>NW_006399778.1:18890123-18894114 GCF_000299155.1 Elephantulus edwardii | reverse complement strand
CATGTTTTCCAACTACTGATTCTTCTTCTCTGTTCCCAACTTTTGCATTCCAGTCACCCATTATTATCAATGCATCTTGATTGCATGTTCGATGTATGATAATGCCATATAGTTCTTCTAAATATCAATCATAGTAAACAGCCACTCTTTGAGACTGACTGGTACTGCAGAAAGAGAACTCTAGGAGGTAAGGAATTGCACTGCCACAACGGTAGGCAGTTCAGATCCAGCAGCTGCTCTGGGGGAGGACAATAGACAAGCTCCCACATGATTTATAACCTCTGAAAGGTCCCATTTCAGCAGCAATGAGAGAAAATTGGGGTGTTTTGTTTTGGTTTTGGTTTTTTTAACTTGTTGTGTGCTGTTGAATCAGATCTGACTGGCACTGGAGAAGATTGCCCCTCCTTCTCCAACAAAGCATCTGGTGGATTTGAGCCGCCTGTCTTTAGGATCGAAGTGCAGCTTCTTGCCACCTGAGCTCCATCAACGAGAGAAAGTTTTGTAGAGGAGATACAAGATCCAGTAGTTGATATTTGCCAGTGCTGGGATTCAAACTCACCAACTGATGATTAATCTGACTCTTTATATGTAGTCCTTATATTATGCCTCTTGTTGTTATTAAGTGCCGTGGAGTTGAGTACAACTCCTAGCGACCCTGTGAACAGCAGTTGTGAACCCTGGCCGGTCCTGTGCTGTCTTCATCTTATTGTTGCAGCCACCGTGTCAGTCCCTCTCATAATGCCCTTAAATACTTGAGGATTAATCCTTTTACCAAGCTTTTGGGTTATTGTGCTATACAATTCTAGTAAATCAGGACACAAAATGACAATAATAGACGCAGTTAGATTTAGATCCATAGAACTAATATTTGTAGAATACTATAGTCCATTCTCTTTCCCAGCCCCAAATACTCTCTGGCAAGTTATGAATAAATATTATCAGTTAATTAGGCTTGTAGACTATTTCACGCGTACGCGCTTTAGGATTGGTTGGCGATCCCTTCCAGGTACGTTCCACTTGGTTAGTTTGGTGATAACAAGATCAAGATTGGGAGAATATCCACAGCCCGTCCCTGTCCTGTCAAGGCAGCACCACCCTTTAGCACAAGTGCTGCAGAAAATGTTTCCATTCAGGGTTAACAGAACAAAAAGTCTTAAAGATGAGCTGAATGGTCTGGGGAAGCTTGTATATTCAGAATAACATGATAGTACCTGCATTCCAGTCTATGAACACAACAGAACCATTTCATCCAAAGGAAAGAAGTTTGTAGCTCTTTAGGTAGAATCTTGCTGGAGTCAGGGAATCTAGCTATACTAACTTGTAATCCAAAGCATCCTGTATTTATCAATAACCGTGTGGCAGAGGGACCTCTAGTGGGTGAGGAGTTGCACTGCCAACCCAAAGGCATTCAGTTGGAATCCACCAACTCCCTGGGAGAAGGGTAGACATTCTCCTCCCATGCTATTAAACCCACTGAAGGGTGAGCTATGAATTGGTTCTGACTTAATGGCACATAAATAACACCAATATGGTAAAGGGGAGTGCTCAGAATTAGCATACAGTCCCAGACCTTAGGGGACTTACCATTTAGTTGAAGAGAAAATACATACCCAGAGAAAGAACAGTAACCTCATTTACAGCATTTACAGGTGCAGAGTAATATAATACTGAAGGAATAAGTGAAGAGTAGCAAGGACTTTGTCTGATCCTCTTATTTAAAATGTCTTCTTGATAATCTTTGGTCAAGTGCTGTAAAATTGGTCATGACGCTGTAAAATCAAACCAAACCTCTTGCGTCAAGTCAGCTCTGACTCAGGGCAACTCTATAGAAGAATACAACTACTCCATTGGGGATTCAAAGGCTGTCATTTTTACGGACATAGAGGGCCACTTCTTTCTCCCACAGTGGCCTTTTGGTTAGCAACCAATCATTTGACCACCACAGTATCAGGGCTTCTTAGTTTTAGATGTTGTTGTTGTTATGCACTGTCAAGTCAAAACCAGCCTTTTTTTTTTTCAATCCAAACCCTTGTGTCGATGGCTGAGAGCACTCCAGCAGGTTTTCAGAGGCAGTAAATCACCCGGGAAAGGATTACCCATCTTTATCCCACAGAGCAGCTAATGGATTTGAACCTCATTCCTTTGGATTGGCAGCACAACTCCTTACCACCAGAGCTCCCTGTATTAGACAGTAGTGAAGATATATAAAGCAGTTGTTTGTCTTGAGTATTTCAGTTACATTATACTAAGCACTTAATGTGGATTTTCTTTATCCTCAACGCAGCACAATAAGGGAGAGACTGTTACTATCACTATTTTACAGATGAGGAAACTGAAGCACTGGAAGGGTAAGAAACTCATCCACAGTTACACTGCTCAGAAGCAACAGTGTTGGGACATTCCAACTCCAGACTGGCTGTTGTAACTTCTGTGCTCCTTTAGAATAAGTAAGGCCGGGGCCCTGCACTCAGGACTTAATCCCAACACAGTGAGTGCTTGCTGAGAGGTACAGAGAGGGCCACCAGGCTAGATGATAACAGATGGGAGTCAGAAATGATGGGTATGATGAAAATGAAATAACAACTTTAGAAAAACCCAGTTTGGCCAATCTAGTCATTATTCACTGTCACTTCTTATTTAAAAGAACAGTGGTTTAAAAACCCTCAGCTGCTAACTTTAAAGGTTAGCAGTTCAAACTCACAAGTGTTCTGTGGAAGAAAGACAAGACCGTCTATTTCCATAAAGATTTATAGCCTTGGAAACCCTGTAAACTGTTCTTTATCCTACAACACTGCTGTGAGTCTGAATCAACTCTGTCGGTTGGCTTTATTTTAAAAGGACAAATGAGTCCTCTCTTTTAATGAATTGCAAATAGGCAACAGTCTATACTGTCTGGGTAATGAATCTGCCTAGATAATAGTGGGACAAGGGTTCTCCCTCCCCTCCCCATTTTGCTGTGTCCCTGATTTTCTTTTACTTCATGTCTGGCTTCTTGGAGTCTGTTTATTAACAAGTTTGCCCTTACCTAGACTTGTCAGTGTGTATTCTTTTGTTTGACTCTATACTATCTATCCCATTAGGCATATTCAAATTTGCAATAAAAGGAAAAAGGATTCTCTTAAAAGAATTGCATAATAAAGCAAATATAGCAGATTTGGTACACAGAGATGTTTAGTACTATCCAGAATGAAGACCCTCCTACAGCTTCTAAAAGAGAAAATATTTTTACATCTCATAAGACATACCAATTACCCAGTAATAGCCACTCCTAAAAAGTGAACAATGTTTCTGAAAAACACATGATATTTTGTCTTCTGAATTTGTTAGTTACATTTGGATTGTCATCATGCCCATCTGTCATCTAGCCAGGTTATGCTGTGTGAAGATCAAGTATATGAATATTTCTACTTGCTGTTGTCCTGGATGAGTTTGCTCTACCAGTATTGGACTTTGATGGGTAGAGAATTTGAAGGCAGCAGCAGAGACAGTGGAAACTTTCCATTCTGGGTTAGAGAGACCCCAGCTCACTACCATATACCATGGTCATTTCCTAGCCTGAGTCTTAAGAAGAAAACAATGTTGCCAGTTGTTTCTACTCATTCTTCCTAGCCTGCCTGGAATGTACCCTTAAATACAGTTTTGCTTATTGCTGCTGTTGTTATTGTGGTAGTGGTGTACCTTAGAGTCCAGACCCTTTCATAGCTCACCCTCTTAAGGGTTTTCAGAGGCAGTTAATCACATGGGAGATTACCCATCCTTCTCCTACTGATATCTTTTTACGAAGAAAAGATATACCACAAATTAAAAATTCCAAATTAAAAAATTGTGCTTGGGTGTGGTGAAAATTTTTGTAAGAAAATATTTGTCACCTCAACATTCTTTGCATATGCAGTTCAGTGACATTGAGGATGGCAAGTTTTTCCCATCTCCCTTAACAGAAGTTCTCATTGTTACCTAAGCAATGATTGTTGTTGTTGTTGTTGTTGTTGTT
>NW_006399778.1:18863477-18887973 GCF_000299155.1 Elephantulus edwardii | reverse complement strand
CAGGTATATAACCTGCGTTTATGCCTCTTAAAAAATGTATTTGCTATGAATAAGTCATTGTGCAAAATTTGATCATTCTTTCTCCAGCTCCATTTCTGTCACCGAGTCCATGTTTTCCAACTACTGAATCTTCCTCCTTCTAATCGACTTTTGCATTCCAGTCACCCATTATTATCAATGCATCTTGGTTGCATGTTCGATCATTCTCCCTTCACATCTATCTCCCTTTCTCCAGCCCTCCATCTAATAACTTATATATGAAGCTTCCATGGCTTCTGTGATTTCAAACACATCAGCTGATGGTAGTTCCTTATGTTGGGATCAGTGTCTCTGAAGTTTAGTCCAATATTTATCGGTCAAAGGTGATGCATCCTGTAGAACTGGTGTGTAGATAGGCTTTTCTTGGCCCGAGGGGCCTTGCGGCTTTTGGCCTCTCTGATTACCTGAGAAAATAGCAATGATTATCCTACTTTATTCTAGTTGCTAAGAGGAAATGTAAATTTGCTCTAGAATTTAGAAATGGAATTATAAAAGGATAGAGGTAGGAGGGGACAGGATACCTGTAAGTGGGGAAGATAATATTAAGAGTGAGGATTGGGCATTGTTTATCTTGACCGGACAAAGAGGCACTGAGCCTATCAGATAACACAGTTCCACACACTCAGAGTCTCCCTATCTGACTTCACCCAGATCTAGATGAAAAAATACTCAACAATTGTTGTATACTGTCTAGTCAGAACCAACCCATACAGACCATCACCCCAGCAGGTTTTCAGAGGCCATAAATCACATGGGAGGAGAGTGCCCATCTTTCTCCCATGGAGCAGCTGGTGAATTCAGACCAGTACTTTTGCGTTGGCAGTACAGTCCCTTACCAGTCAGCCACCACCAGTGCTTCCTCAGCCTCCCGTAGGCTGTGCTAATTGGAAGAGATACTGCTGGACAAACAAGTGCAGGAACCTTTGATCATAATCTCTCCAAGTGGTCATTTCCCCTCCTCGAGGCTTGTTCTTCCCCAGCCTGTTTGTTTTAGCAACTTATTCTTGTCTGTTTATGGCATATTTGTGTCTGAATGATTATTGTCTATGTCAAATACTGGTAGTGAAATACTTATAGTTGAATTTTTTTTTGTTTTTTTGTTTTTAATTCTTATGTATCTTTCTTTTCTGCCTTAACCCTTTGAGAGAATGGTCTGTCTGCAACTTGCTCAGAAAAGTGCCTGGAGCTTTCCCACACTTTCTATGAGGTCTGTTTTGGGGAGCAAGATAGGAATTTGCTAATTACTCCAAGCCTCATGTGTATGTATTATAGAAAGCAAAAACATAAACCTAGGAATGAGAAAAATGCCAGGAAGTCTCCATTACACTACAGAATCCCTCTAAATCAGACAGCTGAAAACAGTAAAGACTAGTTTTCCTTTGTAAATATATCCTGGCCTTCATGTCAGCTAGTAGGCCAAGAATTAAGTCAGTGTCTTATTATTAATTCTGCAGTTGGACCTTCAGGTAGAGATCGCGTATTTAAGCTCTCATAAGTCTCTGGGGTTGATGATGATGTTATGTCATACTCTAGAGTCAGAACCCACCCATGGCTGACCCTGCTGGGGATTTTCAGAGGCAGTAAAACCATGGGAAGAGATTACCTCTCTTTCTCCTGTGGAGCACCTGGTGGATTCAAATCGCATGCATTCAGATTGGCAGTGCAGCTCCTTACCTCGAGGCCACCAGGGCAAAAAGCCAAGTGTAGGAATCAAGCTCTTCCAAGCTGCTTGTGATCAAAAACCCAAAGAGCATGTCCATTCCACCCTGTGCTCCCTATACCAGGCTCCCCAGATGGAGCTCAAGTCCCATCAGTTTTACTCACCTTGGCCTCAAATTAGGAACTTGCCCCCTCCCCTTTTACAGCACTGCAGTTTGTGGATGGGAATAGGGAAGTCATGTTCTCTTTTGATTTCTGTCTGTCTCCAGTCATTGTAAAGAGAAAGCTGGTAGCTTTTTTGAGGGCCTAACAATGTAAAAATGAATTTTGAGCATTTGAACTAATGTGGAGGGGGTGTGATTGTTCTTATCAACTGCAGGCAACAGATGAAAGGGTCAGAATTGTAACTAAGCCTGAGAATATGCTGCCTCACTTATTCCGACTAATCCTTTCTATAATAGTGCTTTTGAGTTAACATCTTACTGTGTTCTAGGCATGGAGCCCTGTTGGCACAGAACATTAAGTGTTGGGTCACTGACAGAAAGGTCACAGTTCAAATCCACCATCTGCTCCCCCAGAGAAAGATGAGGTAGGCTCCTTCTGTAAAGATGTACAGGCTTGGAAACCCAGTGTGACAGGTCTTCTTTTCCTTTCCCTACTGGACAAAGTGGCAGGCCTTACTGTGTATCAGAATGTACACACAACAGTTGAGTGTATTCCAGGAACTGAATTACGTTTTCATCCCCTTCTGTTCATGCTGCACTTCTAGTGTGTATATAAAGATTGACAAGGATACCCTCCAGTATCTACCTTATCATAGTGAAAGCTCCAAACAACTTCAGTAAGCAACAGTAAAGGATTGGTTAAGTAGATGGTCAGTTCCTACCATGTGTCTGACTCTGTTCTGGATGCTTGGTATACATCAGCAAACTAAACTAAACTAAACTAAACTGCTTTCAGGAGGCTTACATTCTAGCAGGTGAAGACAATAAACAAGTGATAGAATGAGGCAGACAGTAGTATGAGACAGGAGGTGCTTTGGGGAAGACAAAAGTAGTGGCTTGAGAAAAATCAAGGGTCAGGAGGGCAGTTTTAGATACAAGAGCCAGTGTAGACTTCACTGTGAAGGAGTCAGCTGCACAGCCACGGGAGTGGGGACAGGGCATGTGCACTCAGACAGAGGGAAGGCCCTAAGGCAGGAGCATGTGTGTGTTTTCCAAGAAGAACAAAGATGCTGAAGCTGGAGCAAAGTGAGTGTAAATAATGAGAGAGGAGGGAAGTCAGAGGAGTCTGGCCCCAAATCAGGAAGAGTCTTGTCAGCCCTGGTAATGATTGTGGATTTTATTCTGAGCAAATTGGGGACCCTTGGCAGGATTTTGACACAAGAGTAATAGGACGTGTTTTTGTAATTTAGCAGCAACAGGCAGGCTCCTGTGTTGCGCGTAGAACTTGTTGGGGACCAGGAGAAACAAGGAGACAATTTTGGAGGCTGTTGCAACAACCCAGTCAAGAGCGAGAGGAGGCAGTATTATGAAAGCGGAAGAAAATGGTCCGATTCTGACTATATTTTGAAGACCCAATAGGATTTGGCTGACAGATGGGAATTAGGGTGTAAGGGAACTCAAAATGACTCTCAGTATTTTTGGCTTGAGTAGGTTAGGGATAAGACTGAAATAGCCAAGACATGGGCAGAACAGGTTTGTGGGAGGAAATCAGGAGTTCCATTTGGGGAATTTTTAAGTTTGATAAGTCTTCGGTATCCTTGAAAAGATGGGTGCTTACTGGCTACCAGTATTTAATAGTAGCTCTGGTAGTGTAAGACGGAGTTGCTCTGTTTCACCCCAAAAACATATCCATCAGTGGTGGGCTTTTGGGAAGAAGGACGGATAATTTCTTGTTGTGTGATTTACAGCCTCAGAAACCCAATGGAGGATTAGCTCTGAGCCAGCCCCAGCTCCACAGCAGTGAGAGTTGAGCGTGTTTAATCAATCTAGTATTTAACAGAGTGACCATCCAAATATACTCGTGAACAAATAAGAAAAGTCAGTGACTACTAAGTTAAAAAAAGCAGCAGATGATCCCTTTTATCTTATACATTCGCATATTTCATAGAAACAAGTACACGCAGATAAATACCGAAATGTTAACAGTGGTGATTTGGGAGTTTGGAGTGATTTTTGGGGTTTTTTTTTAACCTGATTTCTTTCTTTCTTTCTCATCTGTGTTCTCTAGTATTTCAGTAAAGTAATTCTTTAAGAGAGGGCATGTTGATAAAAAGAAAATAAATGCTCATATTGGTAAGTTTTTTTAGCTTTTGCCTAGATGATGGTGTTACAAACCGCAAGGGGTTCTTTCTGTAGTCAGTCGCCAGTAAGACAAAGGGATTGCAATATCCATAAATGCACTTTATTACACAGATCTGAGAGACAGGAGTCACCTCCAAGACTGTCTGCGCATCTGGGAGTGGTCATGGGATGGTGAGACATCAACTTACTTAACAGTAAACTTTTGTTAGTAAAATGAAAGAATTTCTATATTCACACCCAGATACTGGCTTTCTAGGCAAACAGGCAGATTAAGTTACAGTTTACATTTGATTGGGGAAACCAGCTTCAAAAAGATAACAGCCAATCTAGGAGTTGCATCTTCTCTTCTGATAAACAGATCAAGAAGGGACGGGAAGAACTCCAAGGTCAAGCAACCAGTCCCACAGGCTGGAGAAAACTATAGTTGTATAATTGATACCTATATAGAGAATTCTAAACTTATTAATACCACCCTGTCATTCCCCCCTCTTTTTATATAAGTCCTATATCTGTAAGACAAACATACCACCCCATCAGTGGTTGTTTAGAGGTGTTTTGGATTTACTTTTTTGTTCCTCCCCTCCCCTTTGTGAACAGCAACACTGTGTACAGGTTACTCTGTTTTCCTTTAATTATTTCCTTATGGTCTACAGTTGACCCTTGAACTTGCCTTTGACCTTCATGGGTCCACTTTGTCCTCTAAGCTCAAGTGCTATCAGGGTCACCTCCAAGTGGATAGTTCTTCTCTCCCAGGGAGATGATTAGTGTCACATACTGCATCTTAAGCCAATACTTGAAACACTTGAGCCAGAGGATTTCAAATCTGCATTATTCTCGGATCAATGCGTTCACATCAAGCCTGTGTGATTCCTGTACGGGAGGTATGGGAGGTTGACACCCACTAACCTCTGTATTGTTCAAAAGTCAGCTTTACGCTCAAAATCAGAATAATAAGCTAAAAATAGAAAAGTTTTAGCTCTTCTTGAATACTACCAGGTTTTCTTTAGAAAGGGTGAACCCATTTCAAATTCCAGCAGTGAAAGAATACTAGCCAGCCTAAAAGGAATATCTTCATTTATCAGGTAGGGATTGTGATTTCACACTGAAAAATTACTGACAGCGGTTCATCCAACTGTTGTGGGCATGGAAAGGTTTCATCTAGTCTTCTAATCCTTTTCAGGTGTGGGGATTGGTGTGGTCCATGCTGGGTACGAGAGACGCCTAGCCCATCACCTAGGAGCGCACAGCACACCCTCTATCCTAGGAATTATAAATGGGAAAATCTCCTTCTTCCATAACGCAGTTGTCCGTGAGAACCTACGACAATTTGTAGAAAGTCTTCTTCCAGGGAACTTGGTGGAGAAAGTAAGTATCTATTGAGGAGAAAATACTGAGAAATCTGTGAGGTGCTGGGCTGCTTGCTAATTAGCATTGACTCTACCTGTAGTCACCTCAGGACTAGAGTGTTGCATCATACATATTCATTAATTACTTAAACGAAATTATTTAAATTAAATCCTTTGACAAAATAAGCCTGTAACAGACTCCAAGGGTTTATTCATGTTAGTAACAGCTACTTTGAAAGTCTTTCACTCTCAGGTTTGATGCCATCATGATGTCATTATTATCCACTGTACTTAAAATTACACTGACTTATCTAAGCAGAAACTTAAATCACATGCTAGAATAAATGGAGTCTTTCTGACTTAGGAATTTATCTTGTGAAATACTTATGAAAGTATTCGGAATAAGTTACATTGTGTTTTATGTTATTGTTGCCAGTGAGTTAGCCACAACTGATAGCAACCCTTTAAATAACAGATTGAAGCCTCTTTTATCCTGTGTCATCCTCAAGCCCGTTGTTGCCTACTATTGGTTTTCTCGTTAATGAGTTAATGATTAACATTTCTAGAAGACAACAGAATCCATGCAATTAAATACTATGTTTAGAAATTTTTATTAGGCTTTCTTTATCAGTTCTTTAGAAGATCAAAGACTACAGCCTTCAATACAAATTACATCTCCACATTAAGAAAATGGAACTATTCATCACTGGGCTTGTGGGCAACAAAATGATAGAGAAAATACTGAAATTGTCGGTGGTTTCATCTTACTTGGTTCAACAGTCAACACCCTTGGTTGATTAAGAAATCAAAAGACATTTCATTGAATAGGTCTGCTATGAAGGACTTCTCTAAAACGCTAAAGAGCAAAGATACCAGTACAAAGACTAGGGTGCACCAGATCCAAGTCATGGTCTTTTCAGTTATTTGTTACTCTTCTGAAAGTTGGACTAAGGATGACAGAAGAATCCATGCCTTTGAATTGTGGTTTTAGAGAATAATACTGAATATTCCATGGACTGCCAAAAGACAACAAATAAGTCTTGGAGAAAGTGCAACCAAGGTGTTTTTGGGGAAGCAAAGAAGGTGAAGCTTCTTCTCACGTACTTTGGGCATGATTTTACGAGGGCCCAGTGCTTGGAAGGGTGGAAGGTCAGAGAGGAAGGCCCAAAACAAGATGAATTAACACAGTGACTCTTAACAATGAACTCAAAGTGTATCAGAGATGATAACGATAGCACAGTATAGGGCAGGGTTAGAGTCACTGTGAGTTGTAGCTGATACAAGGACACAACAACAAAAACATTCTTTGTTGAAGCATTTTTTTAAGACTTACAGAAAAGTAGTGTAGAAAGTACATAATTCCCACACCTCATTTTGTTGTGCTCTGCTTTATTAATCTTCAGAGACACTGCTTTTTTTTAATTGAGTATTTGTGGAAACCTGGCAGTAAGCAAGTCTACTGGCAGCATTATTCCAACAGCATATGCTCACTTCGTGTCTCTGTGTCACATGTTGGGAACTCTTATAATAGTTTAAACTTTTTCATAAAGCTATGGCACAGCTTAGTTAAAACATAACTTTTAAATGCACTGGCAAATGAAAAAAAATTGTGTGACTTGTTTTATCACAATATTTGCATTAGTGCAAATATATTGTGGAAGCGAGCCCACAGTAAGTCTGAAGTACGTTTGGTATCTTCTCTCCTGCTGCCCATGGTTTGCTCTACTAGCATTTATGTTACTGTGATGTATTTGTTAAAATTTGTGTTGATACGTCATAATTAAAGAAATGATCTGAAGTCCATTGTTTAAGTGAATATTGACTCTTTGTCTTGTGAATCCTCTGGGTTTTGATATATAGATAGACTGTTATACGTTTATACACAGGTCCCATTAAATCAGATTTTAGAACTTAACCAATGATGGCTGCAGGATGAATCCATTTGACAACTGTGAGGCAAAGAAGTTGGACACAAGAATTCCCATTAGTTTTTTCTATTTTATATTTTCATATCTAAAAAATCATCCTTTTTCCTCTGCTCTGGCATGTTAGGTTGAGAGTCAAAGAAACTGGAAAATGACTCTTTATTTTGCTTTCAACAATTTGTTCATCTAACAATACCAATAGGAGAGTTACAGACATTGCCACCCTGTTTGTACGTGCACTGTTCACGGACCATCTTGATTTCACAAAGGATATATTTTTCAGTATTACTTTGATAATTGAGAGAGGGTGTCATTAGCTCCTAAAATGATAATAAGTTGGTCTCTTTATTGTAAAATAGCTACTGCCTTGACCTGCAGGGGATAAGGGACCACAGAAGAGCATTAAGCAAAGGAGTAAAGTGATCTGATGTTTATGCAGTTAATCTAAAAACAGTATGGAAAAGGTGAATTTTTTTTAAACTGTGAAAAAATTTCCAACAAATCATGGTGGCATAGTGCTTAAAGTGTTAGAAAGGTTGGACTCACCAGCTGTTCCACTGGAGAAAAATGTGGCAATCTGCTCGTATAGAGAGTACAGTTTGGAAACTCTGTGGGGCAGTTCTGCTCTGTCCAGTAGGGTCATTATGAGTTAAGATCGACTCAGTGGCTGTACAGATTAATTTTTTTTGTAATTTTTTTTTCGTACAGATTATTTTTTATGAAAAATTTTTAGGTAGGAAATTTGTTCATGTTTTTATTTAATTTTTTTTTCTATTTTGGGGTATAAACCAGGAAACATGAAAGTAGCAATTCCTGTGGTAATATATGAAATTAAGTAATGCACATCTGTTGTTGTGTACTATTGAGTTGGAACAGACCCATGGCTGACCCTCCAGCAGGCTTTCAGAGGCAGTTAATTGCACAGGAAGAGATTTCCCATCTTTCTCTCTAGGAGCAGCTGGTGGATTTGAACCACTTGCCTTCAGGATTACAGTGCAGCCTTTTACCACTAGGCCACCAGAGCTCCCTAATACACATGTAGAATGGTGATTATTGTTAGGTGCTCTCAAGTAGACTCTAACTTATAAGACTGCTTTATTTCTATAAACAAGTGAGAAAAGTAATGCTGTATCTTCTGCAGCTTAATAAGTTAAAAGGTATACAGCAAATTGGGAGCACCATGATAGTTGAAGAGATTGAAGTTATCAATTTCAGTTTGCATGGCTCCACAATCAACACTTTTGACACCACCACTCAGGTAATCAGAAGACAAATTGCACTGGGAAAATCTGCTCTCAGGGACCTCTCCAGAGTACTGACAAGCAACAGTGTCAGTGTAGAGACTAAGATGTGCCTGATCCAGGCCATGGTCTTCACAATTACTTGCTCTCATCAGAGAGCTGGACATTGACTAAGAATGACAGAGGAAGAATTGATGCTTTTGAATTGTGCTGGAAAGAGTCTTGAACATACCATAGACCACCAAGAAAACAAAAAAAAAATCTGTCTTAGGGTGAAACCAGGTTTCTCCTTGGAGGCCAGGATTTTGAAGCTCCATCTCACATACGTGGCCAGGAGGGACCGATCCTTGGAGAGGGACATCATGCTCAGAAGGACACCCTGGATGAGATGAATTGATACAGCAATGGGCACAAGGGGAAGGTGTGTCAGAGTCACTGAGACTGGCTCAGGACAGAGCAGGTGTCAGAGCTGCTGTACATAGGGTTGCTATAGATTGCAGTCAACTCGATAGCACATAACAATAGCAGTCTATAATTAAGTAAGAATTTACTTTGGAAGTTCATTTTATTTGTAAAAGTTTTTTTATTTTTTGGAAATATGTACAATAAGTGTTTCTGGAAAGATTATTACAGTCTTTAGGAATTGGAGCAAATGAAAAAAATACCTGCTTTTTAAAATAGCTTAGTCAAATGAAAACAAAAATTAGTTATCTACCTCTAATATTTTGTAAAAAAATCTTTTATGTATATTTTATTTTGTTGTCTCCATATTAGAATTTGGAAGCAGGAGTGGCATCTACTTCCTAATACCTCTGGAAACTCTATGAACTTTGATAAATGATGATAGTTCTAGAAAGGCTTCAGGCCTTCTGTTCATAGGGTCACTATGAGTTGTACTGACCTCAACAGCAATCAACAGTAACATATTGGAATTATAATACAGTTATTAAGAATTAAATACTGAAACTAACATTCTATTTTCAATTCAAGGTTACAAATAAAAATTATGTCCGATTCCTTTCTGGCTGGCAGCAAGAGAATAAACCTCATGTCCTTCTGTTTGACCAAATACCAGTTGTACCACTTCTATACAAGGTATTTCATATTTTGGAGTGATGTTTTCATTTCTTTCGTGAAAAGAGTCATGTCTGTATTGAAATGTGCATCTTACTTGTCCTTTTGTGAGCAATGCATTGTCCCATGGGAGATATTTGAACTTACCCTCACACATTCCTGTACTGTTGATGCTACTTACTGTCCTAAGATCTTCCACATACATCACCATTTAATCCTCAGAAGAACCTAGTGATACATGTATCATCCCTATTTTATAGACTGAGGTACCAAGACTTAGAGTGGCTTTTATAGCTTACTCAAGGTCTCAAGATAATGTGGTGAAGATACTGAAGCCTGTGTAACTCCAGAATCTGCCCTCTTACACTTCAGTGACTTTCTCATCATCACTGTGACATGTGATGGGAGAGGAAAGTGTCCTGGGTAACAATTAGCATGGTCACTGTCATTTTATATATAAGTGGTGTATGGTAAGTCTATAGACGCTCCATGCTGCCCACTGAATACAGTTGTCAATAAAACTATTTTGCTTTATTTGTGAAACGTAGACTCAGAGGGGAGCTCTGGTGGCCTACTGGCAAGCTGCACTGCAGGTCCAAAGGCACGTGGTTCAAATCCACCAGATGCTCTGCTGGAGAAGGAGGGGCAGTCTCCTCCTGTGTGTCAGATCTGATTCATTGGTACACAATAAGAAGGGGGGAAGGAGAAAGAAGAGTAGCCTCAGTGTACACCTTTGTTGGTACAGTTGTTATACATAGAATACCATCGAATGTCTCAATGTGAGAGCTAGAGCAGCCCAGTGTTTAACCACGGTGCCCCCAGGACTCCTTATAGGAGACCTTTCGAGGCAAGGTTCCTATTCATACATTGATGTGGGAAAACTCATATTTAATCTGTGATTTATACATTACGCTGTCAATTTCATTCTCTTCCTCTTTATTACGCCCTAACAGTTGACTGCTTTTGCATACAAAGATTATTTGTCATTTGGATATGTCCATGTTGGTTTGAGAGGGTCTGAAGAAATGACAAGGCAGTATAATATCAATGTCTACACCCCTACCATCTTGGTCTTCAAAGAACACATCAACAAGCCTGCTGATGTTATCCAGGTATGTGATCCTTCCAAGATTTCCTTCACATTTCCTTTTCAGGCCTTCTTACAAATAAATAGTAAATCTAAACAAAGCAGATGAGAGGAAGGAGAAATTTGTTATTAAATTTTTTTAATTTAATGTATAAAATTTTAAACAAGATTTTTTATTTAAAAAATCTGACTTGGGGGGGGCTCTGGTGGCCTAGTGGCAAGAAGCTGCAACTACAATCCCAGAGGTGCATGGTTCGAATCCACCAGATGCTCTGCCGGGGAAGGAGGGGCAATCTCCTCCTGTACCAGTCAGATCTGATTTGACGGTACACGCACACAAAAATAATAAAATAAAAAAAAATCTGACTTGGTACTGTTGAGCTTGAGTATTAGTTTTTCTAGAACCTTAAACATTTTATGTTAATATTTAGAATAAGTTCAGATAGAAAATATCTACATTTTTAATTTCCAAAGTTTACACCCAGCTTTAATAGTGCTCATGTAGAGCCTATACCTGGACCAAGAGGCTGTAGTGCAAACAGAGCAGGGGAGCACTGCATGGTTTAAAATTGAGAAGGGAATGCCTCAGGGTTGTATTCTCTTTCCACCTGTTCAGTCTGTATGCTGAGCAAAGTATCCAAAAAGCTGGACTCTATGAAGAAGAATGTGGCATCAAGATCAAAGGAAGACTCATCAATAACCTGAGTTATGCAAATGACACAACCTTGCTTGCTGAAATTGAGGAGGACTTGAAGCATTTGTTGCCAGAGATCAAGGAATGCAGCCTTCGGTATGGATTGCATCTCAGTGTCAAGAAAACAAAGATTCTTACCACCAAACTGATAGACAGTGTCATGATGGATGGAGAGGAGATTGAAACTGTCAACAGCTTCATCTTGCTCGGATCCACAATTAATACCCTTGGTAGCAGCAGTCAGGAAATAAGGAGATGCATTACATTGGGAAAATATGCAATTAGGGACCACTCAGATTATTGAGGAGTAATGATGTCAGTTTGAAGACTAAGATGTGTCTAATTTAGGCCATAGTCTTTCCAGTCACTTGCTATGCAACTGAGAGCTGGACAGTGAATAAGGATGACAGAAAAAGAATTGACACCTTTGAGCTGTGGTGTTGAAGAGCACTGAATTCTGTGAACAGCCTAGAGAACGAATAGATACGTCTTGCAGAGGGTGCAGCCTGAGAATGATGAGGAATCACCTCACATACTTTGGATATATTTCTAGGAGGTGCTATTCCTTGGAGAAGGACATGATGCTGGGAATTGTGGAGGGTCAGTGAAGAAGAGGAAGACCCTCAACTAGGTGGATTGAACCTAGTAACTGTTGGAATGGTCTCCTATATCAGGAAGTGTGAGGCTCGTAAAGGATAGAACAGGGTACAGATCTTTTGTTCATAGTGTCACTGTGAGTTGTACTCAACTTGATGACACCTGATGATGACAGCAGTCTCCAAAGAGCTGTTTCTAATCCAGAAGATCAACACAAAAACTTCTTGGGGAAAAATAGGCAAATAATATGAACACAATTCTGAGAACAGATTCATATTATTAACGGTATTTTTTAAAATGAAATCTCACAAAGAAATGCAGATTTAACATTTTTTCACTCATCAAATTGTCAAAATAAACACGTTGCCGCAAATGACAGCAAAATGTGTTTCTAAGCACAGCCATCCATTTAAAAGTGTGCGGCAACGTATTAAGGGTTTGCTTAGGAAAGACCTGATAGAGGTGAGATTTCCTTTTAGGAATTTAGGGAGCTCTGGTGGACTACTGATTGGCAAGAAGCTGAATTGCAATCTCAAAAGCATAGAGTTCGAGTCCGCCAGTTGTTCGATGAGAAAAGAATGGGTGGTCTCTTCCCATGAGATTAACTGTCTCTGAAAACCCACAGAGGGTCAGCTATAGGTCAGTTCCAACTTGATGACAACCAACAACAACAATCTATCCTAAGGAAATAACTCAGAAATTTACCTACAAAGATTTTATGTCTTAACAGCAGAACTTGGAGAACAGGGCAACAAATATCCAGTAATAAGCTAACTATTGGTACAAACCAAACAGAATATTATATAACCATTTTAAAATGACAGTTTGAAGAACATTTACTTAATGATGAGGGTATTTTAACACTAAAGAACAAGCAGTGTAGAAAAGTGTATGAAAACTTCCTTAGTAATAGCTTATTTGTTGTTGTTATGTGGCATCAAGTCACTTGCTACACATACAACAGCTCTGAAGCCTGCGGTCCTGAGCCAACTTTATTGTCTCCAATGCATCTAGCCCCATTGCCTGTATCAGTTCATCTTATCGAGGGTGTTCCTCTCCTGCACTGTCACTAAACCCTCCCAAGCATGATCTCCCTCTTCAAGGACTGGTCACTCCTTGCAACATGCCCAAAATATGTCAGATGAAGCCTCAGAATCCTTGTGTCCAAGGAGCAGCCTGGTTTCACTCACTCTAAGATGAACCTGTTTGTTCTTGGAGTCCATGGTATATTCAACACTCTTGTCCACTATCACAGCTCAAAGGCATCAATTATCTTTCTATCATCCCTAGTCATTGTCCAGCTTTCTGATGCATAGCTATTAATTGGGAAGACTATGGCCTGGATCAGGCACACCTTGGTCTGGGACTGACATCTTCAGTACTTTGGACAGATCCCTGAAAGCAGACTTTCCCAGGCTGCTGGTACCAAGAGTGTTGATTGTGGAGCCAAGCAAGCTAAAGCTGTTAACAGTCTCTTCACCATCTGTCATGATGCTGTCAATTAGTGAGAATCTTTATTTTCCTGATGTTGAGCTTCAATTCATATTGAAGGCTGTAGTCCTTGACCTTCTGCAGCAAGCACTTCAGGTCCTCCTCAGTTTCAGTAAGCAGGATTGTGTCATCTGCATAATGTATGTTGTAGATGAATCTTCCTCTAATCCTGATGCCACATTCCTCCTTATAGAGTCCAGCCTCCCAGAGGATTTGTTCTGCATATAGATTGAAAAGGTATGGAGATAGGACACATCCCTGGTATACACCCTTCTCGATTTTGAACCATGCTGTATTTCCTTGCTCTGTTCTGACAATTGTCCATGTATAGGTTTCACATAAGAATGGGATTCCCATTCTTCTCAGAGTTAGCCACAGTTTCTACTCTTTGAGAATTGTATTTATACTTACTCCCTATGGAAAATTACAAATCAAAAACATATCGATTACTAGCACTACAAAGAAATACTTTGCCAGTCTGCTCTTACAGATACAGAAATGCACACTAACACCAACCACGTGCTCCCGGTGGCAGGTGACTTTATTGTAAGTCAAATAACGCCTGCAGCAGCCCCTCCAGCAGATTGTCTTTTTTTCCACAGAGCTGCTAGTGGATTCAAACAGAGAGAGAGACAGACAGACAGACAGACATTCCCTTACTGTTAGCAGCACAGCTTCCTGCAGACTACCCCATCAGAGCTCCCTTCTCGTGGTGGTTTTATTTTCTTTCTAGTCTGATTTCATTGCTGTATAGTATTTATGACCATACTATATTCATTCTTTTGATTTTGGCCATTTTGGGGCTTTGAGAAGCAGTATTATCATGAACATAAGTATCTGCGTTTACCCAAATATTCATTTCTCTAAAGGCATAAAAATGTTTTCAAAATCTGCTTCTCAGAACTCGAATGGCTCCCAAAGACCTTTCCTATTGTTCTTTATCCCGAAGTACAGTAAAAACAACAGAAGTTAGACTAATCTCACTTTAAAATATTCTACTGAAGCATTAAAAATTATTTACTTAAACCGTGTGTACATGTGTTTTTGAGAGTTTCAGGGTTGTGGAAGGAATTGGAAGGGCACGAAGCAGTCTACGTGGCAAAATACAAAGGCTATGCTGTCTTGAGGAAGGCACATGTATTTGTAGCCATTCTGTGGGTGCGGTTTCTTTTTAATTTTGTTGTTGTAGTTAGGTGCCGTTGATTCGAGTTCAACTCAGCGACCCTATGAACAAAAGATCTGAACCCAGTCCTGTCCTGCACTATCCCTACACTTCCCTACACACAAGAGTTTGTTGCAATAGTCACTGTATTTTTTATTTTTACTAGAACATTATTTTTACTTGAAAGAATACCTGGCAAATGAGCTCTGGCTGTTCAGACTTGGGAATTTGGCAGACATTTTCTCTAAAATAATTGGAGTAAGCCTGGCACTCTATAGGATGCAATTGATGATATTGCCAGTGATATGTTCAGACTTTCATGAAAATTTTGTAAAATTTATAAAAGTCATCTTAAGCCTAGTAGCTTCACAGAACTTTCTGACAAAATAGATTCATCAATATATTTTTTTTGTTGTTAGGAAAAAAGATGTAGTTAGATAGATACAAATAGATTGGTAAGTTAAATTTAGTAAAATGAGATGTGAGACCATTAAGCTGGTATTTTCCAAGTGTGATATTACAGAATCATGCGTACATAAAGATCTGTTTGAAGTTCAAAGTTGATTGATGGGTTTTAGTTGACAAAGAATGCAAAGTTCAGTTTAAAATTCCAGTGGTGAGGATGTAGAGAGACTGGAACTCTCATACACTGCTGGTGGAAATGTAAAGTGATACAGCCATTATGGAAAGTAGTTTGGGGCTTCCTTAGAAAGTTGGGGATAGAAACACCACTTGATCCATCAGTCCCACTATTAGATACATATCTGAAAAAAATAAGACAGTCTGACCTGCTCACACACGTGTTTATTGCTGCACTATTTATAATAGCAAGGAGTTGGAAGCAACCCAAGTGTCCATTAACAGATGAATGGCTTAAAGAAACAGTACATTCACACCTAGGAGTATTATGCATCACTAAAAATTACAAAAATTTGTGAAATATTGCACAACATGAATGAAACCAGTACAAATTATGCTGCATTAAATAAATCAGTCACAAAAGTCCACGTTTTTGTTAGGTGCCATCAAATTAATTATGAGTCATAGTCAATAGCGACCCTGTGAACAGCAGATCTGAACCTTGCACTTTCTTGTGTCATCCTTACAATCTTTGTCATGCCCAAGCCCATTATGGTAGTCAAGAAATGTGGCCTCAGGATTGGAAGAAGGGTATAAGACCACTAATATAAAGAGTTAAGGAAAGGTTTAACACAGATAGACTCAATCTTACAGGTTTAACAAGGATAAGAACAGAAAGCAGAAGAGAAAAACAACAATAACGCTTTGCTTCATCTTTTTTTTTTTTAATTCTGATTTTAACAAAAGTTTACAGAAAGATTGGCATTCATTCATTCTTGCACATTTTTCTTCCTCCTCCTCCTCCTCCCTTCACCCTCCCCAAGTCCCCTTTGCAATGCACCTCTTGTTCCATGTTGTTGTCTTACATATATCATGTATATGCCTTTCAGTCCTTCCCCTCCTCTGTTCCAATGCAGTATTCATTATCCATTCCCCCCCCCAGGCCCCCATGTCAATCCTGTTTTATAACAGCAGTGTTATGTAGTATTTGTCCTTTTGTGTCTCAGATATTTTACTTACCATATTGTCTTCCAGGCTCACCCATATTGCATAATGTTTTACAAGTTCATTGATTTTCAATGCTGCATAATACTCCATTGTATGAATGTACCACAGTTTTTCTGTCCATTTGTTTGTTGGTGGGGAGTTGGGCTGCTTTTATATCTTTGCTGTTGTAAATAATGCATCAGTAAACATAGGTGTGCATACATCTGTTTGAGTCATGGCTCTGATTTCTATAGGGTATAATCCCAATAGAGGAATTGCTGGGTACGTCAAATGGTATGTCTATTTTCAACTTTTTTGAGAAAGCATCAGATTGTCTTCCATAGTGGTTGCACCACCCTTGCCAACATTTGTTTTTTGCTGCCCTGTTGAACTTCACTGTTGTTGCTGGGATTATTTTTCATGGTTTTTTTTTTTTTAAAAGATTCTGTATTCGGGAGCTCTGGTGGCTTAGCGACAAGAAGCTGCACTGCAATGCTAGAGGTGCACGGTTCAAATCCACCAGATGCTCTTCTAGAGAAGGAGGGACAATCTCCTCCTGTACCAGTCAGATCCGGTTTGACAGGTACATGCACAAAAATAGTTTTAAAAATTAAAAAAAAAAAAAAAGATTCTGTATGATAACCAGCTTTGAAGAGAGTTTTGGTATAGTATCAAACATAAGTAACCACAGTTACCAGAATATTATTAAGTCTTCCCTCTACCAGTAGTATATCTGTGTGAGGCTTCTTTTTAAACAAAAATTATGCCATAACAAGTTGCATGTAGAAGCATGTACGAGAATACACTTATCTTTTCTGGGAAGACAGACATCAAGGGATTTGCAAAAATGTAAAGCAATGCTACTCTAGTTCTGGTTTTGAAAATTGTAGTAGTTATTTGTATTTAAAGATACGAGCCTATTTGTTACAGATTTGTTTGTTTTTTTCACATACTATATTTTTTTACATATTTGTATTGATTTGCATGCAGTTATTCATCTACATTGGTTTCATAAACTATATTGTTGTTAGGCGCCGTTGAGTCACCTGCAACTCATAGTGACCATGTGTACAGCAGCTCTGAAGCCTGCCCTGTCCTGACCCAGTCTCACTGACTCTGGCACAGCTACCCTCATTGCCCCAGTTACTGTGTCGATCCACCCTTTCGAGCATGGTGTCCTCCTCCAAGGACCAGTCCTCCTGGCCATGTGCCCAAAATATGTGAGATGGAGTTTCAAAATCTTTGCATGCAAGGATTCACGATTTCACCCTCTCCAAGATAGACTTACTTGTTTCTTGGTGGTCCATAAGTATGTTCAAGAGTCTTCTCCAGAACCACAACTGAAAGGTGTTCTTAGTTATAGTCCAGCTCTCTGACGCATGTTGTTGTTGTGTGCCGTTGAGTCACCTGTGACTCATAGCAACCCTGTGTACAATAGTCCTAAACTCTGCCCTATCCTGTGCCAATCCCACCGTCTCCAACACATCTACCCCCATTACCCTGGTCTCTGAATCAATCCATCTCATTGAGGATCTTCCTCTCCTGCACTGATCCTCCACCCTCCCAAGCATGACATTCATCTCCAAGGACTGGTCCCTCCTTGAAACATGTCCAAAGTATGTCAGACAAAGCTTCATAATCCTTGACTCCAAGGAGCAGCCTGGCTTCACCCTCTCCAGGTCAAACCTGTTCGTTTTCTTAGCAGTCCGTGGTATATTCAGTACTCCTCCAACACCACAGCTCAAAGGCATCAATTCTCCTTCTATAATCCCTAGTCATTGTCCAGCTCTCTGATGCATAGCAAGTGATTGCAAAGACCATGGCATGTATCAGGTGCACTTTAGTCTCCAGACTGACATCGTTGCACTTCAGTACTTTAGAGAGGTTTCTAACCACAGACTTTCCCATCACACAATACGTCTTTTAATTTCCTGGCTGCTACTGCCAGAATGTTGACTGTGGAGCCAAGCAAACCAAAACTGAACAATCTCAATCTCTTCATCATCCATTATGATGCTACCAATAAGCCCAGTGGTGAGAATCTTTGTTTTCTTGGTATTGAGCCTCAAACGATACTGAAAACTGCGGTCCCTGACCTTCCACAGCAAGTGCTTCAGATCCTTCTCAGTTTCAGCTAGCAGGGTTGTGTCATCTGCAAAATGCAGATTCTTCCAATCCTGATGCCACATTTCTCCTCATAGAGCCCAGACTCCTGGAAAATCTGTTCTGCATAAAGATTGAAAAGGTATGGAGATAGGATGCAGCCCGGGCGTACACCCTTCCCAATTTTTAACCATGTAGTGTTTCCCTGCTCTGTTCTGACGACTGCCTCCTGGTCCAAGTATAGGTTTTGCATTAGACAATCAAGTGTTCTGGGATTCCCATTCTTCTTAGAGTTAGCCCCAATTTGTTATGATCCACGCATAGCAAGAAATTATGAAGACCAAGGCCTGGATCAGGTACACCTTAGTTTCTAGACTGACAGTGTTGCTTCTTTGTACTCTGGAGAGGTCCCTGAGAGCAGATTTTCCCAGTGCAGTCTTTTGATTACCTAACTACTGGTGCCAAGAGTGTTGAATATACCATCATTCATGTATGTTATATTTTATATCATTCATTAGTATTGATCTATGCCTGTTATCACCCCATCTTTTCAAGTCCCCATTGAATCTTTCCAACCTTTGACCCTTCATCTTTCTATTAACCTCTGCTATCCTAATTATTTCCCCTTTTTCTGCTCCCTTCTCCCTTCCAACATTTATTATTTGCTGTCCTGTTATACTTTGCTACTACTTCTGGGGTATGATGGTACCTCGTTGTTTTAATTTTCTTCTGTGATTGCCAGGAAGTTTTAAACATTTCTTCATATGTCTGTTGACAATCTGAAAGTCTTCCTTTGTGAAGAATCTTCTCATGTCTTTTGTCCATTTTACTATTGGGGTTATAAGTGTAAGTAAATTGACTGTTTCTAATTTCATTAACAATAACCTGTGGGATGGAAGCCTCTTATTTAAGCAGTCAGGACCTGGTGGTGTTAATTATAGTTGAGGAGAACATTGTTCTAAGTGTTACAGCACTTGTCAGTTTTCCGTACTGAGATAACTTGGGGTTGTTGTGAGACTGAAATATATGCCACTTATGTGTCAAATGCCATTTGGGTTACCCATGGTGGACAGGAGCTCCCTGACTAAAGCAGGCTGGGCCATCTACGTCCTAAATAACAGGCCTTTGAAAACCTCTATGAAGACTTTAGAGGATAGTTACAGTAGTATAGTGATAAAAGCCCAGATTGGAAGTCAGTTGAAATGAGGAAAAATAATAACAAATGTCATTTAATAATTGGAACATGGAATGTATGTAGCTTGAATGTTAGAAAACTGGAAATTGTTAAAAATGAAATGGAGCACATGAATATCAACATACTAGGCATTAGTGAGATGAGATGGACCAGCTTTGGCCACTTTGACAAAAGTTCTGTAGGGGCCTCAATAATTTTTAAGACACTTAAGTTGTTGCTGGTGAGGTTGTAGAGAAACTGGAACCCTTATTCACTGTTGGTGGGAGTGTAAAATGGTGCAGCCTCTATGGAAAGCCGTATGGCACTTTCTCAAAAAGTTGAAAATAGAAATACCATTTGACCTAGCAGTTCCACTACTGGGAATATATACTAAAGAAACCAGAACTGCCACCCATGCAGATACATGCACACTCATGTTTATTGCTGCATTGTTCACAATAGCATAGAGTTGGAAACAACCCAAGTGCCCATCAACGAATGGATAGAGAAGCTGTGATATATTCACATGATGGAATACTATGCAGCACTGAGAAACAAGGTATTCATAAAATATTATACAAAATGGATGACCCTGGAGGACATTATGCTGAGTGAAATATCTCAGTCACAAAAGGACAAATACTGCATAATGTCCCTGTTATAAAACAGAATTGACATGGAGGTTGGGGGAAAACATTTGCTTCATTGAAGCAAATGAGAAAAAGAACTGTTTAAAAGGAATATTGTATAGGGCCACTGTTGTAAAACGGGGCTGACATCGGGGTTGAGGGAAAACAGAAGGAGGGGATGAATGATGTATATACTGCATTGAAACAGATGAGGGAGAGAACTGTTTAAAAGGGATATATGATTGGATATATGATTACTGTCAAGACAGGAGTCCAGAATGAAGGCTGCACAGTGGAGTGGATTTGGGGGAAGGGATCTCATAACAATGAAAGAGTTTTTCTTTTACTTTTCAAGGAGAAGAGTGAATGGGGGGACTGTGTGGGTAGGGAGAAAAGTGCAACAATGAATGAATGGAAACCTTAAGTCTCTGTAAACTTTCATTAAAATTAATTTGAAAAAATGAGGATAAAAGTAAAAACTTTTCTTCCTGAAGAAGAAAAAAAAATAAGATACATGATTAGATATTATTTGCATGACCGCAGTCCAGAATAAGAGCTGCTTAGCAAAGTGGACTGGAAGTGGAGAGGGGGAGGAAATGGTGCAACAGTGAAAATTTTGTTTATTATCTCAGTGTGCTTCCTTTGGTGAAGTGCCCATATTTTACCTGTTTGTTTATTTTTCTTTTGGATTGTCTGCCTTTTTGTTAATGATTTGTAGACCTTACTTACATATGTTCTAGACTTCACCCACTCTCCCCACCCACTTCTAGTTTTTTAAGGAGCTCTGGAAGTTTAGTGGAAGTGTATTTGTCGAGCTAGTAACTGAAAGGTTAGCAGTTCGAACCCACTGGCTACTCTCTGGGGATTCTACACCTTTGACAATTTTCAGCCTTGGAAATGTGCTAAGGAGGATGCCATCTGTCCTGTGGAAGTCACTGTGAGTCAGAACTGACTCCATAGCAGTGAGTGAGTCTGCCTGTTGTTGTTTATGTGTGTGCTGAATGTCGTCACCCATTTTATGGCTTGTCTTTTCCCTGTTTTTATCTTCATTCTTCCCTTTTTAAAATCACTTACTGTATTATCAAGCACATGTGGAAAAGTGGACAGATCAGAATTGTCCTGCTGATATGTATTATGTATTAATACATATTAGCGTCTTTTGGGTCAAGTTCTAAATTACTGTCAGTCCCTTTTTTCTCTCCTAACTACTTCCCCTCCTTCAAAGGTAAGCACTCCTGCTTCCTGGCACCATAGATGTTTTTGCTAATTTTTAGAGCTTATACAAATTGATTCATACAATACATATCTCTCTGTCTGGCTTCTCACAGTATTTTGGCTGAGACACTCATCCATGTTGCTGTGTCAAGTTTGAGTATATTCATTCTCCTTATGGAAATGAATGAGTGGCACGAATAAGCCACAGTGTGTTCATCCGTTCCATTGTTGATGAATATTTCGGTATTTCCAGTTTGGATTATTTGAATAACAATACTATAAACCTATTTTTGTGTTTAGTGTCTTAGAAGTTCTTAATTTTAGTATATTCAGATGCCATTATTATGCTATGATTGGTTCTGGTTTCTTTAGTCTTTAAGGCATCCTTCTCTCTAACCAGGGTCATGACATTATTCTTCTCATAGAACTTTTAAACGTTTTATAATTCTGCCTTTTATGTTTAGCATTTTAAATCTTCTGTAAGTACTCTTGATACATCATTTTAGTTTTTTATGTTTTGGTATTTTTAAATCTTCAGTTGCATCTTGACTGTTCTTGGTATTTTGAATGCCTTTTATACATTTTAAATTCTGTCAGTTCTCTCCAACTAAGGAAACAAAAAAACATGTTGGGATTTTGTTGTGTCTGTATTGATCCTTTCACTCAATTTGTGGAGGTTAGGTTTATTTACCAAAGGAAGACTTCCAGTCTATGAATATTATATCTTGGCTTCATTTGTTTAGATCTTTTATATTTTTTCCTCAATAAAGTTTTATAATTTTATCTGTAGAGATCATATGATACTGTTTGTTATATACCGTCAAGATGGAACCCAGTGATAGCTCACTGTGGGTTTTCTGAGGCAATAAATCACACAGGAGGAGATTCCCTATCTTCCTTCTGTGGAGAAGCCGATGCATTCAAACCATGTTCTTTGAATTTTGGCAGCACAACTCCTTATCGCTAAGCCACCAGAACTCCCCAAGATCATAGGGTTCCCGCCACTCCCAGTTTCTTTCTCAACTCAGTTCAACCCATTGCCATCAAGTTGACCTCCAGCAGGTTTTTAGTAGTGGTAAATTACATTACATGGGAAATGATTGCCCGGCTTTCTGTTGCAGAGACACTGGTAGATTTGAACCGCTAACGAGGCTCGACCTAAATAGCAGTGCTAGTTATTAGCACAGCTCCCACCAGAGCTTCCTGGTTTATTTCTAAGCATCCTTACATTTTCTGTTTGCTGCTGTTGTTAAGTGCCATAGAGTTTACTCTAAGTCATGGCACACTCTGCCACAGAGCCAAACTCTGTCCATCCCTGCACCAGCTCATAGTCTGCGTTTAAGCCCATTGGAGTAGAAACTGCATCAGTTCGTTTCATTACGGGTCCTCCTTTCTTTGCTGACCATTCCCTTTTCCAGGGACTGTCCCTTCCTGAAAGCACACCCAGAGTATGTGAGGTGAATCTCACCCATCCTACAAAGACTGACTGTGCTTCTGAGTTAGATTTGTTTGTTCTTTTGAAAGTCCCTTGTGTATTCAGTATTCTTCACCAGCATGACAGTAAGGACTTCTGGAGGCAAAATACTATTCTAATTCTACTAACTGCTCCTCAGAAAAGATATGGACATTATCTTGCTGTAAAATTGCCTTGGAAACCTGATTGAGAGTCCCTGTAAGTCCAGATCATCCCAGTGGCAGTGTTTTAATATTATTGATTTTTAAATATTGACTTTGTATCTAGCAATCTTGCTAAATGCAGTTACTGATTTAAATAATTTATCTTCCTTTGAAATTGCTAAGTGAAAAATCATTTATCATCTGAGATTAGACATTTTTACTTTGTCATTTTCCATTTCTTATACTTTCATTTCTTAATCTTACCTTTCTGCTGATCCCACCTCTAGTGGGATGTGGAATAGAAGTGGTAATGAGGATTTTTTTCTTTAAGGTAATAATTTATTGTGTTTTCAGTAGAGATTTATAAAACAATTTAGGCTTCATCTCAGAGTTACTCAGTGACACTGGTTACATTCTTCACAATGTGAGAGCATTCTCACTTCTGTTCTGTTGTTACCCAATGTCTTTGGTCCCCTATATTCTCATCTTTGGTATAAGGTGGTTGTTAACTGTCTGGCCTTATAATAGGTGTTGTTTCAAGGAGCTCAGTTCTTAGAGGTAGAACTCATTGTTTTGTGAGACACACACTGTGTTTAGCAAGCAAAAAATGTGATATGGAGTCACAGGGCTGTGAGCATCTTTTCTGAAACGGCCAGAGGAATTGAGAAGAGCACAGCCCCTCACTGCCCCAGAGCAAAAAGCAGATACAGAGCCCATAGCCCAGCCTCTTGGTGCCTCTAGAGCCACACCAGAAGTAAGAGGTTTATTCATTGTTGACTCACAGACTGGTACTTAAAGTGGGGTTTGTTAATGGAAGTAATTTGGAGAATGGGAGAGGCAAAAAAAATATCACCCAGTGCAAGTCCAGGATTTAGTCTAGCAATCCCAAAGCATAATAACCTCAGACCAGGCTCAGGTTTCAGTCCACTCAGCTTTTCCTTCATCATTTGCTATAAGAACAGCAAAACCTTTAACTGTAGCCTTTGTCTCGGGGCTCCTCTGGTTATACCTTACCACAGTTCTCCATAGCAGCACCACGGGCTCTCCATTTGCATCACTAGGGTCTTGCTCCAATCTCCCTCAAGTCTTGTTGCTCAGTGTGGGAAGCTCGCTCTCTGTCTTATCCTAGTCCCAAAGCAGATGATGATTCGCAAGACTATGTGTCTACAGTTAAGGTACCTGGAGACCAGAGGGGCTAACATAATGGCTAGAAAAGCTAACTTTTAAGCTAACACCACAGCCTGTTGTTTAACTACAATTGTCCAACCTCAGGAGTTGGATTCAGTTAAAAGTCTGAAGAGTATCCTAGGCAGTGTTGTTGATATATGATGTTGCTATCTCAAGGCATAAGTCTCAGAGAATCCACTCTCTATGAGTTCAGTAAATTGGTTGTTTTTTAATTTAGCTTGATTTTTTTTAAAAGGAGTCATCCATGTTCATATTTCCAGAGAGAAGCTTTCTGTGTTTCTTTGATAAATATGATGTTCACAGGTTTTTAGGGTATGCCCTTTGTCAAATTAAAGGCATCTCTTCTATTCTACACTCACTGACATTATTTTTTTTTATTATTT
>NW_006399778.1:18829173-18863130 GCF_000299155.1 Elephantulus edwardii | reverse complement strand
GGGTTTCCATTCATTCATTGTTGCACTTTTCTCCCCTCCCAACCCTCCCCTCCTAGTACACTACGCTCTTGGAAAAGTAAAAGAAAAATTCTTTCATTGTTTTACAAACCATCCCCTAGGTCCACTCCACTATGTAGCCTTTGCTCTGGACTCCTGTCATGACAGAAATACCTAATCACACATCCCTTTTTAACAGTTTTCTCCCTTATCTATTTCAATACAGTATACATTATTGAATCCATCTTTCTCACTCTCCCCCCAACCCAGATGTCAGTCCTGTTTTACAACAGTGGCACCATGTAGTATTTGTCCTTTTGATTGAGATACTTCACTCAGCATAATGTCCTCCAGGATCACTCATTTTTAATAATATTGCATGAGTTCCTTGCTTTTCAGTGCAGCGTAGTATTCCATTGTGTGAATATACTGCAGCTTCTCGATCCATTCGTTTCTTGATGGGCATGGACATCATTTTAAAGATGGGTTTTTTCCTTCATAAATCTTCTGTGAAGTGTCAGATCTTATTAATTTGTTTCCCCAGTGTTGAATCTAACTGCTGTTCTTGAGGTGAACCCTATATGAATGTGATTCTGACTCACTTTTCATTGTGTTACGGGATTCAGTTTGCTGGCGTCATGTTTAGGACTTTTGCATGGGATTGAGTGACAACTCTTCTTTCTCCTGATGCCCATTTTGGGCTTTGACATCGGGAAATACCTTGGGAAATGTTTTATTTGTTGGTCTCAAGAAGACTGTTAAATTAGATTGTCTTCCTTAAAAAAAAAGTTTGGTAGAAACTATAAAACGATCTTAAGTTTTGAAGTGTTGGTTTTTTTTTGGGTGTGTGTGTGTGTGTGTGTGTGTGTGTGTGTGTGTGTGTGTGTGTGTGTGTGTGTGTTTATTTTATTATTTTTGTGTGAGTGTACCGTCAAATCAGATCTGACTAGTACAGGAGAAGTGTTGGTTTTAAGGAAAGATTTTTCTGCTACTACAGACTTCTTTAGCAGTTACAGTTCTGTTTAACATTTCTGATTTTTAAGGCTTTGTTATATTATCCTAGAATTTTTTTTCATTTACTCCAAGTTTGCACATTTAAGTAATTTTTTTAATTTCTGTAATATAGGTCATGATTCCCTTTTTTTATTCTTATCAAGAAGTGCTTGTGTCTTTTGTTCCTCATGGTCAATTTTATGAGAGGTTTGTTAGTTTTATTAGCTCTTCCAGTGAATTATTTTAGCTTTGTTAATCCTTTTTATTTGTTTTGTTTCATTAATTTTTATTATTGCCTCCTTTCTACTTATACGTTATTGTTTTCTTTTAACTTCTTGACATGGATGCTTAGTTTATTAACTAATTTTCTAATATTTCTTTTAGGAGTACCATCTAAATGCTGTTTTATCTGTATCAAAGTTCCTTCCCTTTTTCTATATTGTGGGAAAACACACACATACATATATAAAATTTATCAGTATTGTCTATACACATGAGCTTCACTTGACAGTCTACGCAGGAATCAGATTGACCACATCTGCAGAAGAAATCGCTGGAGAAGCTCGGTATCAGCTGTGAAAACTAGCCAGGTGCTAATTGTGGAACACACTATCAGCTACTCATCTGCAAGTTCAAATTGAAGCAAAAGAAAATCAAATCCTCAAGAACCAAAGTTTGACCTCGAGTCTATGACCAGAATTTAAAGAACATCTCAGTAAAAGGTTTAAAACTTTGAGTACTAGCAACGAAGACCAGATGAGCTGTGGGAGTATATCAAGAATATCATTCCTGAAGAATGCAAAAAATTCATCACAAAGACAGAGGAGGAAGAAAAAACCAAGTTGGATGTCAGAAGAGACTCTAAATATTGCACTACACCACCCTAGAAGCCAAAGCAAAGGGAAGGGAAGAAATAAAGAAGATTTTAAAGAGCAGCTCAGGAAGACAAAGCAAAGTATTATAACAAAATGTGCAAAGAGCTGGAGTCAGAAAATAAAAATGGATGAACTTGCTCAGTATTTCTTAAGCTTAAGAAATTCAATCCTCGAGTTGCAATATTTAAGGATGCCAAAGGCAGAATATTGAATGACCCAGAAGTATCAAAAGAAGATGGTACACAGAGTTACTATACCAAAAATAATTAGCTGACACAGAAGAATTTCATGAAAAAACATGTGATTAAGAGCCTATCACGATAAAGAAAGAAGTTCAAGCTGCTCTGAAGGAATTGGTAAAAGGCAAGGCCCCAGGAATTGATGGAATACCTGTTGACATATTTCAGCAAACAGATGCTGCCCTGGGTGTGCTCACCATGTTATGGCAACAAATCTGGAGGACACCTACCTGGTCAACTGACTGGAAGAGATCTGTATTTGTTCCTATTCCAAAAAAAGAGGACCCGACAGATTGTGGAAATTATTGGACAATATCACTACTCTCAACACACAAGCAAAATCCTGCTGAAGATTATGCCGAAAAGACTGGAACAGGACATTAGAGAGGACTGCCAGATGTGCTGGGATTTAGAAAAGGCCATGACAGTGGGGACATCATAGCCAACGTTCGATGAATTTTGGCTGAAAGCAGAGAGGACCAGAGAAATGTCTTATTTATGTTTCGTTGACTATGCAAAGGCATGTGACTGGGGAGATCACAACAAATTGTGGCTAACTTTGAGAAAAATATAGAATCCAGAGCACTTAATTTTACTCATGTGAAATCTACACTTGGAAACAGTAGTCAGAACAGAGCAGGGAGACACTGAATGGTTCAGAATCAGGAAAGGTGTGCATCAGGGGTGCACCATATATCCATTCCTTTTCAGTCTGTATGCAGAGCATTTATGAGGCTGGACTTTATGAGGAGGAATGTGGCATCAGGATTGGAGGGAGATTCATCAACAACTTATGCAAATTATACAACCTTGCTGAAACTGAGGAGAACATGAGGTGTATGCTCAGAAGGTTAAGGACTGGTCTTCAAAATGGATTGAAGCTCAGCATCAAGAAAACAGAAGATTCTCACCACTGGGCCATTTGGCAGCTTCATGATAGATGAAGAGACTGAGATTGTTAATAACTTCAGCTTGCTTGGTTCCAAAATCAACACTCTTGGCACTAGCAGTTAGGAAATCAAAAAGTGAATTGTACTGGGAGAGCCTGCCATTGGAGACCTCTCTAGATTACTAAAGAATGATGATGTCAGTCTAGAGACTAAGGTGTGCCTGATACAGGCCATGGTCTTCACAATTACGTGCTATGCATCAGAGAGCTGGACCGTGACTACAGATTATAGAAGCATCATTTATGCCTTTGAGCTGTGGTGCTGAGGAAGAGTGTTGAACATACTGTAGACTCCAGGAGAACAAACATGTCTGTCGTAGAGATGGTGAAACCTGGCTGCACCCTGGAGGCAAGGATTTTGAAACTCCGTCTCACATACTTTTAGCATGTGGCCAGGAGCGACCACATCATGCTTGGAAGAGTAGAGGGATAGTGCAGGAGAGGAAGACCAAGGAAGAGACTGGAGAAATGAGATTAGGTCTGTCTGAAATGATGAGATTGGTTTACCAGTGTTCAAAGTTAATATGCATAGGGTCACGGGCAACCTGATGGCATATAACGACAACAACTTCTTTAAAATGAGTGATTGAGTAACTGTATTCACAGTTTTGTGCAACCATTACTACTATATCCCAAGTAGAAATTTTCTGCTCATTAAGCAATACTTTCCATTCTCCCCTCCCCCAATCATTGATAACCATTAATCTGCTTCCTTTCTCGGAATTTATGTCATCTAGATAGTTCATATAAATAGCTTTTTGTCTGACTTATTTCACTCAGCATACATCCATATTAGAACTGAATTTCTTTCCTTTTCTTTAGTAATATTATTCTAATCACTATTTAGAATTTAATTTCTCTTTATGGATGAGAGGAAGAACCTTAACCGGGAAGACTGGCACAGTGATACAACAGTGGGTCCATGTGTGTCAAAAGTTGTTAGGATGGCACAGAATAGGACAGGGTTCAGATCTCTTGTTTATAAGTTTGCTATGAGTCATACTGGACTTGATATGACCTAACAATACTCCAATGCTTAGATACACACCATTCATCTGTTGATGAATACTTAGGTTGTGTCTATTTTTTTAGATCCTATGACTAACACTTCAGTACACATTGTTATAGAAGTATCATTTGTGTGTGTGTCTATGTTTAATTCTTTTGAGTAAATACCATGAGTGCATTTTCTGGGTCTTATCACTGTACTGTATGAGGAGGAATGTGGCATCAGGATTGGTGGAAGAATCGTCAACAACCTGCGTTATGCAGATGACACAACCCTGCTTGCTGAAACTGAGGAGGACCTGAAGCACTTGCTGCAGAATGTCAAGGACTGCAGTCTTCAATATGGATTGAAGCTCAATATCAAGAAAACAAAGATTCTCACCACTGGGCCCATTGGCAGCATCAGTATGGATGATGAAGAGACTGAGATAGTTAACAGTTTTCGTTTGCTTGGCTCCACCATCAACACTCTTGGTAACAGCAGCCAGGAAATCAAGAGACGAATTGCATTGGGAAAGTCAGCTGTGAGGGACCTCTCGAGTACTGAAGTGCAACAACGTCAGGCTGGAGACTAGGTGCGCCTGATCCAGCCTATAGTCTTTGCAATTATGTCCTATGCATTGGAGAGTTGGACAGTGAATAGGGATGATAGAAAGAGAATTGATGCCTTTGAGCTTTGGTGCTGGAGAAAAGTGTTGAATATACCGTGGACTGCTAGGAGAACAAACAGGTTTGTCCTGGAGAGGGTGAAGCCAGAATGTTCCCTGGAGTCAAGGATTCTGACGCTTCGTCTGACATACTTTGGGCATGTTACACGGAGGGACTGGTCCTTGGAGAGGGACATCATGTTTGGGAGAGTGGAGGGACAGTGCAGGAGAGGAAGACCCTCAATGAGATGGATCGATTCTGTGAGTGGAGTGGTGGGAATGAGTGTGTTTGAGACAGTGAGGTTGGCACAGGATAGAACGGCGTTTAGGGCTCTTGTACATAGGGTCGCTATGAGTCACAACAACTCGATGGCACATAACAACAACAAGGGTAATTTTATATTCAACTTCTGAAGGAACCATCAAACTTGTGCACAATGCTCAACACCATTTTACACTCCCCGTCAGCAGTGTACCAGTGTTCCCCATTTCTCCTTATCTTTGACGACACTTGTTATTTTGGGGGCTTTTTCACAGTTGCCGTTCTAGTAGATCTGGAATAGTATCTTACTGTAGTTTTGATTTGCCTTTTGCTATTGAAGAGTGATGTTGAGCTTCTTCCCCCATATGCATATTGAACAAATTCATAGCTAACCCTCTAGTGGGTTTTCAGTGGTAGTAAAACAGAGGCAGTGAATTACACTGGAACAGGCTGCCCATCCTTCTCCCGCATATGCATATTAGCTATTTGTATATCCTCTGTAGAGAAATACCCATTCAAGTTCTTGACCTGTTTTATATTAGATTATCTTTTCTGGTTGAGTTAAGGCATCTGATTAGCAAATAGTTTTCATTCTACGGGTTGTCTTTTCTTGATACCAAAGTTTTGATGAGAGTATTTTCATCAGTTGCTTAAATTTATATAATTTTCCAATGTCTAATACGCATTTTCTTTAGAACAGTAACTTACTCAAAATGAGTTTTTTCATTTCCAAACATAATGGATTTTCCAGTTTAAATTTTATTATGATTTCTGATTAACCACGTTGTGGTCAGTAAACCTACTAGATAGGATTATAATCTTTTGAAATATATGAGGTTTATTTTTCATTCTTCTGTGGCTATAAATCCTGAATGGAAATCTGCCTCAATTGCAAAATGACTGTTTTAATCTATCTGTCTAAAACATATAAAAGTTTTCAAGAGAAAAAAGGGGGAAAGCCTTTGCTTTTTCACTCTACACTTGATATTTCCTTTGACCTGAAGTAATTACACTCATTTTAACCCTGTTGTTGTTTGCTGTCAAGTCAGAACCAATCCATAGCTGACCCTCCAGCAGATTTTCAGAGGCAGTAAAATACATGGAAAGAAATTGCCTGTCTTTCTCCGCAGGAGCAGCTGCTAGATTCAAACAGCATACCTTTGGGATTGTAGCATAGCTTCTTACCACTACATAATTGAAAAGAGCACCATATGTTTGATTTGCACAAATGTTGTATTCTTCTTTAGCTAGGGTCAGCCAGACTTATTAAGCTTAAAAGTAAAGTCTAAACCCAATAAAAAATATCGTAAAAATGAGCTGCTTCTTGGTGTTTCCCCAGGCTCGAGGTATGAAGAAGCAAGTCATTGACGACTTCATCACGCAAAACAAGTACCTGTTGGCAGCCAGGCTCACCAGTCAGAAGCTGTTCCATGAACTCTGCCCTGTGAAACGGTCTCACCGACAGAGGAAGTAAGGACTCAAGACTTCCTATCAGTTTTTCATTTCAGTAGAGAAACCATTTTACTATTTGCCTTTTATTGCAGGGAGACTAAGCATCTACCCATGACACAGCTTATTCTTTACCTCACAAATCTTGTTGACTGATGGACGTAGTTCTGTATATCCGAGGACCTTAGTACCAAAGAGTTGGATTTGTAGGTCTAGTCTAGAGAAGATCTTCCCACCTCAGCTGAGACCTTTTGAGTAGCTGATAGCCTGGTGAGGTGGTAAGAGGTCAGAGAAAGGTTGGGTCACTTTAATGAAGCATGGAATAGAGAGAGTTACTATTCTTTATCAGCTGAACATTCCATGCTGGCTGAGTTTTGGGGGGATTTAGCAGTGAAGAAGTAAGGCACTAAAAACATGTTAAACTGCTTAACTGAAAAATGAAAAAGTTGTGGTGCACTTAATTCTGTAAAGCCTGTGAAGGGTTATATACAAAGAGTAACAAGTCTGGAAATTATAGGCAAAAATGCTTATGTACTTTGCTCATGTTCATAAATCAGTGGGTTTAGATTTAAATCTTAACATGTGCGTATGGAGATGGCAGGAAAGCATATTGATCATGTTGTTATGTGCCATCATATTATTTGAAAATACAGCTACAATACTGTTTAAAATTAAAGTTTCCCTACATTTGCAAATTTTCCCTATTCTTTTATAATGTAAAGGAGAAACAAGAAAACCTTTAATTAGATTGAAAAATGTCCTGATTAGACTATTTAAAATGAAAATTTCCCCAGTGTTTGCAGAATTTTCACATTCCTTCACAGTCTAAAAGAGAAGCAAAAAGACTTCAACTAAATAGAAAGAAAAATACCTTGGTCATTAAGGATTGCTGTTTACTTACCTTTCAAAAAATACTCCAAAGCCCAGCATTTCTCACATTTTTTCACCACTGCCATTCAGAAACAGGCCACCGTCAGCGTCCATACATTCTGGTTGCCCTGCTTCCACTCTTACACTCTCTTCTCAGTTCTCCTCACATCAGCCAGTGATCCTCCTAAAACTGTGAATCAGACCAAATCATTGTCTATCTCAGCATCTCTACACTTAACAGTTCTCACTGCCTGGATTGGTCTGACCACATTTGCTCTTGTGATTCATTTTATTAAGGTCTCTACAAAGTTGTCATCTTCTCAAGTGATGTTTTCTTGACCATTTTGCTAATTATCTGGAAATCTTTCACCACTAGGGACTTTTCAGCATACAGTTTCAAATGTACAAACCATTTTTGCTTTATAAGAGCCTCCTCTTCTTCACTGGAATAAATGCTCGCTTGTACAGGTCCGAGCAGTGGCCTCAGACCCTGGTTACACACTCTTGTCTTTGTTGTCATGCAGGTACTGTGTGGTTTTACTGACTCCCGAGACCACCAAGTTGAGTAAACCATTTGAGGCTTTCCTGTCCTTTGCCCTTGCAAACTCACAGGACACAGTGAGGTTCGTGCACGTCTACAGCACTCGGCAGCAGGAGTTCGCCAGCACCTTACTACCAGATGGTGACATGTTTCAAGGACAGTCAGCGGTGAGTCATGAATACATGGAGCCCTCACAAATATGTGGTATGTGCCACGCACCTGCTTCCTCAGGAGTCTCAACTATAGAATCCAGGAGACCTCTTCCTAACTGTAGGAAGGCCCACTCTTAATCCACTCTTTCCCCCTAGTCAGCCCACAGCCTGGATTTTTAGAGGTAGATGTCCACAGAAAGCATTTTTCCTGTGGGGAAAGGTTAAAGCACATCAGCCCTTTTCACTTTTTCATGTCCACACAGTATCCTAGTTAGTAAAATATCCTTGTCCTACCAGGAACATGCTCAGAAACGTATCTTCCTTTTACTTATGCAGTGTGTCTTTCATCCTGCCTGTGTTCCCCTCCCGGCACCTTTGTCATCACTCTAGAGAGCGATGGCGTTCTCCTCCTATCTTTTTTCTTCTTCTTTCCTAATGTATTCATTTTCCTTTTTTTTAATTTTGTTTTTTATTCATGATTTTTTTAATGCAACATATATATTTTTATAGCATATTCTTTCCATTTAGATTTCCCCCCATTCATTCATTGTTGCACATTTCCTAACTGCCAACCCCTCCCCCAGTTCGTTTTCTCTTTGAAGAAGAAAAAAAAAATCTTTCATTGTTGTACAATCTCCTAGTCCACTGTCCACTTTAATATGCATTTCTTTTTCTGTAATCTTGTCATGAAAATAATATCTAATCCTTTGTCCTTTTAAACAGTTCTCTCCCTCATCTGTTTCAATGTAGTATACATTATTTATCGCCTCTTTCCTTAGGTTCCCCCAACCTCGATGTCAGTCTCATTTTATAATAGTGGCACTTTGCAGTATTTGTCCTTTTGTGACTGAGATATTTCACTCAGCATAATGTGCTCCAGGGTCACCCATTTTGTATAATATTTCATAAGTTCCTTGTTTTTCAATACAGTGTAGTCTTCCATTGTGTGAATATACCACAGCTTCTCCATTTGTTTGTTGATGGGCACTTAGGTTGTTTCCAACTCCTTGCTATTGTGAACAAAGCCACAATAAACATGGGTATGCATATATCTGCTTGGGTGGCAGTTCTGGTTTCTTTAGGGTATATTCCTAGTAGTGGAATTGCTGGGTCAAATGGTATTTCTATTTTCAACTTTCTGAGAAAGTGCCTCCATAGTAGTTGCACCATTTTACCCTCCCACCAATAGTGAATAAGGGTTCCAGTTTCTCCAGAACCTTGCCAGCATTTGCTGTTTGCCGCTTTGTTGAATTTTGCTATTCTTACTCAGGTAAGATGATATCTCATAGTTGTTTTTATTCTCCTCCTGTCTTTTTCATCATTTCATCATCAGAAGACCCTGGTTTTTGTTTATCTCCAGAAATAAAGCTTTCCTTTGTTTTATTCTGCCAGAGGTTATAGAACAAAGCTTACTGAGAAGATAACTTTTACCAAAAGCATTGGAAATTCATCATAAATAAAATTATTCTGCATACCCATGTTTATTGTGGCTTTGTTCACAGTAGCAAAGAGTTGGAAATAACCCAAGTGCCCATCAACAAATGAATGGATAGATAAGCTGTGGTATAGTCACACAGTGGAATACTACGCTGCATTGAAAAACATGGAACTCATGAAATATTATATATACAAAATGGGTGACTCTGGAGGACATTATGCTGAGTGAAGTATCTCAATCACAAAAAGACAAATACTGCATAAAGCCACTATTATAAAAGAGGATTGGAAGGGAGGGGGTAAGCAGGGAGAAAAGTACAACAATGAATGACTGGAAACCCTAAGTCTCTGTAAACTTTGATTAAAATTAGTTTAAAAAATCCCACAAAAAAAAAAGAGGACTGACATCGGGGTTGAGGGAAGACTGAAAAAGAGGGAATAAATAATGTATATTGTGTTGAAGCAGATGAGGAAGAGAACTGTTTAAAAGGCATATGTGATTAGGTACTGTCATGACAGGAGTCCAGAATGAAGGCAGCATAGTGGAGTGGACTTGAGGGGAGGGATTGTATAACAATGAAAGAATTTTTCTTTTACTTTTCTAAGAGAAGAGTGAAAAGAGTGAATTGGGAGGGATGGGTAGACAGGGAGAAAAGTACAACAATGAATAAATGGAAATCCAGAATCTCTGTAAACTTTGATTAAAAGTAATAAATTAAAAAAAAAGATGAAAAAAATAATTTCTTCTGTTAGAAGAATGTTAATCTTTTGGCAAAGTGAGTCATTCTGCTGCTGTTTCTGAGGCTCTGGGAGACCTTGTAGTGAATCTGAACCCAAGGCCATAGAGAAATTGGAGAACTGAACCACGCATGGAGCTGTTCATGTTAGAAACTACGGATGTGTGTTGGACATATTTTATATTCATCAATGTTTGTGATATTACAGACTTCACTACAACCTTTTTTACCAGCTTCCCAGCAATTAAGCAAGCAGGGAAAACTCAGTAAATGCGCTTTCTCTGATTTCTGATGTTGGTTTTTGTTTCTCCTCTTTCTGTGCCAGGTGTCTATCTTAGAAAGGCGAAACACAGCAGGAAGAGTGGTATATAAAACTCTGGAAGACCCCTGGACTGGGAGTGAGAGTGACAAATTCATCCTATTGGGTTATATTGACCAACTACGCAAAGACCCAGCCCTCCTGTCCTCTGAAGCTGTGCTCCCCGACCTGATGGATGAACTCGCCCCTGTAAGCGCTGGGGCCCAGCCAGGCTGAGCGGCTGGGCAGGGCTCATGGGCTCACGGAGCTGTGGACAGTGTCCTTGCTGAGAGCAGAAGTCCCACGGCAGCGCTGTGCTGGGGTGGCGGGATGTTTCTCCAGAACTGCAGGGAGAAGGAGCACTGTCACCCCCTGGGGTTGAGTTCTGACCTGCCTTCATTTCCCTTCTCTGTAGGTATTTCTGCTTCGGTGGCTTTACTCTGCTTCTGAGTACATCTCGGACTGCTGGGATAGCATATTTCATAACAACTGGTAGGAATATTATTAACATGAATTTCTGTTGCCCCCCCCAATACCAATATCAGTGTTTTTCTTTTGAAACGACTCTGTCCTTTGATTTCAGTACATACTGTTGTTGTTAGGTGTCATCAAGTCTCATGCGACTCATAGCACAACAGATCCAACCCTTATCCTGTCCTGCACCATCCTTAGCATCCACAACACACTTGAGCCCATTGCCACAGTCACTGTAGCGATCTATAAGCAAATGGAAGAATTTAGACATTTTCATCAAGTGGGTGACTCAACAGCACATAACAACAACATATTATATGGGTTGTGTTTTATTTAAGCCTCTTGTTTAGAGTCGACAAGACCTCAGGGAGGGCCTTTGTATTTAAAAGTTGGTTGTTATTATATTTTTAATATAATACATTCTTCTAAGAAGTCTAAGGAACATTCTTCTAAGTGGTACAGCACTCTTTTGTCAATATGCTGTACTGAGGTAAGCTGGGGTTGCTGTGATGCTGAACCTTGTGCCCTTGGGGTGTCAAATGGCATAACAGTTAAACATGGTGGACAGTGTTTGGTGGAGCTCCCAGTTTAAGACAGGTTTGGAAGCAGTAATGGCATCCACTCCCTAAACAACATGCCTCCAGAAACTATGAACGTTGATAAGCAATGATAGTTGTAGAGGGGCTTCAGGCCTTTTGTTCATAGGGTTTCTATGAGTTGTGCTCAACGTGATAACAAGCAACAACACAACAGCATTCCCCATTTGCTTTTCTTTTAGTAACTTCACTCTTTTATATTTACTGGCCATCTTTTCCCTCGGCTCTCTTCATCTGGTGTCTCCAGGACCTAGTTCAGAGCCTGCCCACGTGGAGCCCAGCACATAGGTGTACAGATGAGTAGTGAAGTGACCAGAGCAGGGAGAGCCCTCTCCCAGATCATGATGCTCCCATGCTCCTGGAGGACACAGCCATGTCTTACCCATATCTGTGATTGCCAGCGCCTGGCCTCACACCTGGAAATAGCAGCCTGAGGTGGTGGGATGGGGTAAAAGAAAGTCACAGCAGATAGGACATGCTGGAAGGTCATCTTTTCTCCCTACTCCCACTCCTCTGGACCATATGCTAGAGCCATCAAGCCAGGAACAAAATAAAATGGCCTCTTTAATAACTGATGTGACCTCCATGCAAAATAGAAGAGATTGAGATTGTTCACAAGGAGAATTGACGTCTTTGAGCTGTGGTGCTGGAGAAGAGTATTGAATGTTCTATGGACTGCCAAGAAAACAAACAGATCCATCCTAGAGAGGGTTAAACCAGGCTACTCCTTGGAGGCAAGGATTCTGGGGCTTTGTCTGACATACTTTGGACATGTTCTAAGGAGAGACAGGTCCTTGGAGAAAGACATCATGCTTAGGAGTGTGGAGGGACAGCGCAGGATGGGAAGACCCTCTATGAGGTGGATTGATTCAGTGACTGGGGTAATCGGGATGGGTGTGTCGGAGACAGTGTAATTGGCACAGGATAGAGCAGGGTTTAGGGCTGTTGTACATAGGGTCGCTATGAGTCATGGGTGACTTGACAGCACATAACAACTACACAACCACATTATCACTGAGCTCTGTTGACCTAGTGGTAAGAAGCTGCAGTGCAATTCTAAAGGCACTCAGTTTGAATCCAGAAGTTGTTCTGCAGGAGAAGGATGGGTTTTCTCCTCTTGTGTAGTTAACTGCCTATGAAAACCCACTGGAGAGTCAGCCATGGGTCGGTTCTGACTCAGTGGTACTGGACAACAAAAAACATTGCTGTACTACTAAGTCCAACTTTGAGACTAAGCTATCTGTGAATTAGAACAGTAAGGGGGAGGGAGGAATTCCCTGCCTTCCTCCCTACTACTGCTGTAACCCTAGAATAATTGTTTGTGTAAAATTAGAAAATTGTGTTCATGTGAAGACTTAGGCTTGATTGAGCTTTTTCTTTTGTTTTTTTTCAGCCAGAGAAGAAACATACTGTCATTCGTTGACACATCATAACAAGTCATCTAGAGCTGACCATAATTTGTTCATTCTCTTCCAGGCGAGAAATGATGCCCCTCCTGTCCCTGATCTTCTCGGCTCTCTTCATCCTCTTTGGCACTGTCATCATGCAGGCTTTCAGGTACCTGTTGCTCTGGCTTCTCAATACAGCTTCTCCAAGGGGAATCGCCAGCCTCTGTGGTCTTGTATTAAAAAAATATCCTTTTTCTTATTTTAGTGACTCAAATGATGAACGAGAATCAAGCCCTCCTAATAAAGAGGAAGCTCGCGAGAAGTCGGGGAAGACAGAACCGACCTTCAGCAAAGAAAACAGCAGGTGGTTCAGATACAGGAGCTGTTTCTCTGACAAAACACTAAACCCCCGCTCCTCAGCACCAGACCCACAGACAGACTGTATAGCCTAATACAGCAGTTACACACACACACACACACGCACACACACACACACGCACACTCTTATTTATATAAACTAAACCCACAGACTATAGTAGAGTCTAATAAGGCAGTTTGTGTGTGTGTACACAAGGGAACTTTGGTGTCCTAGTGCTAAGGAACTGTGTGCCATCCAAAGGACACATGATTCTAACCCACCAGCTGCTCTGCAGGACAAAGAAGGACAACTTCCTCTGTGGTTTACTGCTTTTGAAGGCCTGCTGGAAAGTCAGCTGAGTTGATAGTACATAATAACATATATATACATACCTGTGTGCACATACTTATATGTGTGTGTGTTAAAATACAAGTGTGTGGTGAATGTTTAAAACTTATATTCACCTCCTTCTGGGTATGTGGAAAAGTCAAAGCTGACTATAGATTTTACTGAGACCATCTAGCCATTTAGATATAGAACCAACTTCATTTTTTTTACTTTGTAATTACTCCATAATTTACTCAGGAAACGAAGTATGTTGGAGAGAATGTAGATAAGCCATTAACAGTCAAGAGTGTGTCACCCTAATCACGCAGTGAATATGAACAGTAGTAAGCACGCACCCCAATGGCAGGGGGAAGGGTCTCTGTGAGACAAAGCAGCAGACAGGTTGACAGCTGCCATCTGCATGCTGTCCTCAAGCTGCTTCAGGACCAGCTGAAAAGCAGTATGGCATTTTGTTTCTACTTGCTGATTTTCTAAATTCCTCTATTTTAATAACATCTAACTCCTCAATATTACTCTACAGCAAGATTCCTAAAAAAGGCTTTGTGGAGGTGACTGAACTCACAGATATAACATATACCAGTAACTTGGTACGCCTGCGGCCAGGCCACATCAATGTGGTCCTTATCCTGTCAGAGTCCACCAAGACCAGCCTGCTTCAGAAATTTGCCTTTGAGGTCTACTCGTTCACTGGGTAAGCACCAGGCGTGTGTGAGAGAATATTTGGGTAAGGAGCTGACTGGAGATCTTTGAGTCATCAGGATGTTATCTGTAATCTTCCCAACCCCAAATTCTAAGCTTTTATGGGGTCACCTTTTATTCCTTTGACTTGATGTTCTTTTGTCTGTGAACAGAAGAGATTGGACTCGATCTTAGTCTGTTGTTTAGTTCCTGCATATATTCCAGGAGCTAGACACTGAGACTGACGTAGCATCTAGCACCCAGCAATAGGGTGCTGCTGTTGTAGAGTCCCTCCTCTGGCTGCCACAGAAAAATCTTCATTTTCCTCTATTTGGAAGCTCCATTTGAGGCAAAGCCTTTTGTTATAAGCTTAACTCGGGTACTTCTATTACCTGCACCCGGTGTATCAGTAAATAGACTCAGTCTGTATTCTGTTCTTCTTACAGGAGCAGCTGCCTACACTTCTCCTTCCTGAGTCTAGATAAACACAGAGAATGGCTAGAATACTTACTGGAATTTGCTCAAGATGCAGCCCCGATCCCAAACCAGTATGATAAGCATTTCATGGATCGTGACTACACGGGCTATGTACTGGCTCTGAATGGCCACAAGAAATACTTCTGCCTCTTCAAGCCCCAAAAAACAGTCGAAGAAGAAGAAGCAGCCATGGGGTCCTGTGGTGATCTTGACTCTTCCCTCCACCTGGCTGAATCTCGAGGGAAATCTTCGGGCAGCCTTGGCTCCAGGCCCATCAAAGGAAAATTAAGCAAGTTGTCCTTATGGATGGAACGCCTGTTGGAAGGCTCCTTACAGAGGTTTTATATCCCATCATGGCCTGAATTAGACTGAAAGCATTTCAAAAGAAAATTGAACTTTTCAGACATTTTAACATGCCTCTGTGAACAGGTATTTTCAGGACTCATATCCCAACAAACAGAGTATAGATTTTAGATTTCTCTTCTAGAACAGTGGCTAGAAGAATTTTCTTTCCTTTGTCCTAGCCTGGGAATGAAAAACCGCACAGGTTTGAGTTCCTAATCAGAATCTTTTCTTTCCCTTCCCTTTCACCCCTCCCCCATTCGAATGCCGCACTATTTAAAGTAGATATACCCATCCTCTTCCTTTGTTGTCCCTGTCACATGCTTACTCCACACTCCCCTGTCCTTTTATGTTGAAGAACATGGGGCTCAAGCCTGTGGCAGTACCAGACTCAACCTCCGGAGCCTCTTATGCAGCTCAGGTCCCTTACGTACTTGCACCCTGGGGCCATACGTCCCCACCTTGCCATCCCCCTGCTGTGCCCCTGTGCCATGCTCCTGCCCTGGTGCATGCTCCAGTACTGGAACCACACACTGCAGCTCTGCAGGCCCTGCATCTGGAAAGAGGCCCCAGTCCAAAGCAGTCCTACCCTTCATGGTTTTTGCAGTCGTAACTGGCTAGAAGTATATTTGGGGGGTATCCCCCCGTAACAGCTTCTCAGCCACCATTTTCCAAGGCTAGGGCTGTGTAGGGGCTCTAGATGTGAGTTTAGTTGTCTTCCCTAGGAAGGGCGGGCTGTGCTGGCAGTGACTGGCGGCTGCAGCTCTGGGATCCCTTTGGGAGAGTTCTTGCCACCATTTCCCCAACACCAAGCAGAGCCAGGGGAGGGGTCTGCACAGTCAGCACCACTGTAATGACTCGGAGCCACTCCGAGTGTATGTTTATTTCCTGATGCCTTTCTGCCTCTGTCAACTTTAGGGTGTGGATTTAGGAGCCATAACTTATAACCTTGTTCTCTGAATATAGAGATAAGCTGCTATGAGCCAGTAGATGTTAAACTGAAGACAAAGATTCCCAGTTGCCAGTGAGTCAGACTTTAGGAAGCTGGCTTCACTGTAGTGGTGTCTCTAGTAAAATCCAGACCTGTCTTTGTATCAAGGAACTTAAAATTATATCAACAATTGTATTTTGGACACTCACCCCAAAAGTGCTGTATCTTCAAGTCCTCTTTTGTGATGAGAGACTTGTTCTAGACTCCTGTTTCTTTTTCAGCATCTGGCTTTGTTTTGATAGCACATCTTCATTGTTTTCACTGACAACAGCTTTACTGGTATCAAGGTCAGGCTGATCACAGCACCCAGTTTGCTGAGCTCTGGGTGTGTAATGGACTCCAGGCTGGAGCAGACCAGCCAGACTGAGAGTGTGGCTTATTCGGATTTTTTTAATCAGGGAAAAACTACTGATAGAGTTTGAACAGCTTCAAAGAGTGGTCTGTTCAAATATCTAAGCAGATTGCCTTTTGTAAAGTGAAGGGTGAGAATCAGTGATGGGACTTTTACTACATTAGTATTTCTTTATTTAATCATAATTGCTTTAAATAAAACCATTTGGATCCTGAATAATTGAAATATTAGGCTAAGATGGTGGTGGTGGTGATGGTTAGGTGCTGTCGAGTGTACTCAGCAACCCTCTGAACAATAGATCTGAAGCCAGTCCTGTCCTGTACCATCTTCACATGTCCCTACACACTAGAGCTCATTGCGGCAATAACCTTGTCAGTCTACCTGGTTAAGGTCTTCCTCTCCTTCACTGACCCTCCACCCTTTCCGGCATCCTGTCTCTCTCCAAGAAATAGCCCCTCCGAGCAATACGCCCAAAGTATGTGAGGTGAAACAACCTCATCATTCTTGCCTCCAAAGAGCACTCTGGCTGCACCCTTTCTCCAAGACAGCTGTTTGTTCTCTTGGCCATCCATGGGATGTTCAGTGCTCTTCTCCAACACCACAGCTCAAAGGCGTCAGTTCTTCTGTCATCCTTACTCATTTTCTAGTTCTCCAATGCATAGCAGATGATCAGAAAGACCGTGGCCTGAATCAGATGCATCTTAGTCCTCAAATTGACATCATTACTCCTCAATAATTTGGAGAGTTCCCTAACTGCAGACCTTCCCAGTGCAATGTGTCTCCTTATTTCCTGACTGCTGGTACAAAGGGTGTTAATTATGCATCCAGGAGTATCATTTTGATTTCTTTAACAATCAAGTGTGGGCTGGCAGCCTCTCGTTTAAACCTGTCAGGACCCCGTAGATGAGATTTTGTGATTCTAAATCACTTGGGTCCTTGGGCTGGTTTGAAGACTAATTGCTGTTAGAGTTACAAGCTAAACTGGCAGTTTGTTGTGTTTGCAGAGAACAATGTTATAACTGGCATAGCACTTGTCTGTCAGTTTGCTGATAACTTGTGGGTTGCTAAAAGCTATGCCACTGGAATGTCAAATGCCATAAGGATTACACATGGTGGACATGTTTTAGTAGACCTCCCAGATTAAGACAGACTAAGAAGCCAGATTGGCCATCCACTTCTTAAATAAAACCCTATGAACTCTGGAGGAACAATAATATGGTGGTGGTTATGTGCCATCAAGTCGCCTGCAAGTCATAGTGACCCTATATACAACAGCCCTAAACCCAGCTTTATCCCTGGTAAGGAAGAAATTCTTTCAGCCCAGGAGTTCCTGTAATTTTTATGGGTCTACAGCTTTATCAAAAAGATAAGTATCCCAGCAAGGCTTCCTTCATCCTTATCATCCTTGATAATGGACAGTGATTCCGAATGCCATAACACTCAGCCTAGTTACAAAGGGTCAAGGAATTCATTTGACTTTTTGACACTCCAGTCCTCAAGACTCTTTGCTGGGTCTTTTTATAGTGGATTATTTATATGAATAGTGTCTTCATTGTAGGTTTTTATTTTTAATATCTGGTACTAAATAAATTCCCAACTTTAATTTCTAAAAACCAAAAATTCCCCACATTTGTCTTAATTATTATTGTTATCATTAAAATTTAAAAGCACCTTCAGACAGCTACACCTTCCATTTGTACCAGCAAAAGAAAGTGGTGACAGGATTAGAAACATTCCTAGAAAATGTTTCAATCCAAATATTCTTCTGCACATCTGTTTGAGGACTAGTCCCCCCCTTCCCCAAGAAGAGAGTCTTTTCAATCTTTTGAGATTCTCAAGAGCTTTTATGTTAAATATTTTAAACTGAACTTTACCCTTGACCAGCCAAGCCTTTTCTCTGCATGTCATTTCTGTAAATGTGTTTACTTTTGTGTCAAATGTATGAGTCACTGTCATACTCAGCCAGTGCTTCTACTTAATGTAATCGTACCAGATCCAGTTTCTGATTTCAGTGACCTTCCAAGCCTTCCAGTACCCTGAATCTCTCAGCATTGGTTCTTCTAGAGGGAAGATTTTTCTGGTTGGGCATAAGTTGTTGAATTATACATCATGTTTGGCAGATAGGAGCAAAATAGCAACTGACAGAAACAGCTCCAGAGAGTGCACTCCTGTTCCAGAAGTACTTTTTCATTGCCATGAAAACCTTGTAGTTTTCAGTTAGGTTGATTTTCTTCCCATCCCTGGCCTAGTAGCTTTGTCGCCTTTTATATACTATCATCCTAATCAATTTGCAGCTGCCGTCAGTTCATACATGTTTTCTGTGCTAGAAAAAGAAACGGCTTCTAAAGGGTGATTTCACTCATTTGGGAAGAGGGCTCGGAAGCAAACAAAAACTTTTAATTGTTTAAAAGCTGATGCACAACATTTCTACAAATAGTTGTTCGCATCCAAATACTTGACATTGTCCCTTGGAAACAAAACAAGTGTGGCAGCTGCAGAACCTGTCTGTTCAGTTTGTCACAGAGGATGATTGTATTTGGGAGACAGACTTAAAAGAAGGTGAATATTTTGCACTTTTGATACTCTTAGGAACAAATAACTTATTTGGCAAATCGTGTCTATTCTATGTTTTTTTGTTTTTTGGATTTTTTTTTTTTTTATTGTGAACAAGCACTGAAGCTGATGTTATTTTGTTTCAAGAATATTATAGACTGGAAACAAATAAACTATTTTAATGTGTGATGATTATGGGGTAGGTCTTGCATTACACTGTGGTGATTTAATCAACAGATACCATATCAACAAAATTGACTTTATATGTATGTAACCCAACACAAGCCTAACTGGAAAGGGCAAGAGTCGATGTTGCAAGCGGTGCACCCACTTGAAGAGGAGATATATAAACAGACAGATTGGCAGAGAACGGGGAGAGGAAGCTTCAGTAAGAGCTCTTTAGGGTCCAGCTGATGCTGTTGAACATAGAAGACATTTCATGCAGCCTCCTCGTTTTAAGTGAGAAGCTGTGCCATTAGGATCTGCTTATTACATTCTTTCACATTTTTAACTCAACAGATCCAAAAGCAAGGTGCAGCCTTATGCCCCCCAGCCATAGGATACTGTAGCAATATGGAGTGTTTGTATTCTTTCATCTTTTTATTCCATTTCTTCATTTCTTAGATAACATTGAACGAAATTTTCTATCTCTTCCCCATCTTTCATCAAAGGCAAAAAATCAGAGCAGTAAAACGCTTCCTTCGAAATGTTGACTGTTGGGATGTGCACTCTCCTGGAGTCCAAGGGTCCTGACATCACAGACACCAATGACACTTTGCACAGGAAGCGCTCTTGGCCTGAAGGCTTCGGAACCCAACCTGCTTGCTGACAAGTTCTTATTAAGAACTTGCCGGCAATGCTGTCTGCTCTTACCTCTTGAGAAACACAAGCTCAGGCAGTTTTCACTTTGGGGAGAACACACAGCATTTCAAACAACAGGTTGGCCGCCAGCAGTGCTGTGTTTCCTACAAAGAGAAAGCTCAGGATGAATACCCACAAGCCCCTCCTGGAGCAGCCCCAGGGCCCCATTCACTTGTCTGCCTTCTGTCTCCTTCCTCAGCTGCCCAGCCACTGCATGAATGCCCTTTCCCGGGTCTCTGCCTCCATCCAGCTTCACTGGAAAAAGAGTACTCTAAAATTCAGAAGCTTGTTTACTCTGAGAACAGATTTAAGCCCCGCCCCCTAAAGGAAAACCTAGAACAGTGATACGTATTTATTATCTACTGAGGCTAATAGGCCAAATTCTCTAGGCTTTTCTAAAGTCACTGGGATACCATCTACTTTAACGAGCTCTCCTAAACGTGCCAACTCCCCACTTTCTGATGTATGCTTTGAGAATTCCGTTTTCAGTGACAGGCGGCTGGAACTGTGCCACTCGGCCTCTGAACGTAGGTTGGTTGCTCTTCTGACTGGTGAGAACACTAGTAATACATGGCGCCTCCGGGGGGTGGTGTGAGGTTAACTGGCTCATGTTTGTAACTGGGCACTAACAGACTCATTTTCTTCACTATCAAACATACTCAGCAGGAACGAAGGATACCCATCTGTTTTCTACTTCTTTAATCACTCACTCATTGCTGTTGATTAAGAACCAACTCCTAATGGACGCCCCAGCAGAGTTTTCAGAGGCTTTCAATCACACCGGAAGAGATTACCTGTCTTCCACCCCCAGGTGCCCCCCACCCCGGGTTAGCAGCACAGCTCCTTAATGGACCGCACCACCAGAGCGCCCTCCTTACAGAAATCTTGACACTAGCAGTCACCTACAGATCCATTTCCTCACTTACCAGAATGATCATACAAGGGTGAAACTTCCACAAGATCACAACCCACCACGTTCAGGCCCTGACAGCCCCGGATGATCTCCAGAGCCTGTGGAAGATGGAAGTGCACGTTACCTACCACGGTAACATTTGCAAAGAACAGCTACTGGCAGTGGCTTCAGTGACTCCTAATCCCTGGCCCTCCCTTGAGAGGACCTGCCTTGCTGGAATCCTATTAACAGTTCTTGCCTCTGAGGTGGGGGTAAGTCCTTGCAAAGCCATGTGTTTAGGACTTCAGGAGAAGCCAGCACAGAACAGACTTAGCTCTTAGCCTGGAGTTGACCTTGGCACATTCCAGGCAGAGATGAAAACATCTGCAAACTCACTAAAATGGGAGAAGTGCAAGCAGATGTGGCTAGAGAACAACTTAAAAGAGGGAGTGGTGGAGGAGACCCCTTGCCTTTGTATGCAAATCAAAATAGCTTTGTAAGCTACCTTTTTCAGCATCTGATCTATTAAATATATCAAATAGTTGTCCCTCACTTTCCAAAGAGTTAAAGCGTAATAAAGGTAGAGTGGAAACTGGCGACGAAAGGTTGGGAAAGCAGAGGCATGAGGATGGAGATTGAGATTGGTTTTGAGGGTTTTTCATACTTCAGCTAATGGATTAGATTTAAGCAGACTTCAGTTACACACCAAGCATCTCTGATGATACTTACTGTTTCTATGTCAGGCACTTTCTATACTCTAAGGACAAACAGTGAACAGAACAAAGAGGCCTTTTCCTCCTGGAGCTCACCTTCCAGTGAGAACCACATTCCATGTCTGCTTCCAAGGAGGAGCTCTGCCACCTTGAAACCAAACCCACTGCCTTTTGAGTCAATTCCAGCACCTGGGGTCCCTGTGTTGGGTGCTGAGACTGCCTCACCTTTCCACTACAGGATTGGTCATTAATCGCATTGTATGCCCTTGTCAAATTTAATCCAAAAAAAGGTAATGTTCATATGTTTCAGGGAGGGACTACCACATGACCCTATGAACTGACTATGAGTGGGCCAGAAGCATGAAACTAAAGAACTATTCAATCATAGACAGCTAAAAGAACAAATCTCCATTGGAAAAAGAGGAGCCAGAGTGCTTGTTAAAGGCAAGGATGGTGAGACTTCATCTCACCTAAGTTGGGAGTGTTATAATAAGAGAGAGGACAGTCTCTGGAAAGCCACTTCTTGCTTGGAGACTCAGCAAAGGAGAGGAAGACCCTCACAGAGCTGGACTGACAGTGACAGCAGCCGTGGGCATAAGCACAGTGGAGACTGTGAGGAAGGTACACAGCTGTGCAAGGTTTCGATCTTGTGCATAGAGTTGCTCAGAATTGACTGCAACTAACGAGAGGCATCGTGTCCCAAATGAGAATATGGGAGTGCTCAGGCCTGCAGTGTGGCCAGAGAGGAACAAGTGCATACTCTCTTGTCAAATTCTAACCTGCTTCCTGCCGTGCCCACACGAGTCCCTGACATCCCCCCTCACCGCCCCCCAGGAATTCCCAAACATGGCACCCCCTTACCTGACTTGGGGTAAGCCCAGCAATTTCAGGCGTCCCTGTCCCCGGGGCATAGGCAGGATCCAAGGCGTCAATGTCAAAGCTGATATAAATGGGCTTGCCTCCCATCTGCTGCCTCACCTCTCCCATCAGAGGAACCAGCGACTTCATCCAGCAGTCTTCAGCCAGGACAACGCGGAAGCCCTGGGGAGGACACAGGTAAGGGTCTGAAGGTTGAGGTGTCTGCATGACAATGTTTCTGGGCACTTTTTGGTGCCAGCCTCCAAGCTGAGCTCTTCATAGGCATTATATTTGACCCCCAGTCCCCATTTTACAGATGAGGCAGGTGTGTGAGGACAGGGGGGACAGGGCCTAGGCAAGACGTGAGACGTCAAAGCTAAGCTGTGGAGCTGGGATCAGATAAAGGTTTCATCAAATAGTGAGGAACTCTGCTCACAGTCTCAGGACGGGGTGGCCCGTCTCAGGTGTTAACATACTTGGTTGTTATGTGCTGCCTCTCCAGCAACTTTTCAAAGGCAGTAAAATTCCTGGGAAGAGACGGTCCATCTTTCTCCCACAGAGCAGCTAGTGAATTCAAACCGAAAACCTTCGGGTTGGCAGCCACCGGAGGAGCCGTCTTCATTTCCGCGTGGTTATGAGGATAACTCTAAGAGTGGGCAGCTCACCTTGGGTAGAACTCACTTTCCCAAGAGACACCAGCAACCTCTGAGGGGCTGGCTGGCTTCTCCTTGTCTCCCCACCCAGTGATAAGAGGACTCCTGTGCCCAGCAGACGAACGTCCTCACCTCCCGGTGCTCCACGTGCCCGTCTGGATGCCATCTCAACCCTCCAGCCCCACTCTCTGAATTTGATGAGTGAAGCCCCTGTTGAATCGATTGCTGCCCTGTGGTAGGTGCCTCGAGAGGCAGGGTTGGGGGAGTGGGTGGGAATGGGGTGCTCGGTCTGTCACCTGACTCCGGTTGTATCTGTAGGGATCCAAGGTGAAGGAAGTGCCCCGAATGCCGATCTGCACCACTCGCTTACAGTCCAGGAGGCCCTCGTCCACGCATCGTCGGAAGGGCGCCCCGTGATAGATCTTCTCCCCCAGGGCCTTGTCGGCCGTGTCTGTGTGAGCATCCACATGCAGCAGTCCCACGGGGCCATGCCTGTGACACAGGACAACTCAGAGGCCTCCTTGCTGGCCTTAGGGTGCCAAATTAAGGTCTCAGCAAAGAGATCTGGCCTCGGTACCTGCCTTGCAACTGGCTTCTGTCTTCAAACCAAAATCATGTAGCATCTCAGAAGAACAACATCCTCCAAGAAGGCAGGCAGAAAGCGTGTGTACTGGCTGCCACCCACTCCCCATCGCCCAGTGTTTGCATCATGTGGAGATGGAGAAGCAGGGAGGACAGCATGGACAGTGGCTCAGAGGCGAGCTTGGCTGACCAGAGCCTCCCTCCCTCCAACTACACCAATGCACCATGCAAATCAAAACTGTGCAAACACAGCTTTAAGGAAAGACCTATACCCACCACCCCTGACTAAAATGCCATCTGCGTGTCCTTCCTCAAATCAGATTCTGAAGCTAGTGCTGCCTATTTTCCTATTTCTTTCTGAAACTAAGTTGGCCCAAGCTAGCCAGTCCCTCCACCACCCATCTGTTAGTTAGTCATGTTGTGGTGACTTATGTCTGATGCTGGAAGCTGTGTGACCAGTATTTAAAAAACCATGGTTGGGGCAGGGGGGGAATGCAAACAAACGATGGTGGACCGTTTCAGCAGAGCATCTACCAGGTGAATTAGGAAGGCCTGGACATTTAGTTCTGAAAGCCAATGAAAACACTGTGGGTCAGAGCAGGCTATTTATTATCCCATATAGATCTGGAAGAGGAGCCACATGGATACAAGTACTTACTTAAGAATGGGCTCAAACATACCAACAATGAAGACAGTGCCATGCTGGGGCAGCGTGCCATCTGCCATTTACACTTCAGCTTGTCATGAGTGACACACAACTCAGTGGCCACTACAAGTCAACTCCCGAAGGACTTGCACCACTAAAAACCGATCTTTCTGATGTCTGAGATGAGGACCGTTTCTGAAAACAGGCCCCTGCACAGCCCTACCCTTGGGTCTCTCAATATTTGTATTCCACCGCTGAAGCAAATCAGAAACCAAATTAACTCAAGTGTTTCACCAGCTCATGTTCCAAAAGCAGAGGGGAGTAGAAAACACTGAGCTCGCATTCTAGAATAGACCCTGGGCCAAGACGTGTTAATAATAAATGGTCTTGGCTTCCAGCTGGTGACTGACAGAGACATCAGGTGCTCAACCCTAATTCTGAACTGCAGACACAGCCCAGTTGGGAATTTCCTATCACCCCGGCTGAGCCAGCAGAGGTCACCTGATGCTGCGGACACCTCACCCTCAGCCCTGAGTGTTGAAACCTTGCTAGAGCCATGCCACTTGGAACTTACTTTTCAGCTATCGCTTGCAATATGGGATATGTAATCGTGTGGTCTCCACCTGCAAAAAAGGGAAAAAAGAATCCAGAATGTGGTAAGACTAGACAACCACATATTACAGAGACCAATCTTAAACTCACCCAATTGAGCTAGCCTTTTAATTAGGCTCAATTAACTTCTGGTCGTGGTGGCCAGGGAGTAGACTCCAATTCATGGTGACTCCATATATGCTCCACAGAGTTTTCAAGGCTGTGCCTTTTCAATGGCAATTCACCAGGCCTTAATCTCTACTCACCTCTGGGCAGGTTTGAACCACCAACCTTTCAGTTATTAGCCCAGGACTGAACCATCTGCACCACATAGGAACCCCAAAGAACTTCAGCTAGATCTAACACCTTTTCCAATGGTAGGATGATGTTTCACTGTTGCTTCACTTTCATATAAGAGGGAAAATTAGACAAAACCAGACTTACAGGTAAATGTCTAACATAACTCTGTCCGACAGAACTTTCTATCGGCACTGGCTGATGTAGAGGCCAAAAGAACAAACAGATCTATCCTCGAAAAAATTCAGCCACAGAAACAAAGACGGCAAGACTTCATCTCACATACTTTAGACATATTATCCAGAGAGACCAGTCCCTGAAGAAGAACATCATGGTTGGAAGTAACACCTTCAGCCAGGCGGATTGGCAGTGCCTGCAACAATGGGCTTCTGCACAACAGGGACTGTGAGGCAATACAGGACCAGGCGGGTTTTATTCTGTTGTCCACAAGATCGCCAGGAGTGAGAATCAACTAAACAGCACCAAAAAACAACAGCCCCATGTAGCTACTGAAATAGAAGCACCATGACAAAGGAACTGAATTTTTTTTCCCCTTCATCTCATTTTCATTGTTTTTCTTTCCCCCCACCCCTTGTTGTGTATCATCGAACCAGATCTGACTGGCACAGGTGGAGAGTGCCCCTCCTTCTCTAGTAGAGCATCTGGTGGATTTGAACCTCGCACCTTCATGATTGCAGTCCAGCTTCTTTGCCACTAGACCACCAGAGTTCCCTTCATTTCCATTCCTTTTTAACTTGAGTGATCACCTGTGGCTAGTGGCTACCTTACCAGACAGTGCAGGCCTACAAAGCGATTACTATTGTTAATTATAAATAATAGTTCATATTATTTAATAGAAGTAGCTAGCATTTTTAGATGACAGTTTCAAATGTGCCAGGTGGTACAATGTTAGACACTTCATATGCACTTTCATCATATGTCTCTCACGCAATACAATGAAGTTGGAGTATTACTAGTCTTCTCATTTTACAGAGAAGAAGATAAAGCATAATGCACTACAATAAGCAGCAAAGCTACTGGGAAGTAGACCTGAGAGTTCAAACCATGCGATCTGAGCCCAGAAACTTTGCAATTCCTTACTGCTAGACTATGCAGGCCTCCAAAAGGCCTCTACCTGGAGGCAAGGATGATGAGGCTTCATCTCACATACTTCAGGCATGTTGCTAAGAGGGGCTGCTCCTTGGAGAGGAACATGATGCTGGGAAGGGTGGAGGGTCAGCGGAGGAGAGAAAGACGCTCAACCAAGTAGATTGATATGGTGACTGCTGCAATGGACCCTGGTGTGTCAGGAATTGTGAGGATGGCACAGGATAGGACAGGGTTCAGATCTGTAGTTCATAGAGTTGCTATGAGTAATTGAGTAATAATGGCACCTAACAACAACAATATACTCTGCAGGCTGGGTAGTCTCTCAATTTGGCAGAAATAAATTTAAAATCTCGGAAAGCAACCATATCATTTGCTGTGGACCAGCAAGAGAAGCTTTAGTGTTGGTGGGGTAGGAGAGGAGGTGGGAAAAGCTGTTGGAGGTAGAACCTGGCCAGGGTGAAAACACCCCTTTGCAATTAGCTCCCCTCACAGATAAAATCATTAGGAACAATAACCTCGAGGCGGAGGGAAAGTTCTAACTGAGCTCCAGGGGGAAGTCTCCATTTCCCTGACTTAACCCAGCTGGCAGCGAATCAGGCATCAGTGCAGGGACTAGACGAGAGCTGAGGGGAGTGGGTGCGAGAGTTAGGGGTCACCAAAAACCTCCATAACCAAGATAAAGACTTTTAGTATAATATTTTTTAAAACCAGGATCTCAATATATATCCCCAAAAATATCCAAGATGGGAATTTGGGGGCATTATGCTGATGGTTGCTCTCATTCAGAAATGTTTTATGTCTTGTCTTTGTCCTGCGTATGTCTTAATAAAAGGGTCTTTATAGGGAGGGTGGGAATTAAACACAGGATCAGTATGTGCCATACTGAGGTCCACTGGAGCCTGAGACAAACACAAAAATCAACCACGTTGACATGACCTTGAGTATGGGGGGTTTGGCTCCTCTTACATTTTACACTGAAGGCCAGTGTCTCCCTTGTCTCACCCTATTTCAAACCTGTCATTCATACTTGTCCCAAAACTTTAAATAACTTCTCCTCAGGGGTTAAAATAAGACAAGACTTTAAACTTCTGTTCTACCGACTCCTTGCCTGCAGGGGTTCGCCCCGAGAAGCAGACGAACTCTGGCCCAGGAGGTGAAAACCTCAGAGAGTCCTCGGCCCTTGCAGGCCGCCATTACCCAAGGTCAGAGGAACACAGCCAGCTGCTGTGATCTTCTGGAAGGCCTCGCGAATGAGCCGGCAGCTGTCCTGAAGGTTGTAAAGGTTGACGTTCACATCGCCCAGGTCCGCAACCATGAGGGACTGGAAGGGGAAGGCCCCGGTGCTGGGATTGATGGCCCGCAGCAACACTGATTCCTCTCTGATCCGTCGGGGTCCGAATCTGGAAGAGGAAGAACAACACAGCAAGTCATCCACCTAGGCGGAGACTCGAGGCCAGGGCTTCTCAGACTCACGCTGCTGCACTGAAGAGGGCTGAGCGGCTCTTCCCAAGGGGCCCTGTGCTGTTCATTGTTGGCAGCATCCCAGGCCTGAACCCCCTTCCCCCCCAGGTGCCAGTAGCATCACTCTTCACTCAGTCATAACCAAAAATGCTTCCACAGAAAAAAGATACCAAACTAATGGCTTTAGAGAGAGCTTTGGTGGTCTAGTCATAAGGAGTTGCGCTGCCAACCCAAAGGCAGTTGGAACGGTTCGAATGCTCCGAGGCAGAAAGATGGGCAATCTCCTCCTGTGCAATTTACTGCCTCTGAAAAGTCACTGGAGGGTCAGCTGTGAGTAGGTTCTGACTCGAAGGCACAAAGGAACAGCAACAACACTGCTTTCGAGGCAGTTCCAACTCACGGTAACCCTTCATGTCACCAGGCCTTCCTTTCTTCTGAAGTGTAACTGAGTAGATTAATTAGCGGCCAAGAGCAAGTAGTTTTCAGTACAGACATTGTGAAATGTGCCCTGGGAAGTGAAACCAGCTCCTATTGAGAACCACTGACCCGGTCTGTATATTGAAGAGAGTAAAAGGCACAGGCTTTGGCCCACCGCTTTAGTAAGTACTTCATTGCTGTCAGAACAGGCTCATAGCTGACATTTTTGGGGGTGGCCAAGGCTGTAAATCGCATGAAAGAATTCTGCCCGTTTTTCTCCCTCAGAGCTTTTGATGGACTTGAATCTCTGGAGAGGATCTACTCTGGGTTAACAGCACAACTTGCTATGGACTAGGCCATCAGAACCTCTGCATTGTTGTTAGGTGCTGTCGAGTTGAGTATGATCTGAATCCTGTCCTATCCTGAGCCGTCCTCCTCCTCATCTCTGACACACTCGAGCCCCTTGCTGCAGGTACTGTGTCAATCCATCTGGGTGAGAGTCTTCCTCTCTTACGCCGACCCTCCACCTTTCCAACATAATGTCCCTTTGCAAGGAACTGCCTCTCCTAACATGTTCAAAGTATGTGAGACGAAGCTTCACCGTCCATGCCTCCAAGACCACTGTGGCTGCACTTTTCCCAAGAATACCTGTTTGTTCTTTTGAAAGTCCATGGCATAGTCCATGCTCTTCTCTAAAACTACCTCTCAAAGGCATCAGTCTTTTTTTTCTCTACTCAAGGAAACCTCACTGCAGCTGTCCATCTTTGTCCTGCAGAGCTGCAGATGGAGTAAAACCCATCCTTAGTAGTGTTGTTTGTTGTTATGTACCATCAAGTCAGTCTGGAGACTAAGTTGCACCTGATCTAGGCCATCGTCTTCACAATTACATGTTATGCATCAGAAAGCTGAACAATGACTAGGGATGATAGAAAGAAAATCAATGCCTTTGAACTGTGATGCTGGAAGAGAGTATTGAATATAATACCATGGACTGTCAGGAGAACAAAAAAGGTTCTTCCTAGAGAGGGTGAAACCAGGCTGCTTCTTGGCAGGAAGGATTCTGAAGCTTCGTGTGACAGGCTCTGGGCATGTTGCAAGGAGGAAGGGTGGAGGGACAGTGAAAGAGAGGAAGACCCTTGATGAGATGATTGACTCAGTGACTGGGATAATGGGGTTAGGTTTGTTAGAGGTGATAAGGTTGGCTCAGGATAGAGCAGGGTTCAGAGCTTTTGTACATAGAGTTGCTATGTTGTTGCCATAGGAAATAACAAGCAGCTATCAAGTCAGAATTAACCCATAGCTGGCCCTCCAAGGTGGTAAAGCAAAGGCAGAAGACCGCCCCATATCTCTGGAGTGGAGGAGAATGTGCATTCGAACTGTGTGCCTTCAAGTTGGCAGTGCAGCTCCTTACCACTAGGCCACCAGAGCTCCCTATTAACAATTTAATTGTCACCTCTTTTAGTTTCAGTTTCCTAATCTGTAAAATAGTATTATTTCCTTTACCCTGCTATTGCAGAGTGCTTTATACTTAGTGGACATCTATTAAATGATATAGGCCGTACAGTCAGATGTCATGTTGCTGAGGCACACCCAAAACCAGGACCAAGCCAGAGTGGATGCCCACTGTTAGAAAAGGAGCCGAGGTCGAAAGAGAGGGAAAAAACTGGTCCCAAGAAATGAACAGGCCTTTATTGCGTGGTCTGAGAGGGACGCCACGTGACCAGGAGTGGAGAAAGTCAGAATGGCGCAGCGGTAATTAGCAGTGGTCTCGTTTTATAAGGGTCTTGTGGAGGACTAGGGAAGATGGTGCCTCTTGTAATCACGGGCCGTTAATTAACTCAGGTCAGGGCTTCCTGATCAGGCCCAGAGCCTTATCATGATTTATCGCTTGGTCTGGTCTTTGTTCTGGCCACCCTTGGAACCATCAGGATTCTCAGGGAGTGACAAGGCATGGGGGCAACTGCTATATTTTTCTTCCACCCTCTCCTGCCACCAGCCCTGTGCATAGCACACTGTGCCTCCAGGCCGCACCAACAGCTGATGCTAAATAGTTTAAGAAAAGGAACTTGACTTCCTCTGACTTGCTCTTAGGAAAACCGACTCGATTTGAGCTTTTCTCGAATCCCATTGACACCGGAAGGTTTTGGGAATTGCTTCGGTTTTCAAGAAGCTGTGTCACGGGGCAGGAACAGAGAATCCACGGTTGCTATCCTTGGGGTCTGGGGAAAGCTGAGTCCCAGAAGCCCTTCACTAACGGGTGACAGTGAGAGGAACAGAGGACAAGACCTCCCGAAGGCGTGCTGAGCTCAGGGCTGCTTACAGGGGCAGACAGGGAAATCACTGCGCCACTAACAAGAAGAAACTTTTCGAATGAGACCCAGCTTCCAACCTGCACTCTAAAAGGCGCCTCTTTGTACCCCTTCAGCACCTGCATGGCCCTCCTGCCACGTGCCCCAGCTCTGATGGGCCCAGCCTTACCTTGCCCCGGGCCGATTGGAGGTCCCAATGTCGAGGGGCACCCCGACGAAGGCGGCGTCCAGTCCCTCAGGGGAGGCCTGCACGGGCAGCCGCATCATGGAGCAGATACCCACGGACCGGGCCACGAACTCCGAGCTTGGGGGCTGGTTAAAGGTGGCGTCCGAGGCCTGGCGGCTCGAGCTGTGCCTGGGGTCGCAGAGTTTCGCCAGAGGCAGCGTGCCGGGACCCCGGAGGCGGCTGCCGCTGCAGCGCATCCCCCATGCGCCCAGGGCGCGCACAGGGCCAGATACAAGCAGCCGCTGCATGCTGCCCATTGCTCCTGGAGCCGATAACGGAGTGAGAGCCAGGCCTCGTGGCTCAAAGGGCAAGAGCTCCAGGATCAAGCGCGGGGAGGGGCTTCAGAAAGAGCCCCGCCACTCTCTGCCCCACACCCTGCTCTGGACTTCAACCCTGACTGCTTCAGCCAAAGAGCCAAGCTGACCAGGCAGCGACACAAGGCAGGGCTTCCCACTCGAGCCCACCTACACAGTCAGGTGTCTGCGCTGTGAGCCAGGCTGCTCTGTATCCCGAAAATCAGGCCTTCACCAGCCTCCCCTTCCTGCAGGGCAATATTTTATTAAACACTCAAAATACTTGAAAAGGGAGAGAAATTGAAAATGCATTTTTTAAAAAAATAATTTCTTGAGGAATGTGAAACTAGTCTTAGTTTTAATTTTGTCATGACATAAATGTGAGCTGTAGGGTCGATGTCCACGAGTGCTCATACATCTGTGTTGTTAGGTGCCGTGCAGTCAGTACGACTCATAGCAACCGTATGAACAAAAGATCTGAACCCTGTTCTATCCTGCACCATCCTCACACTTCTTGACACACAAGAGCCTGTTGCAGCAGTCCCGTATATCAACCCGGGTTGAGGATCTTCCTCTCCTTCACCCACCCTCCACCCTTCCCAGCGTCATGTCCTTCTCCAAAGAATAGACCCTTCTAGCAACATGTCCAAAGAATGTGAGGTGAAGACTCCTCATTCTTGCTCCAAAGAGCACTCCAGCTGCACCCTTTCCAAGAACTATCTGTTCATTCTTTTGGCTGTTCATGGGATGTTCACTGCTCTTCTCCAACATCCTTATTTATTGTCCAGCTCTCAGATGCATATCAGAAAGCTCTCTGCATTTCTTTTTTTTTTTTTTTCAGATCAGAGCCTTTGCTTTTTATTCAAATTAATGCCACTTTCTAAGGGCAGAATCACTATTTTTTTCCTTCATATTACTTTTAATTATTATCAATATTAATAATGTCTTGGAAGGGGGGATTGTATAACAATGAAAGAATTTTTCTTTTACTTTCCAAATAGAAGAACGAACTGTCGGGGTGGAGGGGTGGATAGGGAGAAAAATGTAACAATGAATGGAAATCCAAAGTCTCTGTAAACGTTCATTAATATTGATAATAATTAAAAGTAATATGAAGCTCTCTGCATTTCTAAGAGGGGAAAAAGAATGAGAGTTACTCTGTGATCATCTTTAAACCTCAACTGAAAACATGCTCTTGAAAAAGTCTCCTAAAACCCAAACAAATACTTTTGCTTCCCTAGTAAAGAGTGTTTACCTTGGTCTTTCAAGATCTATCTATATGGGACCCATTTGTCACATCTCCAAAGGTGACAGGAGACTGAGAGGCAACAAGTTCATGTTAATGGGAGGAACAGTGGGGGGAAGGGAGTGAGAACGGTCCCATAATTTACTGTTGCTGAATTGTTCTGGGTTGTTGTTGCTGTTGAGTACCATCAGGTCATAACTGACTCAGAGTTGACCCTGGAGCAGGTTTTCAGAGGCAGTAAATCTCACAGGAAGAGATTGCCCATCTTTCTTCCACAGCGCAGCTAGTGGAGTGGATTCAAAGTTTGCACCTCTGAACTGGCAGCACAATTCCTTACCACTAAGCCACCACTTGGACATGTAGAAACTTGAATTGGTATATTTTGTTATGTATATTCCCAACAACAAAATAAATTATGAAAAAGAAAATGAGGGGTGGAAAGACATACCAGTGAAAGACTGACGTCATTTATATGTGAACCATTTGGGGATCTGATGTTTTTGTCTTCGTTTTTCAATTGAATGTGAAAGGCCTGAGTTTGCATTTAATCCTGACCTCTCCACACCGGTCAGCAGTTCAGGCCACAGGACCGCAGCTATGGGGCAAAGGTTCCCCCCGGTCAGTAAGAAATGCTTAGTGCCAGAAGAGACTGTGAGGCTGGCCCACGCCACTTTGGAGGGCGACTCTCTAACACCCTCAAGCCTATAATTCATATTTCTCCCTCCTACTCAGAACAGAACAATGAAACACTGCATGGTTCAAAATAGGAAAGGGTGTACACCAGGAACATATTCTATTTCCATACCTTTTCAATCTATATGCAGAACAGATCATCCTGGAGGCTGGACTTTATGAGGAGAAATGTGACATCAGGATTGGAGAAAGACTCATCCACAATCTGTGTTATGCAGATGATACAACCCTGCTTGCTGAAACTGAAGATGATCTGAAGTGCTTATTGCAGAAGATCAAGATGGATGGAAGCTCAACATCAAGAAAACAAAGATTCTCACCATTGGGCCAATTGGAAGTATTATGATAGATGGTGAAGAGATTGAGATTGTTAACAGTTTTCGTTTTCTTGGCTCCATAGTAAACAGTCTTAGTACAAGCAGTCAGGAAAGAGATGAATTGCATTGGGAAAGTTGGCTGTCAGGGAACTCTCCAGAGTAACGAAGAGCAAGGATGTCATTCTGAAGACTAAGGTGCACCTGATCAAGGCCATAGTCTTTGTGATTGCTTGCTATGCATCAGTGAGCTGGACAATGATTGGGGATGATAGAAAGAAAATTGATGCCTTTGAGCTGTGGTGTTGGAGAAGAGTATTGAATATACCATAGACTGCCAGGGGAACAAACAAGTTTATCCTAGAAAGGGTGAAGCCAGGCTTGGAGGCAAGGATTCTGAGGTTTCATCTGACATATTTTGGGCATGTTGCAAGGAGGAACCAGTCCTCAGAGAGGGACATCATGCTTGGAAGGGTGAAGGGATGGAGAAAGAGAGGGCGACAATCGAGATTGATTGATACAGTGATGGGTAATGAGGGTAGGATGAACCTGTTTGTTTTCTTAGCAGTCCTCAGCACTCTTCTTCAACACCAAAGCTCAAAAGCATCAATTCTCCTATCCTCCCTGGTCATTGTCCAACTCTCTGATGCATAACAAGTGATTGCAAAGACCATGGCTTGTACCAGATGCATCTACGTCTCCAGAGACACACCGTTGCACTTGAGTATTTTAGAGAGGTCCCTAACAGCAGACTTTCCCATCTCAATATGTCTTTTAATTTCCT
>NW_006399778.1:18825982-18827099 GCF_000299155.1 Elephantulus edwardii | reverse complement strand
TGGAGACTTTGTATAAGTATATATTAAATACTTTTCCTGATATTTTTATGTTCTTTTTCAAGCCAAAACAAAACAATACTAACATATACTTATCAGATCTAGTAGTTTAACGAGTAAGGAGGTTCACAGCTAACCAAAAGGCACCAGGTTCGAATCCACCAGCTGCTCTGAGGGATAAAGATGGGAAATCTCCTCCAGTGCAATGTGGTGGTGGTAGTGGTGGTGGTGGTGTTAGATGCCATCGAGTCAAGTATGACTCATAACAACCCTATGAATAAAAGATCTGAAACCAGACCTGTCCTGCGCCATCCTCACACTTGCTGACACATTAGTCAGTGTGATGTACAGCCTCTGAAAATCCAGTGGAGGGTCAGCTATGAGTTGGTTCTAACTCAACAGCATATTCTGTTTCTTTTTTTTAATTATTATTTTTGTGTGAGTGTACCATCAAATGAGATCTGACTGGTACAGGAGGAGATTGTTCCTCTTTCCCCGGCAGAGCATCTGGTGGATTAGAAATGTGCACCTCTGGGATTGTAGTTGCAGCTCCTTGCCACTAGGCCACCAGAGCTCCCCTTAGGCCACCAGAGCTCCCCTTGTTTCTTAACTCTTTCATTAAAGCCCATGTAGATGCCCAAACCCTCTCCAATTTACCTCAAATGAGACATACAAATGGTCTCATTTCTATTTGTGCATGATGGATAGGAACAAAGCTAGTTCTGCTGAACTCTAATTTAAAGTTTCAGTATCTGTTGTATCTTTTCAGTCAGCCTCTCAAAATTGTTGTTGTTAGTTAGGTGCCATTGAGTCTACTATGACTCTTAACAATCTAGAAAGAACAGATCTGAACCCCGTCCTATCCTGGGCCATCCTCACACTTCCTGACACACAAGGGTCCATTGCAGCAATCACCATGCATGTCAATCCACCCGGTTGAGGGTCTTCCTCTTTTTCACTAACCCGCCACCTTTCCAAGCATCACATCCATCTGCAACATTCTCTCCTAGCAAACAAGCTCAAAATATGTGAAATGCCCTGAACCCAGTGCCAGTGACAAAAAGGAAATACAACTGACAGCTAAGGAAGCAAAGGAGGATGGAGCCTCTGGGTTCAACCA
>NW_006399778.1:18819796-18825602 GCF_000299155.1 Elephantulus edwardii | reverse complement strand
CCCCCACCGACCAAACTGTGCAGCTCTGCAACTGCATCCTGGCCCATCCTCACCCTTCTGCCCCCAACCCTCACCTCCTTGTACCCCCAGTATGTTTTTCCCAATAAAAAAAATTTTTAAAAATATGTGAAATGAAGCTTTATCATCTTTGCCTCCAAGGAACACTTTGGCTGAACTTTCTCCAAGACATATTTGTTTGTTTGTTGCAGTCCATGGGATCTTCAGTGCTCTTCTCCAACACCACAGCTCAAAGGCATTGATTCTTCTCCTGCCATTCATTGTTCAGCTCTTAGATTCATAGCAAGTGATCAGGAAGACCATGGTCTGAATCAGATGCACCTTAGTCCTCAAACTGACACCATTGTTCCTCAATAATTTGGAGAGGTCACTGATGGCAGACTTTTCCAGGATTTCCCTGTAAAAACAATAAGTGTTTGAGTAAGTGAATGACTGAAAAGCGCCTCAGAGGGCAGCTCTCGATGAAGAGTACTGGGGGTGGTGGCAGAGTGATCACTATTTCAGCCAGAGTATGAGGAATAAGGAAGGTCAAAGAGAACTGATGGCTTTGAGCTGTGGTGTTTGAGAAGGTACTGAATATACCCTGGACGGACAAAAGAACAAATAAAAAATATCTTAAAGAAAGTGAAACCAGAACGCTCCTTAGAGCCAAAGATGGTAAAACTTCACCTCACATACTTTAGACATAGGAGGGGCCAAGCCTTGAAAAAAATACAACATGCCGAGGAAAATAGAGGGCCAGTAAAAAGAGAAAGACCCTCAAAAGAGAGAAAGACCCCGAAAGGAGAGGAATTGACACAGTGACAGCAACAATGAGCTGAAGCGTGGTGAATATTGTGAGAATAAGATTTGAGTAAGTTGGTCTTGAGATCACTATGAGTCAACAGCACCTAACAGCATAAAGAAAACACCATGCATGTTTCAGCAGCCTTTGAGGATTCCCTTTGGCCTAGTGAATGATGCAAGGCTTCTCCAGAAGTCAGTGCGTTAGTTTTGCCTGTGCTTGTGGAGGTTCGGAAAGAGTCCTACAGCAACGGATGGCCTTTAGGGGCTTGCTGGGTGTTCCCCTCACCTGGCTACAGCATCGCTCTTCACCTTTATCTTCCTCATGCCCTGACTCTAAAGAAAAATGGAAGTATTTTTATGCATGTTCAGAATACTTCCATCAGAGTTAGTCAAGATCCCGTCTTCTATGTGTTTTACTTATAAAGGTGCATATTCAGGAATGCCTCGGGGAAGACGGCACACACCCCCTTGGTCACCTGGAGTTTAATAGAATTGACTTTGAACCTATAGAGTGTATTTACTAGGCTCATCATTCAGTTTGTTGAAGGGGCCCCACAAATCTGATTCATTCAACCACTTTTACCCAGATACCAAGTAGTGGGCTCTCTCCCACGAGCATTTAGGACTTAAAGAAAGGGAGAGGAGAGCATCGTTTGATCTGAAGCAGGAATCTGTGTTGAAGTTCCCAGAATGGCATTGTTATGCAGTTTCAGAGTGAAACCAGGAGAGGGCACAAAAAACTTGGGCTTCGTTTTCTAACAAAAGAACCCAAACCGAGTCCATTGCCTTGGAGTTAATTTTGACTCCTAGTGACCCTCTGGGCAGAAGAGAACTGCACCTGAGGGTTTGCAAGGCTGTAAATCCTAAGGAAGCAGACTTTCACATCTCTCTTTGACTGAGTGGCTGGTGTATTAAAACTGTGGACCTTTTAGTTGGTAGCTGAGTGTTTCAAACACTCTAACACCAGCACAAAGGGGACCCTAAACGACCAAACTACTGCTGCCAAGTTGATTTCACGTCATAGTCAGAACCTCCACCAAGTTTTCAAGGTTACAAACCTTTACAAGAGGAGACTATCCTTTCTTATACAGAACAACTGGTGGATTCAGTTAATAACCCAATAACAATAACCCTTAACAAAAAAAAATTATATTGCTGTTAGGAGCCATAGAGTCTACTATGACTCATAGCAAGCCTATGAACAAGAGGTAGGAACCTTTCCCTACTTAACGCCATCCTTACTCTCTTGAGGCTACTGTTACAATCTCTGTGTCAATCTCTCATCCTCTCTTTCACTGCTCTCTACTTTTCCCAGTATGATGTCTTTTTCCTCCTGACAACATGCCCAAGGTATGTGAGATGAAGGTTTACCATTCTGATCTCTAAGGAGCACCCTAGTTGTACTTCCCCTAAGCCAGGCTTGTTTGTTCTTTCAGCAGTCCATGGCGTGCTTCTTCAGTACTGTTCTCCAATACCACAGTTCAAAGGCATCGACTCTTTCCCTGTCATCCTTATTCATTTGTTCACACTTCAGATGTCTACAAAGCAACTGAAAAATACCCTGACGTGGCTCAGGCACACCTTAATCCTTAAACTGACATTCTGCTCTTCGTTGGTGTCATAGTTCTGTGGCGTCAAGTCAGCGATGACTCACATGAACAATGGCTCTGAACTCTGTCCTATCCTGTGCCATCCTTGCCACCTCTGTCATACCTAAGCCCACAAGTACAGTCACCACATCAATCCATCTTCTTGAGGGTCTTCCTCTCTTACACTGACCATTCAGGATAAGTTGTCTTTTTCTAAGCACAATAACGTCTTTTTCTAAGGACTGACCCCTCATAATAACATAATTGAAGTATCTGAGTTGAAGCCTCTGAGGATGCAGCCTCCCTGGCTGCACTTGCCTGGTTGCACTTTCTCCAAGACTCTTTGTATACCGCATTGAAACAGATGACGGGGTGGAGAAGAAGATGAAGGCATACATAGAGCCACTGTACCGAAAAGAACTGGTTGACACTGACAAATTTCAAGAAATACAGATTCATCCTGGAAAGGGTTAAACTAGGCTGCTCCTTGGAGGCAAGGATTCTGGGGCTTCGTCTGACATACTTTGGACATGTTGTAAGGAGGGACGAGTCTTGGAGAGGGACATCATGCTTGGCAGGGTGGAGGAACGGCGCAGGAGGAGAAGACCCTCTATGAGGTGGATTGATTCAATGACCGGCGTAATTGGGATGGGTATGCCAGAGACAGTGTGATTGGTACAGGATAGAGCAGGGTTTAGGGATGTTGTACATAGGGTTGCTATGACTCGCAGGCAACTCGACAGCACATAACAACAACAACCACCACCATATGAGCAGGAGCCAGTGATAATTAAGGAGGAAGTGGAAGATACACGGAAGGCATTGGCAAAAAAATAATGTCTCAGCAATGAAGGCGATACTAATTGACTTGTTTACAGTAACAGATGCAGCCCTGGATCCGTTCACCAATCTGTGCCAGTAAATTTGGAGGACAGCTATCCAGCCACAGGAGTGTAAGAGATTCATACTTGTCCCCATTCCCAAGAAAAGTGATCCAACAGAATGTGGGAACTATTTCACAATATCATTAATATTACATGCAAGTAAAATATTGCTGAAGATAATTTTAAAAACTACTAGAACAGTACATATAGAGAACTGGTTTGTATTGCTTACAGAAGTTGGCTCCTAGGAGGACTTAAAAGAGGCCGTGGCACCAGAGATATCATTGCTCATGTCAGATAGATCTTGGCTGAAACTAAAGAATACCAGAAGAATATCTATAAGAATATCTATGTATGCCTTACTGACTATGCAAAGGCATTTGATTGTGTGGATAATAACAAGTTGTGGCTGACAATGAGAAGAAGAGGAGTCCCAGAGCACTTAATTGTGCTCATGCAAAACCTATACCTAGACCATCAGGTTGTTGTGTGAACAGAGCAAGGGAATACTACATGGTTTAATATTAAGAAAAAAGTATGTTAGGGTTGTATTCTCTCTATATTCTTATTCCATTTGTATTCTGAGTGAATTATTTGAGAAGCTGGACTCTATGAAGAAGAATGTGACATCAAGATCAGAGGAAGACTCATCAGCAACCTGTGTTATGCAGCTGACACACCCTTGCTTGCTGAAAGGGAGGACTTGAAGCATTTGTTACAGAAGATCAAAGAATACAACTTTCAATACGGATTGCCTCTCAATGTCAAGAAAACAAAGGTTCTTACCACTGGACCAATAGACATTATCATGTTAGATGGAGAAAAAATTGAAACTGTCAACTGCTTCATCTTGCTTGAATCCACAATTAACATCCTTGGTACTAGCAGTCAGGAAATCAGGAGACATATTGCAGTGGAAAAGTTTGCAATCAGGGACCTCCCAAAATTATTGAGGAGTAATGATATCAGTTTGAGAACTAAGGTGCATCTGATTCAGGCCATTATCATTCCAATCACTTGCTATCCATCTGAGAGCTGGAAAATGAATAAGGATGACAGAAGAAGAGTTGATGCCTTTGAGCTGTGGTGTTGGAGAGGAGCACTGAACATCCCATATTGTTGTTGTTGTTGTTGTTGTTGTTGTTGTTGTTAAGTGCCGTCAAGTGGAGCACAACTCATAGCGACCCTATGAACAAATTATCTGAACCTTGTTCTATCCTGTGCCATCTTCACACACACAAGAGCCCATTGCAGCTATCACTGTGGCTTAAACCAAGGTTCTAAAGTGGCATATGCTTCTAGGGCTCATTGGAAAATGCTGTTAAGATCAACATCTAGGAGCCAACTTCTGTAAGCAATACAAACCAGATGAACAGCTTTCTATGTGCTTGGAAGGGAAGAACGGATGCTGAAGGCACAGATAAGAGATTTCATGGACACACCTCAGGGTGACATAGTATGCATTATACATTTACTGTGGTATAATAAATGGTACAATAAAGGATCTGTTCTGGTTTTTTTTATGACTTGCCTTCCCATTCAAATTTAATTTGATGACTTGGTATATTCGAATTTGTACTTCATGTGATCTTATCAAATAAATAATAAAGATTCTTTGTATTTGACCAAGAAACAAGTGCCAAGTTAGTGATGTCACTGTATATGGTGAGGTGACTCCCTCCCCTGGATCCAGGACTAGAGCTGGAGGTAAACTGAAAGAGGATGGAGGCATCTGAATAGGAAATGGAGGAAAAGCCATGAAAAACAAGACCCTGTTATGTGCTGTCTAGTTGGAACCAGCTCATAGTCACCCTCCAGCAGATTCTATGCATCAGAATTTTGGGTCAGAAGGTTTGGGAGGAAGGAGTCTCGTGATGCATTGCACAGCTAGAAGGACCAAAGGACTCCCTTATGTTGACATCATTCTCACAGAAGTTGTCAAAATTGTTTCAGGACTTCACTTTTGACACTCAATTTAATGTCCAAGTTCCAAATAATCACTTCATTACTTGCTTTCTGGGACGATCACCAGCAACTTAGGTCAGAGTTCAAAGAACAGAATGAGATCTAGAATCCAGGCTTTTTGGTTTCTCATCCGGAAATCCTGTTCACAGCCACCTGGATGTGTTAAAGAGACCTTGCTTTTATCTTTGACTTGGTGTAATCTTTTTTTCTTTTTCGTTTATGAATTTTACCCCTCTGGGTTTTATCTTGTTTTATCATACAACGGCAATTGTGGAACAGACCACCAACTACTCATATGCAAGTTCAAGCTGAGGTTGAAGAAAATTAAACCAAATCCAAGGCAACCAAAATATGACTTTGAGTCTATCCCACTTGAATTTCAGAACCATCTTAGGAACAGGTTTGAGGCCTTGAACACTAATGAGCGATGATCAGACAAGTTGTGGGAGGATATCAAGGGTATCATCCAGAAAGAGTGCAAACGGTCATTGCAAAGACAAGAGGAAGAGAAGACCAAAATGGATGTCAGAAGAGACTCTGAAAATTGCACTGGAGCGCAGAGAA
>NW_006399778.1:18811899-18818216 GCF_000299155.1 Elephantulus edwardii | reverse complement strand
TCCTTGGAGGCAAGGATTCTGAGGCTCTGTCTAACATACTTTGGACATGTTGTGAGGAGAGACCGGTCCTTGGAGAAGGACATCATGCTTGGTAGGGTGGAGGGACAGCGCAGGAGGGGAAGGCCCTCTATGAGGTGGACTGATTCAGTGACTGGGATAATCAGGATGAGAGTGTCAGAGACAGTGCAATTGGCACAGGACAGAGCAGAGTTTAGGGCTGTTGTACATAGCCTTGCTATGAGTTGCAAGTGACTCGACAGAACATAACAACAACAACAGATATTATAAAATTAGGACTCACTTGTCCAACATATACACACACAACATATATATACTGGTACTCCTCCTCTGTTTTAATGGAGCTCTGGTGGCCTAGCGGCAAGAAGCTGTACTGCAATTCTGAAGGCACATGTTTCGAATCCATAATCTGCTCCGTGGGCAAAGGATGGGCAATCTCATCCTGTGTGATTAACTGCTCATTGTACAAAGTGAGATGTCACTATAATTGTTGCCTATCCTACCAAAGATAAATAATGCTTTTGAAAAAAATTAAAACTGAGATTATCTTGTATATACTAGTTGGCAACTTCCTTTCTGAACTTTAAAAATATTTTGTGTAAGCTTTTTTCCCCCCAGGAAACTTAGTATAATTCATTCTACATCGAGTCATCAGATGTTGTTGATTTCCTTCAAGTTGAGCATGACTCATAGCGACCCTATGGACAAAAGGCCTGAAGACCCTCTACAACTACTGACATTTATCGAAGTTCATAGTTTCCGGAGCCAAGTTGTTTTGGAAGTGGATGACACTCCTGCTTCCAAACTTGTCATAAACTGTTATTGGTTGAGTCATCAGATATGTGCTTGGAAATCACGAAACCATTGTTTTGCATCACCTTTTTAAAAATAAAAAAAAAACTTATTGAAGTGTAATATGTTGTGTTTTGTCGAGTCAGAACCAACTCATAACTGACATTCCAGTGTATTTTCAGAGATGGTAAATCACACAGGAGGGCACTGCCCACGTTTCTCCTCTGGAGTGGCTGGTGAATTTGAACCACGGGCTTTTTTAACAGTGCAACTGCTTACCACGAGGCTGCCAGAACTGTGATATACACACCACACAATTTTAAATCATTCTTGCAAAGTTATGGTGCTTTGTAACTATTTTAACAACCTAGTTTTAGACCTTTTCATCACCCCAGCAAGTCCCATCAAGCATATAAACAAGCCTTTCCAAAGGGTACATTTTTGTGAATAATTACAATCTTTAATAAGAAGGCCCAGATATTTCCAGTTAGCCTGGCTTCCTTTTGCTGCTGGCAGGCCACAAGAAAGTTGCAAAAGCTCATCAGCCAGTGTTGGAAGAAATTACTGTAAGCTGGTCAACAGCTGCTGTCTTAAAATAGTTCACTCATCCACTCCAAGTTTGCCGAGGATCAGCTGGGGATCAGGCACTAGTTAGATGTGTCAGAGATAGAAAGACAATAGCAGGCTTCTCCTGGTAGAAGCTTAACTTGGGCTCAATAAAACACAAGTTTAGCTTTACCAAGTCTTACTGCTCAGTGATTTTGGGTGATAAGTGCTCCAGATGGATGAGTATTTGGACTTTGGTTTCTGAAGGAGTTAACAAGGGTAAGGTTATACCTTTCCATCTAAAACAACTAAAAGTCAGCCCCACCTTCGGCCCATCAAGTCAGTTCTGAGTCAACTGATCCTCCACAGGGTTTCTGACGCTGTTAATCTTTATAGGAGGAAATTGCTCAAATTTCTGCCTCAGATCCTCTGGTGGAGTCAAACCACTGGCCTTTTGCATAGCAGAACAACATTAAACATGCAACATCATCAAGGCTTCTTAAAAGATAGGGAAAAAAATATATGAAGCAGTAGTTTTTGAGACAGGGCCATCAAGCAACCGAAGACAATGACAATGATACCCAGGAAAAGGAAAGTGAGAAAGGTAAGCCCTGTGTTTGCCCTGATTTACCTCCTTGAAAGTTCCCAGGCCACAGTGCAGGAAAAAGAAACGGAGTCAGAGCTTGATGAGATTCCTGTGTTGAGAAGATCAAGCTGAATCCTTGGGAGACTAACTCAGGCAGAATTCATCAGGTAGAGTATTAGGAGTAAAACTTGGACAGTGAGAAAACAGCAGAGACGTGTAGAGGTTGAGTCCTCAGCAGTGCCTGTGTGCGTAAGAAGACCACAAGAGCCCAGGGAAAGAGCCATTTTAAAAGATTAAAAGGAAAGAGAACAGTGTCTGGTGTCCACATGGGGCTGAGAATAGTGCTTGTTTCCAGCAGGCAGGCTGGAAAGCTCAGTTGATGGTGCTTTGGGAAAGTGAGCATGAAGGTCTTGCCCCAGTAGTGGGTAGATGATTAACCCTTGAGTTAGCTTTTTTAAGAATTTAGCTAAAAGTGATGACTTGAGATTCTGGTGCTGGCAAAGAATGTTGAACAACTACATCAGGAACTGACGGAAGAATAAGCAAATCTGTCTTGGGTGAGATGCAGCCAGAATGGTCCTTAGAAGCGGCATGGTGAGACTCTTTCACACATATTTTGGGCATGTTATCAAAAGGGACCAGTACTTCAAGAAAGATGCTGAGCTTGGTCAATAAGGAAGAGCAAGATCTCACTGAGGTGGATTGACACAATGGCCGTAAGAATGGATCAAATAGAGCAAGAACCATAAGAATGACGCAGAGCCATGACTATGGCGTCATTCTTTTGCATGAGAGCACCGTGGGTTGGAATCTACTCATTGTTTTGTTGTTATATGCCGTCAAGTCACTTGCAACTCATAGTGACCCTATCTAAACTCTGCTCTGTCCTGTGCCAATCGCACTGTCTCTGACACTCCCATCCCGATTATCCCAGTCACTGAATCAATCCACCTCATAGAGGGCCTTCCTCTCCTGCACTGTCCCTCTACCCTACTAAGCATGATGTCCTTCTCCAAGGACCGGTCTCTCCTCACAACATGTCCAAAGTATGTTAGATGGAGCCTCAGAATCCTTGCCTCCAAGGAGCCACCCGGTTTAACACTTTTCAGGACAAATCTGTTTGTTTTCCTAGCAGTCCATGGTATTCTCAATACTCTTCTCCAGCACCACAGCTCAAAGGCATCAATTTTCCTTCTATCCTCCTTGGTCATTGTCCAACTCTCTGATGCATAACAAGTGATTGCGAAGACCATGGCCTGTATCAAGTGCACCTTAGTCTCCAGAGAGACACCATTGCTCTTCAGTACTTTGGAGAGGTCCCTAACAGCAGACTTTCCCATGGCAATGCACCTTTTAATTTCCTGGCTACTGGTGCCAAGAGTGTTGACTGTGGAGCCAAGCAAACAGAAGCTGTGAACAATCTCAATCTCTTCACCATCCATCTTGATGCTGCCAATTGGTCCAGTGGTGAGAATCTTTGTCTTCTTGACATTGAGCCTCAATCCATATTGGAGGCTTCAGTCCTTGATCCTCTGCAGTGGGTGCTTCAGGTTCTCTTCAGTTTCAGCAAGCAGCGTTGTGTCATCTGCATAACACAGATTATTGATAAATCGTCCACCAATCTTGTCCTCACATTTCTCCTCATAGAGCCCAGCCTCCCGGATAATCTGTTCTGCATATAGGTTGAAAAGGTATGGAGATAGGATGCATCTACTCATTAGCACCTAATAATAACCGGTGAAGCACTGCAGTAGTCTGGACACCTCAAACTGTTTCCAAGTAACCTGTGTTCTAGAAGTGAGCTCTAGTTTTAGAGAAATACAAAAGTATCCAGCATCAGAAAAAATTCAATTATCTAACGTACAGTAAGAAATTATCAGGCAAGCAAAGAGACATAAAAATATGACCCACATTGAGAAGTGCTGCCAACCCAAAGGCAGGCCAGTTCGAATCCACCAGTTGTTCTGAGGGAGAAAGATGGGCAATCTCCATGGGCGCAATTTATAGCCTCTGAAAACCCACTGGCTGGATCTGAATCAGAGGCACATAACAACTGCAGCGGTGAGAAGACAAATGAAACAAAACTGACCCAGAGTGGCACATGTTAATGCCAAGGACATTGACTGGTCATAACTATATGCCAGAGGTTTAAAAGGTTAAGCAGTGATGTAAGAGATATGAAAAAGACATATATCTTAGAATTTCTAGAGATAAAAATGACAATATCTGAAAGAAGAGATATACTGAAGAGGATTAATCGTAAACTAAACACTGCAAGGAAAAAACCCATTTAGTACCTTTGAAGACGTAGCAACAGAAACGATCCAAGATTAATGATGGGAGCTCCAGGGGTGTAGTCTGTATGCAAGGTTCACTGATAATCCAAAGGCTGTTTGCTATTTGAATCCATCAGAGGTTCCGTCACAGAAAGAGAGGCAGTCTCTTCTTCAGAGATTTTCAGCCTCAGAAACTCAACAGGTCAGCTATGGGTCAGTTCCAACTAGACAGCAATGAGTTTGAATGTGAGTTTTACAATTTTAAAGGGATAAAGCGTCACTGGGAAGTAGGGCAACTTCAAGTGGCCTGTTGTTATAGTTGTGTAACATCAGTGAGAAACAATCATAGCTGGCCCTCCAGCGGGTTTTCAGAGTCAGTAAAACACACTGGAGGAGACTGCTCATCCTTCTCCATCAGAGCACCTGGTGGATCTGAACCGTGTGCCTTTGGAATTGCAGTGCAGTTGGAAAACTCAAAGTAAAGAAGAGTAAACAAAAATGCATTTGAAGAAATAATGGACAAATTGAACAGTAACTAAAAAGCTCACATGTTCAAGAATGATGAACTTCATACAAAAGAAATACTAAGAAATCCACAGTGTCATCCATGAATCAAATAACCTACATGGGACACTCAACTATTTCCCAACACACCTATTCTCATTGCATAGTACAAATCTGCTGCCAAGGGCCTTTTTTAAAGTGTTAAAGAGCAAAGATATAAGTGTAAAGATTAAGGTGTATCTCACTCAACAGATGATAGCAACACTGAGCCATTCTCACTTTCTCCAAAACACCTATCTCCATTACCCCAGTCACTGTGTCAATCCATCTCATCTGGGGTCTTCCTCTCCTGCCCTGTTCCTTCCACCCTTCCAAGTATGATGACCTTCTCCAAGGACTGGTCCCTCCTGGTAACATGTCCAAAGTATATGAGGTGGAACTTAACAACCCCTGTCTCCAAGTAGCAGTTTGGTTTCACTTTCTCCAGGACAGACCTGTTTGTTCTCTGGGCAATCCATAGCATGTCTGATGCTCTTCTCCAGCACAACAACTCAAAGGCATCAATTCTTCTTCTCATGTGAAACCTATACTTGGACCAGGAAGCAGTTGTCAGAACAGAACAGGAAACAAACACTGCATGGTTTAAAGTCAGGAAAGGAGTGCATCAAAGATGTGTACTGTCTCCATACCTTTTCAATCTATATACAGAACATATCATTTGGAAGGCTGGACTTTATGAGGAGGAATGTGACATCAGGATTGGAGGAAAACTCATCAACAGCTTGCATTATGCAGATGACACAACCTTGTTTGCCAAAACTGAAGAGGACCTGAAGCTGCAGAAGGTCAAGGACTACAGTCTTGAATATGGATTGAAGTCAACATCAAGAAAACAAAGATTTTCACTAATGGGCAAACTGGCACCATCATGATAGAAATAGAAGAGATTGAGATTGTTACAAATTTCAGTTTGCAAAACAACTATGAGATATCATCTCACCCCAGTCAGAATAGCAAAATTTAACAAGGCAGCAAGCAACAAATGCTGGCGAGATTGTGGAGAAACTGGAACCCTTATTCACTGTTGGTGGGAGTGTAAAATGGTGTGATCACTGTGGAAGGCGGTATGGTGGTTTCTCAAAAAGTTGCAAATAGAGATACCATTTGACCCAGCTATTCTACTACTGGGAATATACCCCAAAGAGACCATAACTGCCATCCAAGCAGATATATGCACACTCATGTTTATTGTGGCTTTGTTCACAATAGTAAGGAGCTGGAAACAACCTAAGTGCCCATCAACAAATGAACGGATAGAGAAGCTGTGGTATATTCACACAACGGAATACTACGCTGCATTGAAAAACAAGGGACTCATGCAATATTATTCAAAATGGGTGACCTTAGAGGACATTATGCTGAGTGAAGTATCTCAATCACAAAAGGACAACTGTTGTTGTTGTTGTTGTTGTTGTTGTTGTTGTTATGTGCTGTGCAGTCGCTTGCGACTCATAGTGACCCTATGTACAACAGCCCTAAACTCTGCTCTGTCCTGTGCCAATCGCACTGTCTCTGACACTCCCATTCCAATTATC
>NW_006399778.1:18809861-18811295 GCF_000299155.1 Elephantulus edwardii | reverse complement strand
AAATTTTTATAAAAAGGAAAAATTTAAAAAAAGAAACAAATTTCAGTTTTCTCAGGTCTATCATCAACACTCTTGGCACCAGCAGTTAGGAAATCAAAGACAAATTGCACTGGGAAAAATCTGCTGCCAGGGACCTCCCTTGAATGCTACGGAGGAACAATGTCAGTCTAGAGACTGAGGTGTGCCTGATCCAGGCCATGGTCTTCTCATCTTGCTACATTTCATTTGTATAGCAGCCTACGATTCCCTTTATTTGCATAATCTACTGTTAAGTTTACAGTAGAAATAACTTGCCTCCGGAAACTATGAATGTGGAGAAATGGTGAAAGTTATATAAGTGTTCAGGTCTTTCGTTCACAGAGCTGCTATGAGTTGCCTATGACTTGAAGGCACCTAACAACAACAACATAGAAAGATCTCTGTTGGCCTAGTAGATAGAATGTTGTGCTACTAAGCCAAGGTGGGTGATTTTAATCTGTGACCCTCACGCCTGGTTTTAATTGTTTTTGGTCAAACATTCTTCTGAGTAGTATAGCACTGGTTTGTCCATTTGCTGGACAGAAGTAACTCGAGGTTACTGTGATGCTAAACATTGTGACACTGATGTGTCAAATGTGATAATAGTTACTCGTGGTAGACAGTGTTTGGTGGAGCTTCCCAATTAAAACAAACTTGGAAGCAGGAATGGCATCTACTTCACAGAAATAGCTTGTGGAAACTATGAATGTGGAGAAACAATGAAAATTATACAAGTGTTCAGGTCTTTCTTTCATAGGGTCTCTACGAGTCACCTACGGCTCGACAGCACTTAACAACAACAACTGTAAGCTGCATAGCAATGAGAAGGCAGGCTGCAGCCCAAGGCCAGACATAAAGTGTCAAATCACAAGTTATTTATAGCTTACCCAGAAAATGTCAAAAGCAATTAATCCTCTGGAGTAGAAAACTAAGGCAAAGGGTTTAGAATGAAAATCTCTCAAGCTGTTTTTCCAAAGAACTATGACAAAAGACACAAAAAGAAATTCATTTCACCACAGTTGATTAAAAGTTCTTCTGTAAATAGAGCAGAAATTGACTTGTCTTTTTTGCCTCTGTTATCAATTGTGTTTTCATCCTTTGAGGATTTTTCAATAACCAAACAAATGGGGATACTTGGGTGTTGTGAATTAAATTGTCAACTCAAAATAGGTGTCAACTTGGTCAGGTAATGATTCTCAGTTTTATGTAATTAACATCTTTTTTGTGATCTAATTACCTTATGCATTGTAAATCCTAGCCTGAGTGTTAATGAGACAGAATTAAAGGTCACTATGAAGGAAGAAGTTCAAGCTGCTTTGAAGGAAATAGCAAAAAATAAGGCCCCAGGAATACATGGTATAACAATTGACATATTTCAGCTAACAGATGCTGCCCTGGATGTGCTCACCAAGTTGT
>NW_006399778.1:18805416-18806476 GCF_000299155.1 Elephantulus edwardii | reverse complement strand
CATCAACAGAGAACTGCCAGATGTGCAGGATGGGGTTAGAAGAGGTTGTGGTACTAGGGATATTATAGCTAATGTTAGATGGATCTTAGCTGAGAGCAATGTCTGTGTTTCATTCACTACGCAAAGGTATTTGACTGCGTGGATCACAACAAACTGTGACTAACTCTGAGAAGAAAGGAAACACTTCCTTGTGCTTATGTGAAACCTATACTTAACCAGGAGACAGCCGTGAGAACAAAACAAGGAATGACTGCCTGGTTTAAAATTGGGAAGGTTGTACACCAGGGATGTGTCCTATCTCCATACCTTTTCAAATTATTTGCAGAACAAATCATCCAGGAGGCTGAGGTCTTTGAGAAGGAGTGTGGCATCAAAATTGGAGGAAGATTCATCAACAACCTGCATTACATAGATGACATATCCCTGCTTGTTGAAACAGGAGGCCTGAAGCACTTGTTGCAGAGGATCATAGACTAAAGCCTTAAATATGGATTGAAGCTTAATATCAAGAAAACAAAGATTCTCACTACCGGACCGATTGACAGCATTACTGTAGATGGTGAAGAGATTGAGATTTTTTTTTAAATGGAGATTTTATTGTAAGTTTATAAAGAACTTGGATTTCTATTAATTCATTGTTGCACATTTTCCTCCCTGTCCCCTTACCCCCAGTTCACTTTTTTCTTTGGAAAAAAAGTTCTTTCATTCTTATCGAGTCCCCTGCTCCAGACCACTTTACTATGCAGCTCTTATTCTGGATTCTTGTCATACCAATAATACTTTATCATATATTCCTTTTATGCAGTTCTCTACTTCATCTGTTTCAATGCCATGTACATTATTTATACCCTCTTTTCTTAGTTTGCCCCCAACCCTCATGTCAGTCCTGCTTTATAAGAGTGATATTATGCAGTATTTGTTACTAAGATATTTCACTCAGCAAAATGTCCTCCATTTTCACCCATTGTGTATATGATTTTATACTATTTTATGAGTTCTTTGTTTTTCAGTACTGCATAATATTCCATTGTGTGAATATACCAGAGCTTCTCTGTCCATT
>NW_006399778.1:18797141-18804621 GCF_000299155.1 Elephantulus edwardii | reverse complement strand
GCTTTATTAAGGGGCTCCTGGGCAGGATTCCTTGGTCTGGAGAAAGAGATAGACCAGGGAAAACCGCACCCAAGGTGGAGTGGGGCAGATTTTTATAGCAGGGGTCTTCAGGGAGGGAAGGGAGTGACATTCCATTGAGGTTAATGGTTGAGCCAAGCATTGTTCACTTCCTTTGTTGACATGCTATGTTCTTTGAATCCCTTTATTCTCCCCCTTGACGTTGGTCTGGGCCTGACATTCCAGCCTCTTTAGTGAAAACAAAAAAAAAAAGGGTAATGTATCTTATTCTAGCTACTTCCTGCTGAACAGGGATGAAGATCTGGGGCTCAGAGGATGGATTGGGTTATTCCTATCAGTCGCCAGGAGAGAAAATGGATGTTGTAGTAGCATCTGGTTCACAGTTAATTTGGTCATTTTTTTATCTTGAAATACACAATGTTCACTGAATGTTCTCAGAGTTGATGTTCCTGTCTTTCCTAAATGTCATCCCCTTCCCCAGACATAGAGCTGCCTGTGACAGCATCTTCCACATGTACATAAGCCCTTAGTATGGACACTGTCAGAAGACCCAGTGCCAAGGGAGCTCTCTTGGCCCAACCCCCTAAAAGCCCAATTTGTCTTTTCCTTTCAATCTCTCATGGCCACTGGTACAGATGGGAAACTTGGCTGGTCCAGAAGCTCACAGTCACTGGTATGTCCAGGATCTTCAACTCTGGACAGAGCCTCTGAGTCTTCAGTTCTGAAAAGAGCCTTTGGGTCTTTGCCTCTGAAAACAGTCTTTGGGTCTTCATAGTTCATCTCAGTGTTCAGCTCATTGTCTTCAGCAGAAGTGCAGAGAGAGTGGATTCAGAGCTATTGTACAAAGGGTTGCTATGAGTTGCAAGCAACTTTACAGCACATAACAACAACAACATATGCATGTGAAAATTGGGTAATCAATAAGAAAACCGGAGGATAACTGATGCCTATAAATTGTGGTGTTGGTGAAGAGCATTGAATATCCCATGGGCTACCCAAAGGACAAATCAATTTATCTTGGAAGAAGTGCAACTCAATGCTTCTTAGAGGCAAGGGTGGTAAAACTTTGTCTCACATAATTCGGGCATGCTGTCAGGAAGGACAAGTCCTTGGAAAACCACATCTTTTTTTTTTTTTAACCACATCTTGCTTGGGAAAGCAAAGGGTCAGTGAAAGTGAGGAAGACCTTCAACTAAATAAATTAACTTACTATAATGATAAACTTGAGCAGAGCAGAGATTTTGAGGCTGGTGCAGGACACAGCAAGCTTCAATCTGTGGTTCACAGAGTTGCTATAAGTCACAAATTGATTCAATGATACTTAATAATACCACCGCCAATAAACCATGTTGTTGTTGTTGTTGTTAAGTGCCGTCGAGTCGCAGGCCCTCATAGCGACCCTATGAAGGAGAGTCCTCGATGCTTGGGTGCCTTTCATCCTCTCTCCAGGTTCATAGGGTTTCCAGAGGCAAGCTATTATGGAAGTGGACACCACTCCTCCTTCCACAATAAACCATGAGTTGTACCAATATCCCAGGCATAGCAAAAGCATTTCTAGACTGAAAATATTGAGCAGGGGGAAAAAAGCTGCCACTGTTTTTAGTAATTCCATTAAGCATTGGATCCCAATGAGCCAATATTTTGACATGCCAAATAAAAATGGAAGACAAATATTTGGTAACCATATATAGAAAAAGTATCTAACATCTATAATATATAAGGAATTCTTCCAGTTCAGCAACAAAAAGGCAACACAATCAAAATATTTTAAAAAGGACAAAGGACTTGAATAAGTATTTCTCCAAAGATATATATAAAAGGCTAAAAAGCACATAAAATAAGCAAGGTTCAACATCATTAGTCATGCAACAATTTAACTCAGCTATTGTTGTTACGTTGGAACCCTCAGTTAAGTTTCCAAGACTGTAAATCAAGTGGTAGGAGATGTCCTATCTTTCTTCTAAAGAGCCACTGGTGGACTTGACTGCCTTTGAATTAGCACCACGACTCCCTGTGGACTATGCCACCAGAACTCTCTCATTACTCATTTTTGTTGTTGTTAGGTACCATCGAGTCAAGAACAACTCATCGTGACTCTGTGAACAGCAGATCTGAACCCTGTCCTATCCTGTTCCATCCTCATCATCTCTGACACACTTGAGCCCATTGCTGCAGTCACTGTGTCAATCCATCTAGTTGAGAGTCTTCCTCTCTTTCACCAAACCTCTACCTTTCCAAACATGATGTCCCTTTCTAAGGAATAGCTCTCCTGGCAATATGCCCAAAGTATATGAGGTGAACATTTGCCCCTCTTTCCCTCCAAGGCATACTCTCACTGTACTTTCTCCAAGATATATCTGTTTGTTTTAAGAGAAGTGCAAATCAAAACCACAATGGAAAATCACCTGATGCCTGCTGTTGGTTAGCTGCCAGTTGGTCTCACTCATAGTATTGTACCCACAAGGGAACTAAATGCTGCACCATCCCCACGACTGGCTGCAAAATGGAGTATTGTGATCAATAGGATTTCCATTGGCTGATTTTTGGAGGTAGGTTGTCAGATCCTTTTTCCCTAGTAATCTAGAAGCCCTGCAGAAACCTGTTCAACATAATACACAGAAGTCTCTGCTGACAGATAATTGATGGTTGTACATGAAGTGTATTGGCCAGGAATCAAAAACTGATCTCCCAATATGAGTAGAGAGAATACTACCCCTAAGACTCTTCCCAACAGTAGGATGACTACCATCAGAAAATTGAAAAATAATGAATGTTCAGGAAGATATGGCAATATTGGGACCCTTACCATTGCTGATGGGGTAGTAAAATAATAATATGTTGTTGTTGTTAGGTGCCGTCGAGTCGTAGACGATTCATAGCGACCCTATGAATGAAAGGCCTGGGCACTGTTCGTACATAGAGTTTCCAGAGGCAAGCCATTTCAGAAGTGGATGCCGCTCCTGCTTCCAGGCTTAAGTAAAATAATATAGTCTTCATAAAAAGAAATTTGATTCTCTAAAGTTAAATATAAAATTACCATGTGACTCAGCACTACCAGAATATTGCTAAAACAAAAATATTAATCCAATAATATACATTGAATAGGGTAATATTTCTGACTAATGAGACAAAAATGCTGAAAGGAAAATGGCTTTCCAACTATTGTGTGTGTGTGTGTGTGTGTGTGTGTGTGTGTGTGTGTGTGTGTGTAATTATACTTGTAATTATTGCATTATCATAGAAACAAAGACAAAAGCCCTGGTGGGGCTGTGCGTTAAGCATTGGGCTGCTCACCAAGAGATCAGTGGTTGAAACTACCAGATTACTTAGTCTGTTTTAGAATCCTTACTGTCAGTTCCACTCTGTCCTACAGGGTTGCTATGAGCAGATCTTGAAGGCAGTGGAGGGTTTTGTTTGGTGGTATTGTAAAAAGAGCAAGGGCTGCATGGAGACAGCCACATCTGACCTTTACCAACTCTACAAAGGGGAACTATCCCCATCAACACAAACCACAACCACAAACTCAATTCCTATGAGGTCAGGCATATCTCCCATACTCCCCCAACTCTTTCTGCTCATCCCAACACCAATCCTTCTGCTCTCTTAGGTTCGAAATATGATGCTATAGCTTATAGTCCACACAGAACCATATTTGGGAAGTCAAAAGGCTATAATTATAGTTAGCAGTAGAATATAGTCAGGACAGCTTCCAAAATGTGTTTGCAAGATGCCTCAGCCTTCAGCCTCTTAGCTTTAGGCCAATGCTACGAAGCTCTCAGTCTTGCCAATTATGGCTCTCCTCTCCATAGTCCTCCAACAAACTTGGGCAAAAATCTCTCAGTTCAAGGGTGTAGCAGCCAAGGCCTGCTCCATCTCATGTCAGGTCTCTGGTTCTCTGCGTAGGCCCTAGTCAGGCTGGCACAAGAATTTCTGGTCCTGAAGGACATGTTACTTTCTCTTGTTTCTTCTTTGCTGATGGTGAGATTTCTCCAATTCTGCTGCTAGGTTTACTCAATTTAATAGCAAGATTAAATCCCCTTGTGGATTGGTGAGACTAGACAACCTACTTGTGGATAAGCTAACACATGCTAATCACATATTTCTGCCCATTCACATGGCAAAGTAAGTTAATAGATAGGGAACTCATTTTGAACCCCAAACCCTTAACATCACAAGTATTGTGAAATAAGTCAGCATTCTGAAGGCTCAAGGTTCAAAGATCGCCTTTAATGGGTCAACTAAGCTGTCATGAAATCCAGATATCTAAATCCATGGGAATTAATATCTCTACTCTTCAGTGAATACCCAAAAGGACTGAGATCTAAGTCCAGGACTGAGATCCGAGGACTCAAATACACTAATGCTCATACCAGCGCTACTTACAATAGCCAAAAAGTAGAAATTACCTAAGATTCATCAACAGATGAATGGGTAAAATATGGTATATACACAATGGATTATTCAGTCATAAAGAGAAATAAAGTTCTGATAGATGCTATAACCACCTTGAAAACCTTATACTGAATGGAGTTAAGTGAGACACAAAAAAGAAATATTTTATGATCTCACTTACTAACTCTGAAAAGAATGGGAATCCTAGAATACTTGATTGTGCTAATGCGAAACCTATACTTGAACCAGGAGGCAGTCATCAGAACAGAGCAAGGAAACACTGCATGGTTCAAAATTGGGAAGGGTGTACGCCGGGGCTATATCCTGTCTCCATACATTTTCAATCTATATGCAGAACAGATTATCCGAGAGGCTGGGCTCTATGAGGAGAAATGTGGCATCAGGATTGGATGAAGAATCATCAACAATCTGCTTTATGCAGATGACACAACCTTGCTTGCTGAAACTGAAGAGGACCTGAAACACTTGCTGTGGAAGGTCAGGGACTGCAGTCTTCGGTATGGATTGAGACTCAATATCAAGAAAACAAAGATTCTCACCATGGGGCTGATTGGCAGTGTCATGATGGATGGTGAAGAGATTGAGATTTTTCACAGTTTTTATTTGCTTGGATCCACAGTCAACACTCTTGGCACAAGCAACCAGGAAATTAAAAGACTAATTGCATTGGGAAAGTCTGCTGTTAGAGACCTCTCTAAAGTGCTGATATGCAAGGATGTCAGTCTGGAGGCTAAGGTGCACCTGATACATGCCATGGTCTTTGCAATCACTTGCTATGTATTGGAGAGCTGGACGATAACTACAGATGATAGAAGGAGAATTGATGCCTTTGAGCTGTGGTTCTAGAGAAGAGTTTGAACAAACCATGGACTGCTAGGAAAACGAACAGGTTTGTCCTGGAGAGGGTGAAGCCAGGCTGCTCCTTGGAGGCAAGGATTCGGAAGCTTCATCTGACATACTTTGGACGTGTTGCAAGGAGGGACCAGTCCTTGGAGAGGAATGTCATGCTTGGGAGACAGACAGTGCAGGAAAGGAAGACCCTTGATGAGATGGATTGATTCAATGACTGGGGTAATAATGGGGGCAGGTGTGTCAGAGATGGTGAGATTGGCCCAGGATAGTCAGAGTTTAAGGCTGTTGTAAATAGGGTTGCTATGAGTCACAGGCGACTCAATGGCACATAACAACAACAACAACACTTACATACAATGTAGGCAAAAGCAGAAAGACCATTTAATGATAAGACAGGGCAAAGTTTAGATATGTTGCTCATAGGGTAGCTATGAAGTAAACATGATGACACATAACACACGCACGCACACACAAGGGCTTAGTGAAGAAGGGAAATGGGGAGCTATTCTGTAATGGGTATTGAGTTTGTATTTATTTTTAATAGGTTCCATTGAATCATTTCTGACTCATAATGCTCCTATGTGCAATATGTACAATATATATATTGAAAATGTTTGGAAATGGATAGTGGTGATGATTACACAACATTGTGAATATAATGAATATAATTTAATTGAACACTTAAAATAATCACTATATCAAGTATTTTGGTATATATTTTACCATAATAAACTTACTTTAAAAAGTAATATATAGAATTTTTTTTCTTTAAAAGATTTTATTTCACTTCTGGGAATGCTTTTCTTTTTTTTTCTTTCTTCCACTAGTGAAAACAGTCAACAGAACTATACAAGACACAAGTCATTTCAGGTAAGAACTATAGGAAGAATAGGTATTGCCCACTAGCCCTCTCTGGGGAGAAAAATGTTTAACATAAACCACAAGGAAACTAACTATAGGAACAGACGCCCCGGACTGTTGCTGTTTTTGTGCCATTGAGTTGGAACCCACACATAGCTGAGCCTCTAGCAAGTTTTCAGAGGCTGTAAATCGCAAGGGACGAGAAAGCGCCCTAGGCCTGGGACTGTCAGGGTTAAATAACCTGCACTTTGTCTCCGCCATAATCCAGAGCCAACTAGAGTCAGAGCTGTTTTTCACATGAGCTGAGCTCCTCAAGACAGGCCTTGAGTGGACCTGAGTGGCCCTAATGACAGAGCTGTTAGTCTGGGCAAAGGGGGCCAAAGAGAAGAATGAAGAATTCAGAACTCAAATGCTGATGGCCTTGCCTGCTGCTGCTAAGAGCAAACAGCCTTTCTTGCCTGGCTAAGCTAGCAGGTGGCTAGCAAATCAGAATGGAACGTCCCTCCCTAAAGACTCTGTTTGTAAAAATCCTCCCCAGTAAGTTCACAGTGTGACTTCCCATTCTGCCTCTCCAGGATGAGGAACTCACCCGGGAGCTCCCCTTTCCCCTCTTTAATAAAGCTGCATTAAGCTTTCTCCATTCTCTCTGATTTCTTCTGTAAGTCCACTAACCTAACAAGAGCACCATAAGCCCGGGAGGCCAACTCTTGTGTCAAGGCTTGAAGGGCCGAAAGGCCAGGGTGCCGCCTCTGGGGGCATTCCTCCAGAACGAGGCATCATCATTCAATCTCCTCAGTCAATGGCGAAGTGTAAATTGAAGTGTGCATCCACAGTTTGCACAAAGCAGTGGTCCAGTACTTCAAACAGAAAAATCCTTTAGCAGTCAAAGGAGCGGACACCTAGCATTGGTCGGGGATATCATGTGATGCAACACTTCGGCCAATGGGAGAGCATACTACAACCACGTGATGAGGCTCCTTCCGGCGGCAAGTGTGTGAATGTAGAGGTGAAGAGACAAATGTGGTTTACCAGGGTTTCATTGGCTTAGAAGAAAGTTCTAACTTTAGTCATTGTAATCGTATTTCACAGACAATAAACCAAAACAAAACAATCACAAACCTGCTATCATTTGAAGCAATGTTGTATGCTATTGAATCAGAACTGATCCATAGCTGCCCCTCCAGCTGGTTTTCCAAGTCAGTTAATTGCAGGGGAGGAGATTGTCCATCCTTGTTTATCCCGTGATAAAGTGGTACTAAATTATGCTCATTTCTCAGAGTACAACTCTTTAGACATTAAAATCTGCCTCCTGGGTAAAGGATCCTATAGGCAAAAT
>NW_006399778.1:18785787-18795831 GCF_000299155.1 Elephantulus edwardii | reverse complement strand
TCTATTGGATTATTTACCTTTATCTTGTTGTGGTGCTCAAGTATTTCATAAATTCTGGATATAAGTCCCTTATCTGATATGTTATTGAATGACTCAGGAATCACCAAAAGAAGATAGAAACACAGAGTCGCTGTTCCAAAAAGAATTGTAAACATTCATCCACTTTCAAAGGTGGTGTCAAGGGGATGATTTCCGAAAGAGGTCCAGAGGCCTCTTCGAGTAAGAACTAGAAAGTCCTGACTTGGATATACTAGAAAGACACAAAAAACAAGTGAGAGCAAGAGAAAGAAACTGAGGTTTACTAGAGGTTCTTAACAGGCCATGAACAGGTCAGGACAGACTGACTCCCTTTTTATCTTACAAAAGGGTTTATATATCTTTTGTTAGCAGGGAGTAGGGTTTAAACAGCTGATGGTGCATATCTTTTCATGGATATGGTGACTTTGGTCATCTCGTTTATCTTCTCCTTGAATCTGTTGTTTTGCCACATTCCTTAAGAGTCTGTTTTTATTATCATCTAGCCGCATTCCTTGAGGGTTGGTTTCTATTGTTATATTGCCACAGTCTTTATCAAGACCTGTTTGATTGATCTCCTTTGTCAGAGTGTCCTTTGCCATTCCCTGTCAGTAGTGTTTGATCAAGAACCAACAGTGATATTGAAAGAGGTCTAAGCTACATTGAGGGTATTGGTGGAAAACAGGTCTCCAGGAAATGTTAACATACCAACTGCAATGTCTCAGCAAACAAATCCAACTCTTGAAGTGCTTGCTTGGTCTTGCCAAGATATTTGAAAGACAGTTACCTGGTCATCCTGAAGGCAATCCCATCTGTGTTCCTAGTAAATAATCCCACAGAATAGAGATATTATTGAATGGTGTCATTAATATCACAACAAAGTAAAATGTTTTGAAAGTTAATTCAGCAATCTTTGGGCAAATGTTTCAAAGCTTTTTCATTCCATTAAATGTCCAGAGACCCCCTACTCTGCCAATAAGCCGTCTGCCCAAAGCTGCTCAGATCTCTCCCTTCATGGATCTGATGGCCGTTTTCACCAGAATAATCTGTGGGTCAGGAAGCTGAGCTTACTATGTATGTCCTTTTATCCTAGTAGGATGTTAAAACTGACCAATCCCTTCATTAGAATCCATGAACTTTCGTTGTATTATCCCACCCCTCCAAAACTAGGGATGACGTAAGAATTTATGCCTTTGAGTTCTGGTGTTGGAGTACGTCATATCCCGTGTACTGCCAAAATAACAAAGAGGCCTGTCCTGGAGAAAGTGAAATCATGGTGCTTCTTACAGGCAAAGATGGTGAAACTTCCTCTCTCATACTTTGGGCATGAGAAGACTGTCTTTGGAGAAGGACATCATTGCTTAGAAAGGTGGAGAATCCATGAAAGGCTCAATCCACAAGATGAACTGACACAGTGACTCTAGCAATAGGTTCAGGTATGTAGGAGATGATGAGAATGGTACAGGATGGTGCAGAGTTCAGATCTGTTGTTCATTGGGGTTGCTGTGAGTCTCTATGAGACAACAGCAATCCCTCCAAGGGTTCCATGAAATGTATTTACACTATTAGTCGGCTGTTCAAACCTCCTTATGGGCCATATTAAGCATTTCAATGTACAATATTTACCAGCCTATACAAATTAACCAGCATTCAGGCCCCAACCCCGTAGACTCCCCAACACTTCCTATCTTCTGCCTGCTTTTCCCCCCTGTAACACTGAACACCATCTGGTACATATTATGTGTTCTTTGCCTATGAACATATGAGCTCCAAATGGACAGACTTTGTCTTGTGCCTTGCTATACCTCTGCTATGTAGAACAGTGCCTGGCATGCAGTTAAAAACTGTTATGTGGAGAAATTAACAAATGTATCACACCCAACATGGTTCTGTTACTGACTTTGATGAGTGGACCAAAGTTGTTTAGAGTGGCTTAACGACTTTGAACATAGCCACTATTTTAATAAATCTGACTTTGGCAGTGTTCACTTACAGAACTTTGCATCTTCTTTATATCTTAAAAGCTGGCTCTTAAAATTCATAACAGAAGTTTGATTCTCAGCCATGAGTCCTAAGATTCCTCCAAAACTGTGATATGGTTTTCCAAGAAGACGAACATTTAAGTTTTTCATGAAGAACCAGGTGTTTCTTGAAGAGAAAAAAAAAAGTAACAACTCTAAAGCTGAGTATTTGAGCTAGATTTGTGAAGAAAAGATCAATAAAGGTCTGATCAGATGTCAACAGAGTAGCTCAAGTACACTTGTACCAATCTAGAAAGTTCCTGGGGAAGAAAAAAAAAAAAAAAAAGAAAGTTCCTGGGGAAATTAATGTTTCCCACTAAGTTCCTCGAGGCCTAGAAAGACGGATCCCTTTGATTCACTATTAAAACATAAATGCCCTCAGATAGGTCATATTGCATTTTAGTAGGCAATACTTCAGTGTGAGTTAGTCCAGATCCTTTCTTAGGAGCAGGTTTCAAAAAGGAAGCTGAAGAAAGTAAGAGTACACTGGAAACTTGAGAGGATCTGGTACAGAGAAAGTCGAGAAGGAGAGCTAAGCACACAAAGTCCAGCTTCCCAAGGGAAAACTTTGGCCTGTTTCATAGTTTTACACAAAGTTGATTCTGGGAATCAAAGTACATATTGATCTCTAGTTCCAAACCACTGAGTAGGCAAATTAAGAAATTTTAAATCAGAGCTGAGTAAAGTTCATAATTACATAAACTGTTTTGATAATCTAGTGAGTCCTAGATACACGGGAGATGAAAAGGAGGAACTGACCTAGAATGTGGTGTCATTCAAACAATCCCAGATCTTAGGAAAGACAACAGGAAAGAGAAGAATTGTTACATTATGCATATCAATGTGATCCTAGCTTAAGAAACAGGAAACCAAAATGAAAAGAGTTTTTGTGTTAAGGTAAAATGAGTGTGAGAGTGTGTGTGTGTGTGTGTGTGTGTGTGTGTACGCTATCAATTGAGACGCTAGAAACAATAAGGTAAGGTGAGATAGTCTCTTTTGAGCAAGCTAGGTAGAATCTAATGGTGAGAATTTTAAAAAACAATGTATGTAAACAAAACAATGTAAACAATATTTAAAGGGGGGAAATTTTAACAATGGAAAACAGAGTTAATGCAAATAAAACAAATAAGAAATGACATGCATGCCAGCGGCAAGAAGGTGTACTGCAATCCCAGAGGTGCACGGTTCAAATCCACCAGATGCTTTGCTGGAGAAGGAGGAACAGTCTCCTCCTGTACCAGTCAGATCTGATTTGATGGTACACACATGCACAAAAAATAATAAAATAAAATAAAAAATAAAAAAAAAGAAATGACATGCATGCCAACACAACTGAACCAAAAGAACTAAAAAGAATAATAACATAAAAAACTGTACTCAAATATATTTTAAAACAGAATAATGTTTTTAAAATTACAGAAATATGCAAACTACCTAAATTAACACTAACTGAGTAGAAAACTTGAGAACTATAATAAAAGAAATTGAATATGTCATTTTAAAATGGAAAGGGACTTCTCTCATTCATAAAAAGTCCTGGCCCAGATGACTTCACTGGAGAATTCTACCAAACATTTAGAAAATCAGTTCAACACAAACTGTTCAGAACAGAGTAAAGGATAGAACATGCCCACACTAATTTTATGAAGCGAATGTAACCCTGACATCAAACCAGACACTCCAATATACCACTAAGAATATAAATACCAAACCCCCCCCAAAAAAAAGAATATAAATACCACTAAAATATAAAATTACAGGTCAAACATATTTATATATATAATATATATTTTATATTTGTTAAATATAAAATACCACTAAAATATAAAATTACATGTCAATACCCCACATAAACATAGACACAAAAATCCTCAATAAAATCGTAGCCAATCATATCCAACACCATGTTTTTTAAAAATTAATATATCACAACCAAGTAGAATTCTTATCAGGTCTACAAAACTTATAAGAATTTCACTTGGTTGTGATATATTATTTTTTATACATAAGAAACACCATTTTGTTTTGGTTTAATGTAAGAAAAACAATAAATGTAATATAGTGCACCATATAATGCAATGTGTGGTGTATTCTATTACATTTATTGTTTTTCTTGTGATCTTGCAGACGTGATAAGAATCCCACTTGACTGTGAGATATATATTTCTTTTTAATTTCTTTTTTTTTAACTTGCTATGTATCAGAGAGCTGGACAACGACTAAGGATGACCGAAGAAGAATTGATGCCTTTGAGTTGTGGTGCTGGAGAAGAGTCTTGAATACACTATGGACTGCCAAGAGAACAAACAGGTTCGTCTTGGAGAGGGTAAGACCCAGTGTCTCCTTGGAGGCTAAAATTCTGATGCTCTGTCTCATATACTCTGGGCATGTGGCCAGGAGGAACTTGTCCTTGGAGGAGGACATCATGCTTAGAAGGGTAGAGAGACAGTGCAGGAGAGGAAGATCCCGGAAGAGATGGATAGCTAGAGTAACTGGAACAGTGTCAAGGTCAGTAAGATTGCCAGGAAGGGCAGGGTTCAGAGCTCTTGTACATATGATTGCTATGATATAGCAACCAACATAGGTTGGCTGTACATAGAGCTGTAGGCAACTCGACAGCACATAACAACAACAACAACAACAACATGGACAGGCAACAATTGACAAAGAGCCAAAATCCATTAAGGGGGAAAAGTCAGTCTTCTTAACAAATGTTGCTGGCAAAACTTACATCTGTTTGTAGGAAAAAATGAAATGCGATCCATACCTCATATCTTATACAAAAACTAACTCAATATGGATCAGAAATCTAAATGTATTTTACACCAGATCTTTCCCATTTCCTTCACTCCCCCATCAAATTGTGTCACCCCTCTGCTTCCTGTATTTGAACTTTGTAAATAAATCAGTATCAAATAAAAGAAAAAGGGACAAAAAGACAGTAACATTTATTAAGCAATTTCTCATCTTTTAAAAAAAAATCTAAAGATTAAAAACATAAAAAATCATCCAAGAAAAAGTGTTTTTGTTAGGTGCTGTAGACTGCTTCTTAAAAGGATGGGTAATCCCTCATCTCTGAAAACCCGCTAGAGGATCAGCTGTGGGTCAGATCTGACTCGATGGCACACAATAAGAATAAGAAGTAGAAAACTAGGTAAGAACTGATAAATGGAAACTTTGCTAGTGGCAAGTAATGAGTACAAAAATTAAAGTTTTAGAGAAAGGTTATGCAAGTTAAAGCTTGGAAGTAGAAAGTCTCATAGATTAATAGAGTCTGTCCAATTCAGAGAGCTATGCGATCTTCTTAAAATCTCCTCTGACTCAATTTCCTTATTTATGAAATGTAAATTTTAAGAAGGACAAACACTGTACGAAGAACACACTATCAATCTTAACTGGAGGACACTGCACTTCTTTCTCCCTCGCAGCAACTGGTCCGGTTTGAACTGCCAGAGATTTGAAGCCTTTTAGTTAGCAGAGTGACATGCTACGGACTGTGACTGCAGAACTCCTTCTACGACATAATCCAGAATAGACAAATACGAAGAGATTTTTTTTTTTTTTAATGGAAGGCTCTTGCTGATCTTCTCTGTATCGTTCCAATTTTAGTATATGTGCTGCCGAAGCGAGCACAATACGAAGAGATTTTACTACTAATTAAACAGTCAGCCAGTCATGGTGGTCAAGCCAGGAACACCTGCAGACCTCCAGCAGGTTTTCTGAGGATGTAAATCACACAGGAGGAGATTGTAACTCGCCAGAGAGATGCAGCTCCCCGCCCCCCCTTGTTGTGTACAGCTCAGTCAGATCCAACTGACACAGGAGCTTTAAAGTTTGTGTTTTGATGATGATGATGATGATGATGATGATGATGATGATGATGATGATGATGATGAGTGTGTACAGTCAAATCAGATCTGACTGGTACAGGAGGAGATTGCCCCTCCTTCTCCGGCAGAGCATCTGGTGTAACTGGCACAGGAGAAGATTTGCCCCTCCTCCTACAGACCATCCGGTGGATTGCAGCCCAGCTTCTTGCCACGAGGCCACCAGCGCTCCCTGAAGATTCAGCTTTGATTTAACAGCACAACTAACTTCCTATGAATGATGACACCAGAGCTCTTCAGTAGAGTTGAGCAGGTGGAAAAGAGAAACAAAGACTTACTGCATAGTGGGTACTGAGTTTGGGTTAAGGGCAATGAAAACATTTGGAAACAGACAGTGGTAATGAGGACTGCACAATGTGATGACCACAGTGAAGGTCATGGAACTGTACAGTTAGAAATGGCGGAGTTGACAAAGGTTTTGTCATATGTATTTGAAATATATGTTTATATGTTTATAACAGAGGAGCTCTGTTAAGAAGCTGTGCTACAGTCCCAGAAACACACGATTCAAATCCACCAGCTGCTCAGAAGGAGAAGAAAGTGCAATCTCCTCCCTTGGGATTTATGCCTCTGACAGCCCATTAGGTGGTCAGTTATGAGTTGGTTCTGACTTGTCACACACCACAATGTATATATTTAACACATACACATACACACACATACACAGAGACACACATACACAGAGACACACAGACACACAGACACACACACACACACACACACACACACACACACACACACACAGAGTTCTATATCTGAAGGTCCTTGTAAGAATTAAATTAGGTATAATACATACCAGTATAAAATAATGGCTAAAGCTGGATTCTGGAATCATTTATTACTTGTGTGTCCTGGAGCAGGTGTTTTCTCACCCGTAAAACAAGGATACCTCATAAGACTTTTGTGTGTGTGTGTGTGTGTGCTTGTGAGAGTTGAGAATATTAATACACTTAAAGTGCTTAGAAATGTGCCTTTCACAAAGTGAGCATTCAGTAAATGCTAGCTTTTATTAGCAAGGTGCTTGGCAGGCAGCAAAGATCAATAAACAGGACTCATTCTTCTAAGTGGCCTTGTTTGTCTAGAGAGGATTCTGGACCTTGAGGCTTCCCTCCTTTCTCAGTCTGTCTTGGCAGGAGAATTAAGGATTGGAAATGTCAAGTTATTTGGTGGCAGGTAATAGAAGTGCAAAGTCTACGTCATTGAATGATGAGAGAGGGAAGTGGGAGGCCACCCTCCAAGCCATACTCCAAAGAGGAAACTGAGCATAGACTAAAATGAATGAGGCCCCAGAACAAAGGGGCTGTAGTAAAACACAGCGGGAGCTCTGTGGTACAGAAATGGCTCTCACAGGAGATGTAGAAGGGTAGTGCACAGGAGGATCAGGGGCATAGAAACGCTGTTGGCAGGGGGCTCTGCCACACTGATTAGGATTCCTAGGCTCAACGAGGTTATAGAAGATTCTCAAAGACTAGGAACTGGGTCCAAATCCTGGCACAATTCAGAGAGATGGAGCAAGTCTTAGCTACCAGAATGACTCGAGGGTCTATTATTTCCTGGGCTTTATTTCTGTTAGCCCAAGAATCATTCGTTGGATGCACACCTATGCTTATTACTGTGTTGTTCACAATAGCAAGGAGATGGAAGCTACCCATGTTCTCATCAACAAATAAATGATAGAGAAGCTGTGATATATTCACACAATGGAATACTATGCTGCACTGAAAAACAAGGAACTCATAAAATGTTATGCAAAATGGGTGGCCCTGGAGGATATTATGCTGAGTAAAATATCTCAGTCACAAAAGGACAAATACTGCATAATGCCACTATTATAAAACAGTTCTGACATGAGGGGAGAGAGGAAACTAAGAAAAAAGAGGGGATAAGTAATGAAGATTGTATTAAAACAGGTGAGGGAAAGAACTATTTAAAAGGAATATATGATTAGGTATTATTTGCATGACAAACAGTCCAGAATAAGAGGTGCATAGTAGAGTGGACTGGAGGGCAGGGAGGGAGGAAATTTGCAACAACGAAAGATTCTTTTTAAAGAGAAAAGGGAACTGGGGCAGGGGGGTAGGGAGGAAAATGTGCAACAATGAATGAATGGAAATCCAAGTTTTTGGTCAACTTTCATTAAAATCACAAGGGCACAAGCACTCTGAAAGGCAGTTTGGCATTTCCTCAAAAAGCTGTACAGAGAAATTCCATATGACCCAGCTACTCCACTGCTTGGAATATACCCTCAAAAGATGAGAACTGAGGCATAAATGGAGATTTGTAACACCAGTGTTTATAGCAGTGTTATTCACCCTAGCAAAAACATGGAAATAGCCCAAATGTCCAACCATAATCTAATCGATTGAGAAATTATGGTACATTCACATAATGGAATACTATACAGCATGTAGGAGCAATGATTTTTGTAAATTACTACCTAACTTGATAGGGACTGAAGAACATTATGCTAAGTGAACAAACTCAGTCCCATAAGGACAAATATTGTATAAGACCATTATTGTAGAACGTGTATGAGGATCCAAGGTGGGTAAGGGTAGACCTGAGGGGTGAGGATGGGTGGAGTGGAGTGGAGTGTGGTGAGGGTCAGGGGTTAATCATTGGATCACACAATTTGATGGGTGGAGGAAAGAGTGAGTAAAGGAAGTGAGAAAGATTTGGTGTGAAAATGTATATGAATTGTGTAAGTAAATCAGTATAAAATAAAAATTTTATATAATTTAAAAAATACTAAAAAACCTCCCAAAACATAATGACTCTAAATAGTTGTACAAAACACAATGAGAATAAATGATGTGAAACACAATGTATACAAACTGCATAAACAGACCAATATAAAATAAAAATATTTTGAAGAGAGTATTTTTTTAAAATAGTCATTCCTTCCTCCCTCTCTCTTTGATCCTCCAAGTCCACCCCATCAGCAAGTCTTACTAACTCTTCAAACTCTCTAATCAATATTATCTTCTCTATCTCAGCTAACTTTTGTTTTCTCGGTTTCTAGTCCATCGGTTTACCTGGATTCATAATGACAATATCATCCTGCTGCTTCTTTTGTCCAGTAAAGCCATTCCTCATTCAGCAGTCAGTGCAAACTTTTTAAAAAGTTTAGAAAGTGTGAAGATCTAGAATTCAAGTGCAAGGCACCCACCTAGAGTATACAATTTGGTGTTTTTGAGTATGTTAACAGGATTGGGCAGCTTTCATCACAGTGAACTTGGGAAGCTTTCCATCACCCAAAAAGAAACTCGTTCCTGCCCCTGTCAGCCATCAGGATCCACTGATCTACTTTCTGTCTCTACAGATCTGCCTTTTCTGAACATTTCATATCATCGGATCACATGTGAACGTACTGATACCTTCCATGTCATCTAATGTTTTCAGAGTTCATCCCTGTTGTATTAGTTACTTAATTCCTTTTTTAAGGCTGAGTCTTTTTCCATTGTGTGTTTATACCATATTTTATTTATCAGACCATCTGATGGGGAACATTTGGGGTGTTTCCATGTTTGGACTATTACGAACAATGCTGTTATAAAATTAATGTGCATGTCTTGAGTGGATGTGTATTTGTGACACTCTTAGATAAATGCCTAGGAATTTGGACATGTTGTCAGTACAGATTCGTCTCTAGAGAAGGACATCATTGCTTGGGAAAGCAGTTGTTGCTGTTGTTTGTTGTTACGTGCCAGCGAGTCGCCTGCAACTCAAAGCAACCCTATGTACAACAGCCCTAAACCCTGCTCTGTCCTGTGCCGATCTCACTGTCTCTGACACACCTATCCACATTGTCGCAGTGACTGAATCAATCCATCTCATCAAGGGTCTTCCTCTCCTGAACTGTCCCTCCACCCTCCCAAGCATAACGTCCCTCTCCAAGGACTGATCCTGCCATCAACATGTCCAAAGTATGTCAGATGAAGCTTCAGAATCCTTGCCTCCAAGGAGAAGCCTGGCTTTACCCTCTCTAGGATGAGCTTGTTCGTTCTCTTAGCAGTCCAAAGCATATTCAATATTCTTCTCCCGCACCAAAGCTCAAAGGCATTAACTCTCCTTCTATCATCCCTAGTCATGGTCCAGCTCTCTGATGCATAGCAAGTAAT
>NW_006399778.1:18783078-18784552 GCF_000299155.1 Elephantulus edwardii | reverse complement strand
TGTCTCATTGCAACCTTATGAACAGATCTGAACCCTGTTCTATCCTTACACTTCCTGACACACAAGAGCCTATTGCAATAGTCACTGTATCAATCCACCTGCTTGAGTGTCTTCCTCTCCTTTGCCAACCCTCCACTCTTTCCATGAACATGTCCTTCTCCAAGAATAGCCCCTCCTAGCAACATGCCCAAAGTATGTAAGGCAAAGCCTCATCATTTTTGCCACAAAGAGCACTCCAGCTGCACTCTCTCCAAGACATATCTGTTTGTTCTTTTGGCAGTCCATGCGATGTTCAGTGATCTTCTCCAACATCACAGCTCAAAAACATCAACTCTTTTGTCATTCTTATTCATTGTCTAGCTCTCAGATGCACAGCAGGTGATCAGAAAGACCATGGCCTGAATCAGACACACCTTAGTCCTCAAAATGACATCATTTCTCCTCAATAATATGAAGTGGTCCCTAACTGCAAATTTTCCCAGTGCAATGTATCCCCTTATTTTCAGAATGCTGGTACCAAGGGTGTTAATTGTGAATCCAAGGAAGATGAAGTTGTTAACAGTTTCAATCTCCTCTCTATCCATCATGACACTGCCTATTATTGGTCCAGTGTTAAGAATCTTTGTTGTCCTGACATTGAGATGCAGTTCACACCAAAGCCTGCATTCCTTGATCTTCTGCAACAAGTGCTTCAAGTCCTCCTCACTTTCAGCAAGCAAGGTTGTATTATCTGCATAGTACAGGTTATTGATAAGTCTTCCTCCAAGCCTGATGCCACACTCCTCTTCATAGAGTCAAGCATCTCGGATAATTTGCTCAAGTGAAATTGACAATGAGTAAGTTTTTATAAGAGTCAATGGTGTGAAGATTGAATAGGGGACCTCACCACCTTCTAAAAGGTGCCTGGAGCAGAGTGATTGCTTAGGACAAAGGACCACCTCAACTCAATTTATTGCCACCCAGTTACAACCAACTAATAGCTAACCATTCAGCTGTATTCCAATGCTTAATTAGCACAGGAGCAGAATACCCATCTTTCTCCCATTGTGCCATTAGTGGATTCAAAACTACTAGAAGGGAACAGCCTTTGGATTAGCCACACAACTCTCTCTGGACTATGCTGCCCGAACTCCCTAAGGACTTCCTAGGCTCTGCATCAAGATAGAATGTTGACCACATGATCCTATCAATTGATGCAGAAAAGGACTTTGACAAAATCCAATACCCTTTCCTGATTAAAACACTCAACAAAATAAGACTAGAGGGGAATTTCTGCAACATGTTGTTGTTATGTGCCATCAAGTCGCTTGCGACTCATAGCGACCCCATGTACAACAGCCCTAAACTCTGCTCTGTCCTGTGCCAATCGCACTGCCTCTGACACTCCCATCCCGATTACCCCAGTCACTGAATCAATCCACCTCATAGAGGGCCTTCTCCTACTGTGCTGTCCCTCCACCCTCCCAAGCATGAT
>NW_006399778.1:18779027-18781948 GCF_000299155.1 Elephantulus edwardii | reverse complement strand
TTCAATGCAATCCCAATACAAATACCAATTCCATTCTTCAACAAGATGGAAAAGGCAATTTCTAATTTCATTTGGAATGGAAAGAGGCCCAGAATAAACAAAGCACTCCCTAAAAAGAGAAACAAGGCAGGAGACATCTTACCCCCTGATTTCAAATCCTACTATATAGCTATAGTGGTCAATACAGCATGGTACAGGTACAATGACAGCCACAAAGATCGATGGAATAGAATTGAGGACCCTGAAATCTGATCATTTACCTATGGTCAACTGATTTTTTACAAGGAAATAAAATCAGTTAAGTGGAGAAATGACAGTCTTTTTAACAAATGGTGTTGGCAAAATTGGAAAAATATCTGCAAAAGACTCAAGCAAGACCCACACCTCACTCCATTCACAAAAACCAACTCAAGGTGGATCATGGACGTGGGACTAAAACCAAGGACTATAAACTTCATTAGAGAAAAGCTTTAAAGAACTCTAGAAGCCCTACATAAACAGTCTTCCAAGCATCCTAAAAAATCTACAACCAGGAAAGGATAAAATAGATAAATGGGGAGCACAGCAACAAGATAAAGGAAAACAACTCAAATGAAAAACGGGCACAGGATATGAACAGACAATTCACCAAGGAAGACATTCAGATGGCCAACAAGCACATGAAGAAATGTTCAAAATCCCTAGCTCTAAGAGCGTTGCAAATCAAAACAACTGTACGATATCATCTCACCCCAGTAAGAACAGCAAAATTTATCAGAACAGCAAACAATAAATGCTGTCGAGTTTACGGAGAAACTGAAACCCTTATTCATTGTTGGTGGGAGTGTAAAATGATGCAACCACTAAGGAAGGCAGTATGGCACTTTCTCAAAAAGTTGCAAATAGGAATATCATTTGACCCAGCAATTCCACTACTGGGAATATACCCTAAATAAACCATAACTTCCATCCAAGCATATTCATGCTCATCCACGTTTATTGTGGCTTTGTTCACAATAACAAAGAGTTGGAAACAATCCACGTGCCCAACAATAAACGAATGGCTAGAGAAGCTTTGATATATTCACACAATGGAATGCTGTGCTGCACTGAGAAATGAGGCACTCATGAAATATTATGCAAAATGGGTGACTCTGGAGGACATTATGCTGAATGAAATATCTCAGTCACAAAGGATAAATACTGCATAGTTCCACTATTGTAAAGCGGGTGTGACATTGGAGTTGGGGGGAAACTAAGAGGGGATAAAAAAATGTATACTGCATTGAAACAAATGAGGGAGAGAACTGTTTAGGAGGAATATATGATTAGGTGTTACTGTCATGATGAGAGTCCAGAATGAAAGCTGCATAATGGAGTAGACTTGGGGGCAAGGGGGATGGTATAACAATGAAAGAATTTTTGTTTTTATTTTTTTTTACTTTTCAAAGAGAAAAGCGAACTGAAGGGGAGGGATGGGCAGGGAGGAAAATGTGCAACTATGAATGAATGGAAAGTCTCTGTAAATTTTTGTTAAAATAATTTTTAAAAAAAGAATGCTGAAGATGACACAAGATGGCGAGAGGTGACTGTGGTGAGTTTGCCAAGGCTCGGGGAAAGATTCCCTCCAACAGAGTTAAAAGTGAGTCTGTAACACTTGCCTGTCCAAGGTAGAGGCCTTAGTGTGTCCTGCCCAGGCATTTTCCCAGAGGATCCTGTGCATGGAGCTTCCTACAGTAGAGTGGAGCCTCCCTGTAACCAGGACACCTCTGGACAGGAGGCTTGCCATTGAAGCTAACTAGCAGTGATGTCTGCTTATACATGCAAGTGAGTCCTATGTGTGCCTGTCAAGCAGCACAAGAGTAGGCTCACAGGCCGTGTAGTGTGGTAGGAGCCAGCCACAGAAGCTCAAAAGTCTTCTGACAGCAGTAAATGCCAGTGAGACCTAGCAACAGAACATCGTTTTTTAAAATGTGTAAATCCAAGTGTCTCAACACCATTTATTGAAAAGAATGATCTTTCCCCATTGTTATTATCTGGACAGTCTTGTTGATAACCAACCAACCAGAACTGTGAGAGTTTATTTCTGGACAGCATGAGCTTTAAAAAATTACAAATCTGTGATATAATTTTTCTGTTTAAAATCTTCACAATGGCTTCCCAAGGGACTTGGAATGAAATCTAATATACCTCATTGTGGCCCATAAAACCCCATGTGATCAAGTATCTTCTTACCTCTCAGATCTCACCTGCCACTCCCTCCCTCTTACTCAGGTCAGCCTCACTAGCCTTCTCTCTCTTAACAAGATGCCAAGTTCTTTCTCACGTTTCTTTGCATTTCCTATTCACAATGCCTAAAAACTCCCTCTCAAGTGCTTCGAGTCAAGTCTCAAACCAAGTATCACCCTCCCCAGCAAGGTCTACCCTCAAGCGTCCTATCTATAATATGTTCATTCCACATATCTCCAGCCTCCATCACTCTGTGACATCATCCTGTTTGTTGGTTCTATGTATTTCTCAAACTCTGTAACCATTTTGTTTATTTTTGTTATTATTCTCGCTTCCACCAGAATGTACAATCCATACTGTAGAGAATCATCTGTTTGGTTAGGCTATGATTCCCTTCTCCTTAAATAAATCTTGCACGTAAGAGGCACTCAAAATATATGTGGAATGAGTGCATGTACAACTTGAACTTTCTTCTAGTACTTAATGGTTAACTTGTATATAATTGGGGCAGTTCAAGGCTGCTCGGTCGGGTGTGCACTCCGGGTTTGTAGATGTGGGCTTCTGTTAGTTAGAACTCTTTTGACTGGAAGTTTTGCAAGCCCAAACTCAACTAGTTTGTTGTTGTTGTTGTTGTTAGGTGCCACTGAGTCCACTACAATTTATAGCAACCCTATAAATGATCTGATCTTTGTCCTTTCCCTCACCGTCCTCAC
>NW_006399778.1:18777075-18777845 GCF_000299155.1 Elephantulus edwardii | reverse complement strand
TGCAATTTTCTTAAAAACCAGCTTTCTCTCCCCCTCCCCCCTGCCACTTTGAGAAGCTTATTGTCTATACTTATATTCAGTGTCACAGTTACTATTGCGTCATAACAAACTACCCTGGATTTAGTGACATAAAACAACAATTTCATTATGGTCACAGATGTTGTGAGTGATTAATTAAAAACAGTACAATGGAGATGGCTCTGTGGTGTCTGGGACCTTGGCAGGGAACTCTCAAAGGCTAGAGGTGACTCATTCTCTGGGGATGAAATCAGCTGGAGGTGACATCACTCAGATGTTTGGTGGGTTTTTTGTTTAACTGTCTCTATCTTCAAGCTGGAACACCTGTGTGTGATCTTTCCACGTGATCTCACTCTGGGGTGGTGTGGGCTTCCTCCTCGCACGTCTCCTGGGTTCCAAGAGCAAGTATTCTAAGAGAACCAAGCAGAAGCAGTACTGCCTCTTGTGACCTATTCATAAAAATGACAGCATGTAAAAGGGAGCACAGGTGGCCTAGTGACAGGAAAGGTGGGAAGGAAGCTGTGTTGCAATTCCAAAGGCACGTGTTTTGAATCCACCAACGCAACAACAATGAACGGAGATGATTGTATGAAATACAGTGTGAATGAAGGATAGTGTGGAAAACTAATGTATGCAAACTTTGTAAGCCAATCAATATAAAAAGTGACATTTTTAAAAAGTGACAGAATGCCAGTTGACTATGATTCAGATCAAAGGCTAGACTTCACTTTTAGAAGACAGGAACATACCGG
>NW_006399778.1:18769424-18776269 GCF_000299155.1 Elephantulus edwardii | reverse complement strand
CCCCAATATGTTTTTCCCAATAAAAAAAATTAATAAAAAATATTTTTTAAAAAAAGAAGACAGGAACATCAAGATAACAGTGTAAAAAGAACATATGGATTGAGAGAGATCCTTGTGGCCATTGAAAATGTACCTGCTACCTGAGCACCACCAAAATATAATAGAGAAAAATTAGTTCATTCCTAATTCCATCCTCAACAGAATCCTTGACTCTATCTAAGAGTCCTACAGCATTTCTCTGCTTTACTTGTTTCATTATTTTATTGCTTTGGATAGTTCAAACTTTCTCTGTAGTAGCCGGGCAAATGTAATTCTTACCAAATACTCATCTCAAATTTTACCCCTTCTCTATGTCCTTTAAAGAGGTTATAGTGTTCACTTCAGCACACATATACTAAAATTAGAATGATACAAAGAAGATTAGCATGGCCCCCTAAGCAAGAATGACGTGCAAATTTGTGAAGCGTTCTGTATTTTTTGGGGGATTCCCATTCCTCACAAGGTTAGTCAGTTTGTTATGATTCACATAGTCAAATAAATACCTGTGTCTCTACTGCATGTCTTTACATAACAAATATCAATCATTAAGAAACACTAATTATGTCAGTAGACACAGGCTCATACAATTAAAGAAAGAAAATGAGACCAAAAAGAAAAAAAGGGAGGGGTAGAAAAGCTAAAAACTTACTTGCAAAAAAGCAAACAAAAACACCACCTCACTTCCTCAGTTTCTCTCACATCTATGTGACACTATTGCCAGCAAGCTACACATAAACATCAGCTGGGGACTTATTGGTCTCAAGACCCTGCCTGGAACAGGAAACTTGCTTGTGGGATGGAGGCAGGCAGCCTTCTTGGAGCCCTCAGAAAAGGGGGGGAAATGGCAAAAGGATTGACGCTGATCCCATTGAGCCATTGAACAAATGCAGCTGTCTATCTCCAGGCTTCCTGTGAGGAAAAAAAAAAAGCAGCCCTTTGCTTTAGTCACCAATAGCTATTACTTGTGGTTAATACACCCTCTCTCCTCAATCTCTTGCTTCTCTACTTTCTTTATTCACTACACAGATGCCTTTCTCTCATCCTTCATAGAGATAATAAACATTCCTTGTGAAAACCTGTTCAACATCATAGCAACACATCCTCACTCCTTGTCCTTCTCCCAGGGGCAAAATAGACATAACCTCTCCCCTCTAGGATGTACCTGGTGGGTGAGCCAGAACATTAGGTACTCTCTAAGTACACTAAGGCCATGGACTTCTTAATCTATGACCATTATTTTTCAGACTTCCTTGCAGACTACTACATTCCAAAAGTACTTGATATTTAATTACATTTTAATCATGTTCCTAAGATTTAAGAATGTCAGTAGAGACTAAAAATTACACTAGAGCATCAAGAAGCCAAAACATGGGGAGCTCTGGTGGCCTAGTGGCAAGAAGCTGCAACTACAATCCCAGAGGTGCACAGTTCGAATCCACCAAATGCTCTGCTGGGGAAAGAGGGGCAATCTCCTCCTGTACCAGTCAGATCTGATTTGACAGTACATGCACACAAAAATAATAAAATTTTTAAAAAAATTAAAAGAAGAAGCCAAAACATAGGAAAAACATGCCAAAGTAAAAGAACTGAACACAAGATTTCAAGGGGCAGCTCAGGAAGACAAAGCAAGTATTATAATGGAATGTGCAGAGAGCTGGAATTGGAAAGCAAAAAGGGAAGAACTCGCTTTGCATTTCTCAAGCAGAAAGAACAGAAAAACAAATTTAAGCCTCGAGTCTCAATATTGAAAGATGCTAGGGGCAATATATTGAATGGCCCAGGAAACATCAAAGAAAGATGGAAGGAATACATAGAGTCACTACACCAAAAATCAACTGACACTGCAAAATTTCAGGAAGCACCATATGAACAGGCACCAATGGTAATGAAGGGAGAAGTGGAAGCTGCATTGACGGCATTGGCAAAACATAAAGCCACAGGAATCAATGGGATGCCAATTGACTTGTTTCTGTTATCAGGTGCAGCACTGGATGCACTCACCAGTATGCCAGGAAATTTAGAGGACAGCTGTCTGGCCAATGGATTGGAAGAGGTCCATGTTTGTTTACATCCCTAAGGAAAATTTTCAACAGAATGTGAAAACTTTTGAACAATATCATTAATATCACATGCAAGCAAAATATTGCTGAAGATCATTTAAAAACTGCTAGTGTTCTAGATAGTGTACATAGATAGGGAACTGCCAGAGGTTCAAACAGGATTTAGAATCCATGGACCAAGGATATCATTGCTCATGTCAGATGGATCTTGGCTGAAAGAAAAGAATGCCAGAAGAATGTCTGTTTATGCCTTATTGACTATGTAAAGGCATTGGGCTGTGTGGATCATGAAAAGTTACGACTAACACTAAGAAGAATGGGAATTCCAGAGCATTTTATTTTGCTCAGTTCATGCAAAACCTATTCCTAGACCAAAAGGCTGTTGTGTGAACAGAGCAAGGAACATTACATAGTTTAAAATTAAGAAGGGAGTGCATCAGGTTTATATTCCCTCTCAATACCTATTCAATCTTATGCTGAGCAAAAACTCAAAACACTGGACTCTATCAAGAAGAATCAGGATCTGAGGGAGACTCATCAATAACCTGTGTTATGCAGATGACACAACATGGCTCACCAAAAGTGAGGAGGGCTTGAAGTACTTGTTGCAGAAGATCAAAGAATACAGCCTATAATATAGACTGCTTCTCAATGTTAAGAAAACAAAAATATTTTCCATAAATGTTTATGAAAATTAATAAAATATAGAAAAAAATATTTTCCAACAGGATCAATATGCAACATCATGATAGATGGAGAAAAGATTGAAACTGTCAACAACTTCATCTTACTTGGATCCTTAATTAACACCCTTGGTACCAGCAGTCAGGAAATAAGGAGACACATTGCACTGGGAAAATCAGCAGTTAGGGACCTCTCCAAATTATTTAGGGTTAATGATGTCAGTTTGAGAACTAAGGTGTCTCTGATTCAGGTTGTGGACGTTTCAATCACTTTCTATGCATCTGAGGGCTGGACAGTGAATAAGGATGACAGAAGAGTTGATGCCTTTGAGCTACGGTGTTGGAGAAGATCACTGAACATCCCATGGACTGCCAAAAGAACAGATATGTCTTGGAGCGGGTGCAGCCAGAGGGCTCTTTAGAGGCTCCTTGGAGCTTCACTTCACATACTTTGGGCATGTTGCTAGGAAGGCCTATTCCTCGGAGAGGGACATGATGCTAGGAAATGTAGAGGGTTGGCAAAGGAGAGGAAGACCCTCAACCAGGAGGACTGACACGGTGGCTGCTGCAATGGACTCTAGTGTGTCAGGAAGTGTAAGGAGGGTGCAGGATAGGGCAGGGTTAAGATCTGCTGTTCATAGGGTCACTGTGGGTCGTACTTGACTTGATGGTCCCTAACAACAACACGAAGAAGATTTAAACACATCCTAGTCTCCTTTACAGTCTTACTGGCACCCTCATGCTAAGCAAGCAGTGCCTGTGTGGCTAACCAAGCTTCCACTTCTTTCCTTTTTTTTTTTTTCAAAACAATTGAAAAACATTTATTATACTGAGATGTGTACAACCTACTGTTAAAAAAAAAGGTAGCAAATTTGCTGGTATTATAATTTAACCTGTTTCACTGGGATAGACTAATGTTCAATACTGCTCAGTACAATTTCAAATTTGATGAGCTTTTAGTTAATCTTTACTCCATTTCTAAAACCTGATGCGGAATTCAAAATAGCACACAGCATTAAATGGCATTTGTTCCATAAATCTTAAGATCAGAAAGGAGTGTTAAACAGGAAAGCAAAACTCTGAAAACAGAGGTAAGATCATTCCCCCACCCCCAACACATGATTGGTACAGAAAACATGTGGCCACACAAAAGCAAAGGGAAGTGAGAGAAAGGAGAGCTCTCCTTCAGGAAGGGCTACAGACTTGCAAATTATTTTGTGAAATGAAGATGGAAATGGGTTAAGACAGTACTGCTTTGCATTAATTCACGTTATGATTTAAACACCTTTGCCCACTGTACTTTTTGTCTTCTGGGAGAGATTTCAAACTCAGTTAACTCATTCCTATTTTCTCTGAACAAAGATGATCAACTACTACATTCAAAGCCAAAACACTTGGACAAATGAACAGAAATCATTAAGAAGGAACAGTAATAGTTTTCTTAACATTGGATCTGTTATACTCCAGGCCTCAAAATACTCAGTGATGACTTTCCACTTCTTTTCTATCTTTCAGTTTCCTTTTTCTGACTCATCATCACACTCTAGATTCTACCACTCTGGAGTTATGCGACCTTAAACAGGCTGTTCATCTATGAAAGTCACAAATATTTATTGAGCAGACTCTGAGCTATACCCATTAAAGGCACTGTGTTAGGGCAAGAAAACAGACTGGTACTTAAGATACAAAGACTGAGTATGGAGTAGCAGGGGAAGTGAAAACTGTAAAGTGACTTGAATGAGGAGAATGAGGGGCAGGCTTAGAAGGCGAAGGTGAAAAGGGAGAAAGACCACGTCCTTAGGATCTGGAGGCAGAAAAACAACAACAAACACTAAACCCCACTGGCCTTGGAGTTGATTCAGATTCATAGCAAAGCTATAGAATGGAATAGATTTGTTCAAAGGATTTTTAAGGCTGTAAATCTCTACAATAGATTGCAACATCTTCCTCCTACTAAGAGGCCAGTGCCAACAGCTTAATTGCTGCACTACCAGGACTCCTCTCTGTACATGGTTGTTAGGTGACATCAAGGCACCTCCATACCACAGGGACCCTTTGTACAATGGCATCAAATGCAGCCTGTTCCTGCACCACCCTCACCACTGCTGATGTGTCCATTGTCACAGATAACACATCAACCCATCTCATTGAAGGGCTTTTCCCTTTCACTGACCCACTACTTGACTAAGCATGATGTTCTTCTCTAAGGATTTAGCCCTCCTAATAACATGCCCTAAAATTCATGCGACAAGGTCTCAGCATTCTTGTTTCTAAAGAGCTTTCTAGTTGTACTTCTTCCAAGAGATAGTATTTTTTTTTTCATTCTTCCAGCAATCCATGATATACAAAATTTGCTTCACCATCACCATAATTCAGATCCCTGATTTTGTCTTCAGCCTTCCATAATCATGATCTAACATGCATGTACATATGAGACAATTGAAAATATGATGGCTTGAATCAGGGACTTCTTCACCCACAAAGTCATATCGTTGCTCTTTAGTGTTTTAAAGACTTCTTTTAATCTAAGATAAACAGAAACTAAGGGAAATTGTGAAAGATAGACCAGCCTTACAAGAATTCTAAAGGTAGATCTTTTTGACTAAGAGTCAACAATGAAAGACAACAATCTGAAATTAACATACATGACATCATCCAGGAACAGACCCAGATGCAGAAATACACAAAGTACAGAAAACGTATGAGATTGAAAATAGAAAATTGAGAATAAGCCCATAAAAAAATAAAAAAAGAATAAGCCCATAAATGATGACAACTGCAAAGCAAGAGGAGAGAATAAGAAGTGTAGTTAAAGAGAATTTCTAAATAGAGAGGAAGTGAGGGTGACGTCAAGGTAAATGGAATTTAGAATTTGGTTCAGTCACAAAAACAGTGTAATCTCCAAGAAAATCAGCAAACTTACTCAACAAAAACTGAAGACGAGTAGTGTTGCATTCATTTCCAAAAAGAACACCTGAAAATCTATCCTGAAATACAATGATGTCAGTGATAGGAAGCTATCTATATGCAGGCAAGGAAAGCCTATTAGCATAACAATTATTTAAATATACACTCCAACCACTAAAGCCAAAGATGCAGACACTGAGGATTTTTGCCAGCTTCTGTAGATTGAAATTCACAAGATTGCTGCCAACTTCTGACCCAACATACAGTAAAAGATGCATTAATAATAATTGGTGGCTGGAATACAAAAATTGGAAACAAAGAAAAAAGGATGTATAGTTGGAAAATATGACATTTGTGACAGAAAATGTGGACAGAGATCACACGATAGAATTTTGTACAACTAATGACTGATTAATTTCAAATGCCTATTTTTAAAAAACCATAAGTGATTTTTTGGCCCCAGCAACAATAGCAAAAATTCAACAGAGCAGCAAACAACAAATGCTGGTGAGGTTGTGAAGAGATTGGAACCCTTATTTACTGCTGGGGAGAATGTAAAATTATTCAACCACTATGGAAGACAGTTTGGTGCTTTCTCCAAAAGTTCAAAATAGAATACCATTTGACCCAGTAATTGCACTGCTGGGAATATACCCTAAAGAAACCAGAACCGCCATCCAAACAGATGTATGGGCATCTATGTTTATTGCTGCATTATTCACAATAGCAAAGAGATGGAAAGAACTTAAATACCCATCAATAAACAAACGGATAGAAAAACTATGGTATATTTACACAATGGAATACTATGCAGCACTAAAAAATAATAAACTCGTAAAACATTGCACAACATGGGTGACCCTGGAAGACATAATGCTGAGTGAAATGTTTCAGTCTCAAAAGGACAAATGCTGCAAAACACCCCTGTTGTAAAGCAGAACCTATATAGGGGGTTGGGAGGAGAAAAGGAAAAGAGTAGATAATGAACAACTGTATTGGAACAGATGAAGGAGAGAACTGTTTAAAAGGAATATATGATTAGGTAATATAAGTAATGCTAGGGTCCAAAATAAGAGGTACATTGCAAGGAGGACTGAGGAAGGCAGAAGAAAAGGGCGGGGGGGAAGTAAATTGTGCAACAATGATTTTTTTTTTT
>NW_006399778.1:18701526-18767894 GCF_000299155.1 Elephantulus edwardii | reverse complement strand
GAGCAAAGGCTACATGGTGGAGTGGACCTGGGGGAGGGTTTGTAAAACAATGAAAGAATTTTTCTTTTACTTTTCCAAGAGGGTAGTGTACTAGGGAGGAGGGTTGGGAGGGGAGAAAAGTACAAAAATGAATAAATGGAAATCCAAAGTCTCTGTAAATTTTTGCTGAAAGTAATAATAAATTTAAATAAAACAAAAAATATAGGAATGACATAATTTAAAAAAAAATACAGGAACAAAAGAAAAGACAAAAATGGATGTCAAAAGAGATCCCAGAACTTGCTTTTGTAAATATAGATGTTAAATCAAAAGACCAAAACGATGAAAGGAAAGAGATGAATAGAAGTTTTCAAAGGGTAGCTTGAGAAGACAATACTAAGTATTAAAACATGCAAAGAACTGGAGTTAGAAAATACAAGGGGAAGAACATGTTCAGCATTTCTTAAGCCAAAAGAATTGAAAAACAAATTCAAGCCTCAATTTGAAATACTGAAAGATCCCAGAGGTTCGCGGTTCAAATCCACCAGATGCTCTGCTGGAGAAGGAGGGGGCAATCTCCTCCTGTACCAGTCAGATCTGATTCGACGGTACACGTAAAAATAATACAATAAAAATAAAAAAAAAGAAATACTGAAAGAATCTGCAATACTGGAAGAATCAATGGTAAAACGTTAAATTATGCCAGAAACATCAAGAGGTGATTAATTTTATAAAACACAGGGCATGACGGGAACTCTGGTGGCCTAGTGGCAAGAAGCTGCACTGCAATCCCAAAGGAGCGCAGTTTGAATCTACCGAATTCTATGCTGGAGAAGGAGGGGCTGTCTCTTCCTGTGCCAGTCAGATCTGACTTGACAGTACACCCCCCCAAAAAAAAATTCCACCCCCAAAAATATAGTGCATCGAACGATTGTATGAGACACAATGTGAAAGAAAAATAGTGTGAAATGTAAAGAAATCAGTATTAAATAAAATTAAATTTCTTAAAAAGAGAGAGATAATGAAAGCAATATAGAGTCACTGTACCAAAAAAAAATTTGTTGACACTGAACCATTTCAAGAAGGACCATATGATCAAGAACCAATGGTACTACAAGAAGAAATCCAAACTACATGAAAGGCATTGGCAAAATAAAGCTACAAGAATCGATGGAATATCAACTGGGCTATTTTAGAACATAAATGTAGCTCTGAACAACTCGTCTATGCCAAGAAATTTGCAAAACTGACTGGAAGATATCCATATTTGTGTCTATTAAAAATATTAAAAAGTGATCTAATAGAGCACTAAAATTATCAAACAACATAATTAACTGTCACAAACAAGTAAAATCTTTCTGCTGGTAGGTGTCGTTGGAGGTTGTTAACAGTTACAGCTTGCTTGGCTCCACAATCAACACTCTTGACTCCAGTAATCAGGAAATCAGAAGACAAATTGCATTAGGTAAACCTGCTCTCAGGGATCTCTTCACAGTACTGAGAAGCAATGATGTCTGTCTAGTGACTGAGGTGCACCTGACCCAAGCAGAGAACTGGCCAATGGTTAAGGATGACAGAAGAAGAATTGATGGCTTTGAATTGTGGTTCTGAGTCTTGAACATGGACCATCAAGAAAAAAAAAAAAAGGTCTGTTTTGGAGAGGGTGAAACCAAATTTCTCCTTGGAGGGTAGGATTTTGAAGCTCCATCTCATTTTGGGCATGTGGCCAGGAGGGACTAATCCCTGGAGAAAGACATCATGCTTGGAAGGATGGAGGAACAACACAGGAGAGGAAGCCCCCAGATGATATGGATTGATACAGTAAAAGGGGCAATGGAAGTAGGTGTGTCAGAGTCAGTGAGATTGGCTCAGGACAGGGCAGGCTTCGGAGCTGTTGTACATAGTGTCACTATGAGTTGTAGGCAACTCAGTGACACATAATAACAACAATATAGAAACCCTATGAATGACAGATTGAAACCTTGCCCTATCCTGTGCTTCAGCCCAATGCTATAGGCACTGTGTCAATCCATTCTGTTGAAGATTATTTAAAAATGCTAGAGCAGTACATCAATGGAGAACTGCCAATAATCAAGCTGGATTCAGAAGAGATAGTGGAACTGTCTAAACAGTTCACTTTTCAGATAGATCTTGGTTGAAAGCAAAGAATACCAGAAAGACGTTTATTTGCATTTTGTTGGCAATAAAAAGGCATTGAACTATGTGGATCATGTCAAATTATATTGATTTTGTGTATTGTCAAGTCAGAACTGATTAACAGCAGGCCCTCCAGCAGGTTTTCAGAGGCAGTAAATTGTACAGGAGATGATAGCCCATCTTTCTCCCATAGAACAACTGGTGGATTCAAACCACATTCCTTTAGGTTGGCAGTACAACTCCTTACCACTAAACCACCAGAACTCTCTATGACATGATAGATAACACTGAAAAAATGGTTGGGGGTAATTTAATACAATAAAGAAGAAGAAAACAGAATGGGAATTTCAAGTGCACTGAGACTGTGGCCAGCCAGTGGAAGGATCCCACACATGCGTGTGGCAAGAGAGTACACTTCTGGCCATTTTGAAAATTATCTTCAGCAGGATTTTTCTTGCAGAATAAGACAAAAGATGGGTAGACCCAAGCATCATGTGGAGCTCACTGCCTCACAGCCTGCCTTCAGACAACCTTGATTTGAGTCATGGTTCTACTGTATTGATTACTTTCTCAACTTTGAGCAGGTCTGTTCAACACTCTGAAAGCCCCTTCTCCACTTGTGGAAGGGAAAAGTAATAATACCTACTTCAAGTTACAGTTAGACCACTTGGCAGAGAGGAAGGGAGCAATGATGGTGGCACTAGAGCTAGAAGTGCTGTCCCTGGCCCATGGTCTCTGGCAAGGTATAAAGTCCAGACTTCAGAAGAGCTTTGAGGGTTAGGAGAAGAGCCATCAGGCCCCTGGGGAGTGCCATTCAGCCAAAGGGGAGAGTCACTGGCCCCTGGGGAATGCCGTCCAGTTCCTGGGGAAAGATGTCTGATGTTTATGAGGCACTTTATCTAAGCCACTTTCCTCCATCTCCTCCTCCAGTATACCTGTAAGTAACACCTCCAAAGCCCTTCTCTTTGTAACTCACAAGTTTGTTCTTTCTAGGCTTGCTCCCTTTCTTATAGGTAACCTGAACACTGAGTCGTGTTCCAGAACCTCAACCCTGAGCCTGGTTCCAGAGACAAAAGGGAAATATAACTGCCAGCTAAGGAAGCAAAGGTGGATGGAGCCTCAAAGTTCAGTCAGCATCTCCCACTGTACTCACTCATGCAAACACTTTGCAGTCCAGAGGGCAGAAAATGTCATGAAAATATCTCCTAACTGAATAAGACTGCATGCAGCTTCAACTCACGAACACCAGTAAAGTGTTAATGTGGGCTCCCCTTCCCCTTCATCTCAGTACCGCTGTTCAGCATGAAGCAGCCAGAGTCTGTGCCTCTATTCTCAAATGGAAAACCTACAAATTCAAAAGACAATATCTTTGTAAAAAAAAAAAAACAAACAATCACCGTTAGACTATGCCCACAATTATCCTGTCTTTTCTAGTCCCTGCTGGATATTTCTCATTTCCTTTACCCACTCCTTCCACCCACCAAATTGTGCAGCCCTGTGATTTTATCCCTATCCATCCTCACACTCTGCTCCCACTCCTTAACCTTTTCCCTTTGGATTCCCACACATGTTTTTGTTTTGTTTTATTTTTTGGTGTGTGTGTGTGTGTGTGTGTGTGTGTGTGTGTACCATCAAATCAGATCTGACTGGTACTGGAGGAGATTGCCCCTCCTTCTCCAGCAAAGCATCTGGTGGATTCGAACCATGTACCTCTGGGATTACAGTGCAGCTTCTTGCCACTAGAGTTCCCCACACATGTTTTATAAAATAAGAAAAATAATACTTTTTTTTTTTTAAAAGTATGGGATGCCTCTGTTGTAAAACAGGACTGACATCGGGCTTGGGGGGGAGACTGAGTGAGATAGAAGTCCTCCTCTAATGAGGTGTACTGAAGCAGTGATTACAGCAGTAAGCTTAAGAACACTGGAGATTTTAAGGATGATGAAGAAAGGGGCAAGATTTACGTCTGTTGACTAGATGGCACCTAAAAACCTGGAAGAAGTACTCTTCTGCAATTGTACCATGAATGCTCTTGTTATCAGTAACATTTTCACTTCATCTTTTCAGAAGAAAATGCCAAATCTGAAGGTTTGGCTGAATAATGTTTGGTTGTGGTTATTGTTAGGTGCCATTGAGTGGAGCACAAGTCATAGTGATCCTATGAACAAAAGATCTGAACCCTGTTCTGTTCTGTGCCATCCTCACACTTCCTGACATAAAAGAGCCCATTGCAGCAGTCACCGTGTCAATTCACCTGGTTAAGGGTCTTCCTTCTCCCTCACCGACCTTCCACCCTTGCCAACATCATGTCCCTCTCTAAGGACTAGCACCCCCCAGCAACATGTCCAAAGTATATGAGGCAAAGCCCCATCATTCTTGCCTCCAAAGAGCCCTCTGGCTGCACCATCTCCAAGACACAGCTGTTTGTACTCTTGGCCATCTACGGGATGTTCAATGCTCTTCTTCAACATCACAGCTCAAAGGCATCAATTCTTTTTCCGTCATCCTTATTCATTGTCCAAGTTTCAAATGCAGAGCTAGTAATCGGAAAGACTAAATCAGATGCATTGTACTCTTCAAACTGACATCAGTACTCCTCAATAATTTGGAATGGTCCCTAACTGCAGATTTTTCCCAGTGCAATGTCTCCTTATTCCCTGACTGCTGGTACCAAGGGTGTTCTGGATTTAAGCAAGATGGAGCTGTTGACAATTTCAATCTCCTCACCATCCATTGTGACACTGCCTATTGGTCCAGTAGTAAGAATCTTTGTTTTCTCGATATTGACATGCAATCCATACCGAAGGTTGCATTCCTTGATCTTCTGCAACAAGTGCTTCAAGTCCTCCTCATTTTTATCAAGTAAGGTGTGTCATCTGCATAACGCAGGTTATTGATGAGTCTCCGTCAAATCCTGATGCCACATTCCTCTTCAGAGTCCAGCTTCTCAAATAATTTAAATCAACATATAGATTTACAGATTGAATAAGTATGGAGAAAGAATACAACCCGGACACACTCCGTTCTCAATTCCAAACCATGCAGTGTTCCCCTGCTCCGTTGCACAACAGCCTCCTGCTCCAGGTATAGGTTCTGCTGAGCACAATCAAGTGCTCTAGGATTCCCAATTCTTCTCAATGTCAGCCACAACTTGTCTTGATGCACAGTCAAACCAATAAAGCACAATAGACATTCTTCTGGTAATTAACCCTAAGTCACTGGGACAGAAAGTGAGTTAATAGCGCGGAAACTCAACTATCTCAGGGAAAAAAAAGTTTTAGAACGAAACTATTTTAGTGCACTGTCGAGTCTGGCCAACACATAGCTAACCTTCCACTGTGTTTTCAGAGACAGTAAATCACATTGAAGTTGACGACTCCTCTTTCTTCTGCTCGTGGATTTGAACCACGTGCCTTGGGTTGACAGCACAATTCCTTACTAAATTGAGGTTTCCTTAAAGTCAAGGACTTGTATGAATCTACTTATCTGCCCTTGAATTTAGCTCAAGGTAGAGGAAATGCTTACGGATAGCAAGCTTATTGAAAGCCCGAAGGCACGCACGGTTCGAGACCACCAGCGGTCTTCGCGGGAGAAGGATGGGCAATCTCCTCATGTATGATTAACTGCCTCCAAAAGCCCGCCAATGGGACAGCTATGGGTCGGTCCCGACTCCAAGGTACACAACAACAGAGGAAGTGCTTGACAAATACTTGTTGTTGCTGGGTCCTGTCAAGTTGGAACCTGTAGCTGACCTACCAGAGGGTTTTCAGATACAATAAATGGCACTTTAGGAGGCTGCCCATCTTTCTCACAAGGAGCCCCAGGTGCATTAGAACTGCTTGCCTTTAATACTGCAGCGCAGTTTCTTACCACCAGGCCACCAGAACTCCCTTAATAAATGTTTAGTTGGTATATAAAAGAAGTTGTGGAGTTCTATATAAACTGTAGGATTTGGGGGGGGGGAATAAATGTTTAGTGGGTATATAAATGAAGTTGTGGAGTTCTATATAAACTGTAGGATTGGGGGGGGAATAAATGTTTAGTGGGTATATAAATGAAGTTGTGGAGTTCTATATAAACTGTAGGATTGGGGGGTGGCATTCCTTGCCTACTCTCTTCGACTTCCCTGTCTTTCTTTTTTCCACCCCACTAACGCCCCTCGACCAACTCTCCTTGAACTCTCCCTACCATCCCATTTCCTCCCCTCGCCCCGCCCCTGCGTTGGGTCGCGAAGGCAGAGACGAGATGGGCTTTACGGCAGCTGCGTTGCGGCGGGGCGGGGTGCCGGCGGCCGGCGTGCTTGGCGGCAGCGGTGGGAGGCAGGCCGGCTGATAGCAGACGGCCTCGCAGGCGGGTGGTGTCGGCGTAGCTGGCTGGTGAGGGCGGGAGTGAGTGAGTCACTGAGCGTGAGTGAGCGATAGAAGCAGCGAGCGAGCAGCCCGCGCTGTCCGCCTGCAGCCCTAGTCAGGCCCCGCTGCCCCTCCGCCCCGCGCCGAGGCCGGGCCGAGCCGAGCCGAGCTGGGTCGGGCCCGGGCCATGCTGCTCACGGTGTACTGTGTGCGGAGGGACCTCTCCGAGGTGACCTTTTCCCTCCAGGTCGACGCTGACTTCGAGCTGCACAACTTCCGCGCACTGTGCGAGCTCGAGTCCGGTATCCCCGCCGCTGAGAGCCAGGTACGTCGGGCGACGAGCGGCCCCCTTTTGGGACGCTTTCCCGGCTTAGGGGCCTCCAGCCCTTTTGCTTCTGATGGAGAATGGGGCCAGGGGTAGGAGGCGCTGGGATGGCCATTCCCAGCCCGCCCCCGCATCCTGGACGGAGTTGGAGTCCATAGCTGCCCCCAGACACCTGGAACCTGGGGTGGGGATGAGGGCAGGGCGCGGAGAACCGGGCTGCAGACGCACCCACTGCAGCGCGTGGGGCGCGTGGACTGGCCGAGGGCCCTCCTCTTCGTCTGATGGGGCGCCCCTTCTCATCGAGTTTGGGGTGTCGTCGTGGACTTGAGCAGCAGTACCGAGGCTACAAGGGTTCATGCAGCCTGCCTCCCCAACCAGAAATACCAGTTTGGATCCCTGTAGAAGATACATGTTCATCTGCTTTGCTTTTTTAGAGAGAGCGCCATCTGAAATAATTTAAATTAAAATTTACGTTTTTAAATGTGAATTTAGGGAAGGGGAAAGTTTGACCTATTTGAGGTCTTTGGAAAAATGTTCGTTTGCCTCCACCACATGTGTTTCTGGTTTTGTGCTTGTGTGTTTTTGTTGTTTTTTTAAAGATTAATGGTTCAATTCAGACTGGTTTCTCTCGTTTCTTTCCTGGTGGTAGGCCAGAATCCTCCTTTTAGGTCCGTTCAAAGCTCACTACATTATAAGACGATTTTTTGAAAATGGTACAGTATATTTTCCTTACTGTAATTCGGTGTGATTCCATTTCCCTACCCTGTTGGAAAGAAGTTAACCACCTCTTCTTACATTTTAAGTAGTTTATTAAAATAGAGGATTGATGACATTTCAAATTATCTGCGAGAATTCTGTGGTCTTCACACTAAAATATTTAAATCCAGGTCTGATAATTGGGCCTTGGGGGACAGAGTCTAATAATTTTTGAAAATTAACAAAGTCCTGCAAGGCCCCAAAATGTAAATCTTAATTTCCTACTGCAGTTATGGAATTGTTCCAGAAACCCTACTACAGCTTGTTCTGTCCTTTTCATGGTAAACAAATGTGACTAATTTATTTACAAGTATGATTCCTTTACACTGTGTGAACTTTAGAACTTTGGCATAAAGCTCAGTGCCAAGAGGGAATTTATTTCAGGGTGCAAAGTATCTTTCAGATACAGAGTTTGGCAAAAGCTACAAAGAAATGGACTTTTTTTTTTTTTTGCTACAATTTCTGTAAAATGTAGTTCCACAAAAACTCTGGAGAACTAGTCCTCCTGTGGAAAACTTGGAAAGGACAGTCAACTTAAATATTTGAAGGTGGCTTTTTCAGTAGTATTCTTTCCTCGGTTACGTTTTCCTGATTAGAATTACCAGCTAATCAGGGAAGAAAAAGTGAAAATGTAAATGGTTTTTGTCTTTAGGGCTTGGGAAGAGAGGAAGATTAAGTTTGTTTTCTGTCTTTTGAGATGATTGTATCTTTTTGTTCTTCAGGTAAATTAAAAAGTGTTAGATTGAAAGACAGTTGTATGGTCCAGACAAGCACTGTCCTCTGCCATTCTGAGTTTAGAAATATCTGATTAATTGAACAATTAGGCTGACTCCACAGTCTTTCATTATGTCAATGTTTTGGCATTTACTTCCTTCACTAGCCAGCCATACTAGCATATAGAACCCAGGGATCCTGCTGCTTGTGTTAAGCCTGTATTACATAGCCATAAACAGCTCCTGTTTTTCAAGTTTGTTCTGTTGGCTCAATAGGAACCTGACAACACAGTATCTATTTTAAGTCGGGTGGTCTGTAGTACTTCAATTACTTGCCCATCAGACAGGAACAGGATCCACCCTAGACACTTGAGTCATTTCCTTTCATCAAATCATAATAGTAAACATCATTATGGTTTTTACCCATAAATCTAGCAACTTTTCCTACTTGAGACCTTCCCTTTGCTGCTCTTAACTCCCAGGGTTTTCCCACTTTATTCATCTTCCTCCTGTGAGTCCCTTTACCTCCTCTCACTTATCTTCTACATTCTCTTCCTTTGCTTTCCTGTTTCTGACTCCCTTCTTTAATTCATCCTATGTATAGAATGTTCTTGACTATTCTGCCACTGTGTCCAGATCGCTGATCTGCTTTCTCTTTCTTATCAGGAAAATGTTTTGTGAACTTGAATCCTTGTTAGGAACTAATGTTGTGTGAGATTAGATAGATAGATAGATAGATAGATAGATAGATAGATAGATAGATAATATCTTCTACAAGTAATACACAGAATGGAGGGACAGTGCAAGAGATGAAGACCCTGGAGAAGATGGACTGACATAGTAACTGGGGTAATGGAGTAGGTGTGTTGGACACAGTGAGATTGGCTCAGGATAGGACAAGGTTCAGAGCTGTTGTGCATTGGGTAGCTATGAGATGCAGGTGATTGGACGGCAACATCATACATGGTTTATTTTGTGTACATGCGTTAATACTTTATGTACAGTATAAATAGACACAGAACTTAATGAAAGATGACCTGAAAGAAGTTCTTCCGTTTCCTCATACACACTTAAAGACTGCCTTCCTGCTTGCTCCCTCCACATTGGGAATCATTGGTTTAGAATTAAGTCTTTGATGTCAGCATCAAATGTGCATAACCATACACTGTAAAAGATGGTAATTTTTAAGAGCTTTAAACTGATTTTAGAAGTTACAGTACATTGTTGAGCATGGCAAGAAATTGAGAATAGAGCCCATCTCTGCTTTGACATGTACCTGAAGCTGGAAGTGTTCCATCTCTTAATACAAGTGTGGGCCTGGAAGGCAGTTCTGGCTATTAGGCACTTTAATGCAGCCTTGGCTGGGTGAACTTCAATTATCAAAACTTAGCTTCACTTTAAATTAGTGCCTTCATATTTTTGAAACATAGTATAATTTACCTCTGTAGGTGGCATGTGGGGAAACATGTGGAATATGTAAGGTCCCTCAGGTGAAAGACATATTACAGTCATATCCTGGAGATGCAGCTCTGCACACAGCATGACTAGTAGCTGGTAAAACACTATTTTAAACCATAGGAAACTGAAATTTTCGATTGGAGCTGTTTTGGGCATTTTTATTTTCACAAGTATTTTCAACAGTATTACTGTTGAGTCAGCTAGTGACATTATATATAACAGAATAAAACGTCACCAGGTCCTGCTCAGTTTCATGATCTTCATGATTACTGTTTGAGTATTTTGGCCATTAATCTATCCCATTGAGAGTATTCCCCTTTTTTCAGTGATCCTTTTCCATTGTAATGTCCTAGTGATTGGTTTTACATGATGAGAACTACATTATCGCTATAGAAAATTTGTAACAGGAAAGTATAAAGAACATCATAACTTCTTGCCTCATAACCCAGCATTAATGGCAGTTTACTTTTTAATGCACTTCTAAAGTTTGGTTTTTTTATGTAATGTATCTTTTAAAAACATAATTGGGCCTGAACTGTATAAATGGTGTCATATCTTAGTTTCTCAGTCAACACTAAATTGTCAGTATTTTCTCATAACATTTCAAATTCTTGAAATTTATAATTTTTATTCTTACAGCGTATATATGAACTGTGCATAGTGCCTATTGCTGGATATTTGAGTTGGGAAGAATTGGAAGCCAATGGTTATGTGACCAGCCATCTCTCCCATCTTCTAGTTCTCGGCTGGGTTAGAACCTGCATTGCAGTGGCCACACAATTCATGATTGTTTGGTTTATTAGGGAAGTAGCAAGTTATAATTCAGGATCAGAAACAACTAAGGATACAGTTCTTTGATAAGGACAACTTCTCAGCTGAGCCTGTAGCCACTCCTCTCTCAGACCTCCCAGCCTCACCTATGTTCTGTTTGGACAACTGTTTCAAACCTTTTTAGCTCTGCCAGTAAGTGCCCAGAGGTACCCCATTCCAACAGAAAGTCTGCCCAAAAGTTCTCAGTCTCACATTCTGAGGGTTGACAAACAGACTGCCTCACTCTGTGAGCCAGGAAGCCCCCATGGACTACTGTTGTTCTCTCTGCTACTGCTGCTGCTTATTTCTTACTGTTTCTTTTGATGTAGGAGCTCTGTCTCCTGGGTATAGAAGGTTCTCAGCTCAGGGACCTTGCTTCCAAAGGACACATTACACTCCTGATTCATCGTTCTTGGTTGTAGCAAGGTCTTTTGTCAGCTCTGGGATTTTTTAAGCCTAATGGGATGGTGAAAATGGCCAGTGCCCTAGTTAGGGTTCCATTCATCTTTTTTTTTTTTTTTCAACATCTCACCTCCACAGGAATTCCATTCACTTTGTTTGCATAATTAGCAAGCTGTCTCATCTGGTTGGTGGGCCACAAATACCTTATTTGCCAGGCCCATCCAATCATTTTGTAGGAATCACAAGACCGGACTGAAAAAGAAATATCAAAGTGGTTCACTGTGCTGCAAAGATATACTTTTTGAGAAAGTAATTTAATGGCCAAGGGTTGGAATATTACTTGTACTGGTTTATGTAGAGTTCTTGGCATGTGGTGTGTGCTCAGTTAATGGTAGGTCGGCACAGCCATGTGAGTGTAGTTCCCAAGGTTTAATTAGTCTATTTTAAAAAGTTGATTAAAATTAGAATTCACTCTCCAGGGTGCCCCTCTGGAGTAAGTACTAATTCTTGTGCCAGTACTGCAGATGGAGGCTTCCAACTGTATACATTGTACTTTTGCAAGGTCTTAACAGTGGCAGAACTTCACTTTTGAGGATTGTAGCCTTTGAGCTGAATAACATGAACAGTAGAAGGCATCATGTCTAAACCTGGAATGCCATCTCCAAAATTTAAATTGGAGAATCATCATCTAGATTTAGTCTAGAATTTAAACTGTACAGCCATTTGTCAGTCTGGAGATTTAAGCCTGTTTTACATTTAAAGAAAAAAAATTACTCTCCTGTTTATAATTTCAACTCAGCTTGTGTAAATCTCAATGATTCATGTCCTTGGACTGGAATGGGGTACACCTGCTGCATTATCAATGTGGAGAATGTTCCGCCTCATTTTCTAGTATTCCTAGACTGTTGGGGTAGATAGCAATATTCCACTTTTTAAATACGTGCTTGACTTAGTGGCTTACAGAATCTTATACTTTCATTGTTAAATCACACTGCCTGCCTTTCCCATTAGATTGTCTGGTGAATAACTATCGTAGTTAGATAGTAATGAAATGACAGCATGGTATATGTAAAAGGAGAATCCGAAGAGCAAGTAGTGTTCCTCTCTTTGTGTTCAGGGTAGAGGATGCACTGAGAAGTAGACATCACTAGTTGTTAACGAATGGCTTAATAACCCTCCTTGAAAGGCACTTGGCTAATTCATTAGGCCACTTTGGGGTTATGATTGAGGAAGTTGTATACGATATCTGTGAGGAGTGTGGGATTTAAAGTCAGGCAGAAGTGGTTTCAGCCCCAGCTGTCACATTAATATAATGTGGCTTCAGGTTATTTAACTCTTTGGATCTCTGTTCCCTGTCCATAAAGGGAGCAAATAATTGTGAGATTGCCCTACGAGGATGTGAAGATAAGTGGAAGTCTGTGTGAACCTAGTTTGATACTGGCTTTTAGTAGAAACTCACTGGTAGTCAGTCACTGCTTTAAGCTTACTTTCCGTATAGCATTTTCTACATGGAGACAATTCATTGATCTTAAGGAAAGGCCCATTCTAGCCCCCTTAGTTTGACTCTTCTTTGTAAATAAATAAGTTGGCCTTCTTTTATGAGTACAGTGTCCTAGGAGACTGATCATGTGACTTACATTGATATGTGATAGTTGAGTATCTGAACCTGGAAAACTAAAGCCCTGGGAGTAGTGATCAATAATGTAGTGACTTTACCATGTTGCTGCCACCTGCTAAGAGCCTGCTTACATGGTGTTTCTCCTTTTTATACCTCAACCTGTGGCACTTAATTTGTTTAGATTTATGTTTTTGCTTTGTTTTTTACCCTCTATGTACTCTTATCAAGTTGGACTGCATTGCTAAAAATCTGCAGGTGACTATGATACAGTTTTACTGTGAGATGAGTGTTTTAATAACAGTGGTGAATGGAATGATAGAGTGACAGTTATCACCGTTTAGTTTATTATTAAGTGCTTTACCCACGTTGCCACCAGAACTCCTTAGTTATGTTTACCATGCTGCCAAGTGGGTGCCAACTCATAGTCCCCCTCTGTCAGGTTTCTGAGGTTGTAAATCTTTGTGGAAGGAGACTACCCATCTTTCTCTTACAGAGCAGCTGGCGAATCCGACCTTTGGGTTAGCAGCCGATAACATTACATGCTACACCACCAGAACTCTTTACTTAGGTATCAGCCATTGCTTCGAAGGTGGACTTAACTTGTAGCTGACCCAACAGTGAGTTTTCAGAGGTTGTTAATCACACAGGAAGAGATTGCCCATCTTTCTCCCTTGGAGCAGCTAGTGGATTTGAACCAAATGCCTTTGGTTTGGCAGTGCAACCCCTTATCTACTAGGCTACTAGACCTGAGCCAACCTTACTGTCTCCAACATACCTACCACCATTACCCCAAGTCACTGAGTCAATCCAGCTCATCAGGAATCTTCCCCTCGCACTGTCCCTTCACCCTCCCAAGCATAATGTCCCTGTCCCTCCTTGCAGCATGCCCAAAGTATGTCAGATGGAGTTTCAGAAGTCTTGCCTCCAAGGAGCAGCCTGGTTTCACTGTCTCCAGAACGAACCTGTTCTCCTAGCAGTCCATGGTATATTTATTAGTCATCTCCAGCACCACAGGTCAAAGGCATCAGTTTTCCTTCTATCATCGCTAGTGTAGAACTCATAAAATATAATTGAACGTACAAGCTCAGCAAATCAATTTTTTTCCCTCTCCTCTTAGAAGGATTCCGTTTTGGAGGCAGCTAAATTTAGCTTCCTGTTACCTTTGTTCCTCAAGTCAACACAATTTCAAAACCACTTCTTTATCAGTTTAAATGCCGTATCTTCAGGTTCTTTGCCAGGCACCTTTCTACAAGAGCTCTGAGGAGACATTGTAGTATGATTGTGTAGCAGAAAGTGTTGGCACAACTGTAATGAGTACCTAACCCCAGCTTCTTGTTTGACAAATAGGAAATGTGAGGCCTGGCCCAGTTGAATGGCAGGTCTCAAGTCAGTGACTTATTGACAGAACCAGGACAGAACTTAGGTTCCTCAGCGTATAACCCAGTGTTCTGTAGACTGAATAGAAACTTGAAAAGAAGACTTTTTAAAGCATGAGTTCGGTTCCACATGCCCCACTGGAAGACATGAGGATTCAGGGTGCGCTATATGTACCTTGATAGTAAAGTCGTAGCATGTCTTGTGTGTGTCTTCTCTGTAATCCATTGTTTCATGGATTTTAGGCTGTAGATTTTTCTTCCACTTTTTACTGTGTTGTGAAAGCATTTTAATTAGGAATTCATCCTTGACCCTTTAAGCATTGTAAACTGGTTTTTTTCTGAGGTTTTTCGATTTATTTTTTCCTCATAAACATAAGAATGATAAAACTTTAGGAATGATAAAAAAGACTACAAGAAGGCTGTATTTGAAAAACCTTTTAGACCTGCTCATGTCCACATAGTTTAAAAGTTACACATTATTTACTAGTACTGTAGATACCCAGAGTAAATTGTTTCTATTTCCCTCCCTGCTCAAAATTAAGCCTAAAATTATATTCTTTTTTTTAAAAAATAAAATTATATTCTTAACCTGCATGGATTTGTTCATCTTTTAATTCAACAAATACTCAGGGCATTTATTATGTAGCACATCATGTTCTGGACACTTGAGAGGTGAAGAAACAAAAATCCTTACCCTCAGGGGAGCTCTGGTGGCCTAGTGGCAAGGAGCTGCAACTACAATCCCAGAGGTGCACGGTTCGAATCCACCAGATGCTCTGCCGGGGAAGGAGGGACAATCTCCTCCTGTACCAGTCAGATCTGATTTGATGGTACACTCACACAAAAATAATAAAATAAAATAAAAAAAAGTCCTTACCCTTGAGTATCATTTAATGTTACAGAAAGACAAAGAAGCAAATAAATATTTTAGGTGAGAAGAATAATTTTGAAGGCGAGCACTTTTGGTATGAGGTGAACTTAGAAAGGAAGGAGGCCAGTACAAAATGAACATAGGGACTAGGAAGGACTGAGTTTTATTGTAGGTGTGATGGGAAATCTTGGAAGGGCTTTGAATAGGCAGTAACAATATGTGATCTAAGGGAAAGACTGTGTCATCTTGGCTTCCTAGGCTGAGCCTATGCTGTGCCCCCCCAAAAAGAACATGGAAAAAATGAGAGTGAAGGACTGTGGTCTTTCTGCTTTATCCCAAGTTCTTTCACAGTGCTTTTTGCTGTTAATCAACTCTCTCTTGTTGCAGATTGTCTATGCTGAAAGACCTCTTACAGACAACCACAGATCACTGGCTTCTTATGGCTTGAAAGATGGTGACGTTGTGATTTTACGACAGAAGGAGAGTGCAGACCCTCGACCTCCAGTGCAGTTCCCAAGTAAGCGATCTCATGATGGTTCAGCATCCACTAACATAAGCATCAGGAGTCTGTCTTGTGGTTGGTGCACGCAGTTAAGCACTGAGCTATACATGGAAAGGCTGGTGGCTTCAAACCTACATAGAGTACCTTGAAAGACAGGCCTGACAGTCTGCTTCTACAAGGTCAAAGCAAATGTGAAGCACACTTCTACTATAAGTGTAATACATGGGTTGGCCATGACTTTTAATCAACTTGTTAGCAGCTGGTTAACTCAAGTTTTAGAAGGTAACATGAGTTCTGAGAATAATGCGGGTAAGACCTTTAAAACGTAACAAGTTTTTGTTATAGGTTAGCTTTTTTGTTGTTTTCAATGAAGATTATTTAGTGATCTTTATTGTTGGGAAAGAGAGTGTACTTATGTTTCTGATTCCTTGTCTGCCTTCTGCTACTTTATGTCTGGCCTTTGGGCCAGCCCTGGAGGGACTTGCAGCCACATTTCATGTCATCTCCTAACTGCTATAAGGGAAGAGGTCTTTCTTTATAGTATTTTTTCTTCTAAATCATTAATAAGTGAAACTCAAATTTGAAATGATGTCTCCAAACATATAAAGCTGATCAATAAAACACTGACATAAAAGCTTAATGCTTTGTTCATTGTACTGAGCTTTGTTAACAAATAAAGCTGCTGAACTACCAGTATTGGTATTTTCCTGACCAGCTATGTTAATCACACAATGCCTCCATATGGAATGGGTGTCTATAGTCTGTCCTTGAACCAGCGTGTGTACTTGCATGTGTGGCACTTTTATTTGAAGAGTAAGTTCATTAGCTTTCTTCAGGTGCTAAGAGGGATTCATGGACCGTAAAAAAGTGTGTAAATTCTTAATGTGGATCTGAAGAAATGGGTTGTTCGGTTCCTGTCCCATCCGTGTGTCGTCGTCGTCCCCCCCATTCTTTAAACAGTGTAAGTGTATGGTAACAGATGATAGGTGTCTAGGTGATGACAAACTTCAGTTTATAACACAATGCTTCCATTCAGCTTGAAACTGGAGCCGTAAGAGACCATGATGCACTGTCCTTACTAGATATGGATACATTAATCCCTTGGTGCTACTGTTGTTGAATGTTAGACAAAGTAGTAGCTAAAATATGCCATTATGTAGCTAACAAAATCTTCCATGATTTCATTTTGTGAGTGTCTTCGTTCTTGAGATTCACTGTTGGTTTGTATTGTCCAATTTGGACAAGAGAGCCAGTAGATAGGGTAGGGGAGAACTTGGTCTATAAAGCTAAACAAATTTTTAAAAATTATGCTGACTTTTCAGATAATGTGTGACCGATGAAGATACAGTTTCTCAAACTGCAGGGGTGGCATGCCCATTGACGTTTTATCGTTTGTCTGTAAACAGGACAGCCTAGGACAGCCCGTGTGACAGTTCTTTGGTCATGTAGGATCACCACAAGTTTGAACTGACTTAATGCATTCAATAGTAATAACAGCGTAGATTAACTGTCTCAGAGAGACCTTGCCATTCATTTCACCTTTCCACTGGTTAGGTAGCTTTTGCTATTTTGACGTTTAGTTGAAAAGAGTGACCGACCAACCCCATGCTATGAGGCAGCTGTTATGTTTGAGTTTCTGTTTGAAATTTGCAAGGCTGCAGAAGAGCCCAGGCTTGCTAAGGAGCACCCCAGCCATCCAATAGTTTGAAGTTGGAGAAATGTGGACTCACTCAGGCCCCACTCCTCCTCGTTCGGACCCTTCTTGTTTGCTTCCTTTCTCCCTTCATGAATAAAATTTTCTAAATTTGCAGATTTATTGAGATAAAAGTCATGTTGTACCGTTCAGCGATTTAAAGAGTACAATTCAGTGTGTCCTCACAGTCAATTTTTGAACATTTTCCTCACCCCAAAAGAGAATTTCTCACCTCTCAAACCCCTAATCCCATCGCCACTCTAGGAAACCACTAAATCTATTTTCCTTTTGCCAATTCTGAGTAATTTCTATAAATGAAATCATACAGTTCATGGTTCCTGGGTACTAACACTTAGTTGGTCTCAAAGTTTGAGGGGCATTTACCATCACACACTGCCTTTGAAATGGTGGTGGTGTTAGCTGCTATGGTCAGGTGGTGACTGTGCAAGAGATACACTGGCCAGAAATTGAAATTGGATCTCCCATGTGGAAGGCGAGAATTCTACCTCTGAACTACCAGTGACTTTTGTAATACAATGTTTTAAAGGGACAAAACTCCTTTTCTTTTACTATGGCAAAAGTTTTTTCATCACTCCTTATAGAAGCTTAATAACTTCTAAGCAACGAATTACCCTTCTTTGTGTCTCTCACTTCTTTCCTCTAAGGTCAGCCCCAACATGGTATAGAACCTGAGAGTTGTAGCATCTAATCTTGTTACAGTTTTTCATACAGTCAACACTGAGAGCTTTTGAAAGTCCCTTTTCCTGCATCTGTTTTTCTCTCCTGTAAAATGATGACATGCAGCTAGCTTTCCAGGGGCCTCGGAAGAGTTAGCATTAGTGCACAGATGAAAGCATAAGTTTAAAGCATTATTAGAACCTCACCAAACCAGTTCACACAACTTACACTTAGCCTCTGTGTTGTTACTTGGGGATATAGTATTCTGTAGCCAAAGTGTCAAAACATTCTCAAGAATCACATTGGGTTTAAGTTCATAAGTAAAGTTAAGAGTTTAAGTAAGTTCTAGAATATTTTCTAAGCTCAAAATTTGAGATTACTATACCTCTCCAAATTACTGAGGAGCAGTGATACTAGTCTGAGGGCTAAGGTACGCCTGATTCAGACCATGATCTTTTCAATCACTTACTATACTACTGCAAGCTGGGCAATGAGTATGACAGAAGACGGCTTAGTATCTTTGAATTGTGGTGATCTAGAAGAATACTGAATAGCCCATGGGCTGCCAAAAGAACAATAGCTCTATCTTGGAGAAGATGCAGCCAGAGTGCTCTTTGGAGGCAAGGATGATGAACCATCATCTCACATACTTTGGACACTTTGCTAGGAGAGGGATATCATGTTTGAAAAGGTGAAGGGATGGCAGAGGAGAGGAAGACCCTTAACCCGATTACTTAACAGTGACTGCAGCGGTGGGCCTGAGTTCCAGAGATTGAAGTTGGCTGTGTAAAGGATAGAGTTTAGATCTGTGATTAATAGGGTTGCTGTGAGTTGTGCTGAACTTCATGGCACCTAACAACAACAATACTGTTTAGGGAGTTCTCATCACTTAATGATAAGGAGTTGTGATGCAAAACCCAGAGGGATGCAGTTCAAATCCTCCAACTTCTCAACAGGAGTAAGAGGGGCAATTTTCTCCTGTGCGATTTACTGCTTCTGAAAACCCACTGGAGGGGGTAAGCTATGCGTCTGTTCTGGTTCAGTGGTACATAACAACAACAGTTGTTTTCCCATGCTTCCTTCTTTAGTATTCTAAGTCAGCATGAGAATGGTGGTAAGAAAGGCCAAGAGGTGAATGCTTGCTACTGTTTACCAACATAGAGTCTTATAGGAACAATTTTCCTGTTTCTTTTAAATGTTTGCTTTTGTGGAGTTAGTTGGTGTAAACTTTGAATTGATTTTCCCCAACAGATTTACCCCGAATAGACTTCAGTAGTATAGCTGTGCCCGGCACGTCAGGCTCCCGGCAGCGCCCGTCACCAGCAGCGCAACAGCCCCACTCATCTCCTGGAGAAATAGCTTCATCTCCTCAGGGCTTGGACAATCCAGCCTTGCTCCGAGACATGTTGCTGGCCAATCCCCATGAGCTGTCCTTACTGAAGGAACGCAATCCTCCCCTAGCAGATGCTCTGCTCAGTGGAGATCTTGGTAAGCTTATAAATGTGGAAAGCTGTCACACTGAACTGTGGGAAAGTAGTAATGTCACAGCAGATGTGGAGAGACTGGTACAGTCAGCCATTGTGTCACATTCTGAGAGATGTATTAATCTCTAATTAATGTCAAAGGCCAGGTTAACTGATGTTGACCATAGAGTTATAGAATTGTCACCCCTATCTAGCCATGCCCCTTCATCCTCTAATCTTCTGTAATTGTTTTAGTAGCACACAGCCCAGCCAATAATGACCTGGACAGTTCTGTTTGCTTCTCAGTTGAATCACACACCACTTAGACATTTGAAACCAGTTGAAATATTTCAGTTGCTGGGAACAGATCCAAGTATTACCAGCCTTCATGACAAAATATAATTTATTCTGCAACTCAGGTTTTGTGGTATTACAGAAACTGTACCAGTAATTTGTATCAAGAGATAGACGTATTTATGTAGTTCTTTCAATAAACAAACACAGGTTGGTTTGGTGTGGTTTTTTTTTATCTTTATGAATAAAAAGAGCCCTTGTGACATAGTATTTTGTGGTGGACTGCTAATTTAAAAGATTGATGGTTCTAATCCACCAGCTACCCCCTGGGAGAAAGATACAAAGTTTCTTCTTAAAAAGATTTTTCTTCTTGTAAGGATTTATTTTAGAGTACCCAAATGGAGTTTTGCTATGAATGGAATCAATACAGCATCAGTGAACTTGGTTTTAGATGTTTTTATGAATAAATTTTTTCTATAAATTACTCTTTAACTCTTGTTTATGTAGCTGTACTGATTAAATTTTACAGCATAATTGACATTTAATAACTCTTGAATTGCCCATTTTAGAAAATTTTAGTAGTATCTATGTATAGAGATAATATACAAATTCTCACTATAGAATCATCCCAATCAAAATGTAGAACATTTTTATCACTCCAGAAAGTTCCATTGCATTTCTTTGTCAAGTTCACTCGTCCTCATAGACCACCCCTATTCTGACAATCACTGTCGATTAGTTTTGCAATTTTTTAACTTCTATAAATGGCATCACTGTGTATTCTTATGTCATGCTTCTTTTAACTAAGGTGTTTTTTAGATTTTTTAGATTCATCTGTGCTTCATATGACAATTATCATGGTTTCTTTTAATTTCTTATGTCAGCCTATGTGGTTGCTCAAAAATGCATTGATGATACATTTAGTTTACACACTCAAATATATGACCTTTTTAAAAACATCAAAATAAAGATTCTTCTTTTAACATAGCTAGGAGTATTATCTGCTTACTAATTTTTCTGCTTAATTTCTGTCAGTAAAATATAGATAGGCTAACAGTCTTTTGCATTTCATTTACTTGGCTTGAGTGTATTATAAAGAAAGCTGGAAGAGAAAGGTTTTCTTGTTAGATAATAGGACAGTGAGAGCAGTGGTAAGGGGAGGAATAGGAAACATTGATTTACATCCCTTGCATCTCGACTCGTTGTTTGAGAACTTGTTTAATGTGTGAACATACTAATAAAGAATTAGAATACTGTAGTACTGGGGAAATGGTTAATCATAGGGTTGCACAATTTGATGAGGGTAGAGAGGAGTGTGGAAAGGAAATGGGGTAAATGCAGTGTAAAAAACAATGTATACAAACTTTTTTTTTTTTAAATTATTTTGACTGGTACAGGAGGAGATTGCCCCTCCTTCTCCAGCAAAGCATCTGGTGGATTTGAACCTCTTGGATTGCAGTGCAGCTTCTTGCCACTAGGCCACCAGAGCACCCTCAAACTTTTTAAGTAAACTAAAAATTTTATTTACATTAAAAAAAAAATACAGTAGTACTTAGACCCCATTCCCACCCCTTTATTTTCACAGAGAAATTTTCTAGGGTTTTGGTGGAGCAGCAGCAAGACCGAGCCCGGAGAGAGCAAGAAAGGATTCGTCTTTTTTCTTCTGACCCTTTTGATCTTGAAGCTCAGGCAAAAATAGAAGAAGATATAAGGTAAGGACACCTTCACCTGAAGAGCAAGCGTCTGGGTTTTCCAGGCTACGATGATAACCGCATCTTTAACATACTGCTTCCCTGCTTTGCAGTTGAGATAGTAATTTTACTCTTTCAGGTTATTCCTTCTTCCATTGTACTCACATTTCTATGAAAAATTACATAAGTGTAAGTACCTAGCTTAATGACTGTTCTTCCAGAATTTGAATAAGAAAAGAGAGAGCACCATTAAAGCAGCTTCAGGTAGAATGGAAGCCTGAATCTGTTGAGACCACTAAGCTGGCTTTGTAGAATGATTGCTTCCCTTAGAAAGATTTAATCAAGATAGTCTTGATTAAATTCAGGACTGAACATGGCTGAAAACCAACCATAATATTTTAGGTCCACATCTATGTCTCTTTTCCTTCTGCGATTCTTGTGCTGGCCCCATTGGAAAAAATGACTGCCAGGCCTTTTCAGCTCCAGTTTCTACAATGCCGTCCTCGTCACCTGGGGCTGCATTAAAATTGGTGGAGAAGCTATTTAAAGTTTCAAGTCATTAAGATGCCTGTGCTTTACCTCCAAATGTGATGAATCAGGGTCTCCAGGCTTGGGGCCTCAGCAAATAACATGGCACCGATGTCAGCCTTGTTTGCTCTATCAGTCTCAGACAAGATCGTGTTCAGTGACCCCCGTCTACCGCAGGTCCATTTTTGTTGCTAATTGTGAATAAATGTATAGGAAGATCATAACCATGACGGCACTAATTTAACTTAAGTAGCCTTTTAGGATCTGTGTCATCATCTATAATGAAATCTATCATATTCCATTATCTACTTGGGAAGCCAAATAGTCATTTTCCTCCTTATTTTTCTGATTGTTTTTAAAATTAGAGAAATGTAAATCATATACCAGAATTGACAGCCTTCAGCCACTCTCTCATGCTCCTGTTGATTAGATGTTTCCATTAATTGTATCAGGTGCACCTTTGAGAAACTAGGAACGTTTTTGTGCTCACTGAAGTGGATCTACATTATAGGTAGAAGGAAGAATGGACCTGTTTTTCAGTAATTGTTGTTGAGTGATAGTGGAAGCACTTGGGGTTGTGCTAGGGATAGTAACCAAACCAGAAGAACACAAGTGAAACGGAGCCTATCTATATTGCTCATATTTCTTCCCAGAAATGGAGAAAATAAATCCAAAACCTTTTGCCCCTTAAACTGTGTACCTACAGAGCCTAGTATAGTCTTAAACTGGTGTTCTTTCAGAGGATTTTTGCTGCAGCTTATTTTCAATGGGGTCAGTGCAAGATTGGAGCTACATAACTGATTTAGATTATTTCTGAATTTCAACCTGTGGCGTTGGAAGAAAGATGTGTAATTATATCACGTGGTCATCACATTTCTTTTTTGCTATACTCATGAGTGAAGACACAAAAACACATTTGCCCAACTAAATCCAGTGATTTCAACTATAACCTAAGAAATCTAATGCTTTGTTATAGAACAACTGGTAAAGCTGTCAGTTTAATGGAACTAGAATATTAACAGAAAGAGCAGGCCCTATAGTTGAGAACAGGATTTGTTAACTTTTCCCAGAGCGGGCCAGATTGTAAAGTTTTTATGCCTTGGGAGTCGTATGATTTTTTTTTTTTTTAGTCAGATGATCTCTTCTTGCTGGTGTTCAACTCTGCTGTTATGCAAAAGCAATTGTAAACATAAGTAAATAAATGAGTGCAACTGTGTTCTCATAAAATTTCATTTACACAAGTAATGTAGATGTCCTCTTTTGCAGTGTAGTATGTCCACACATTGAAGAGCTTTAGAGGTGTGTAGTGCTGGTTTTGTTACACTGCTAACCAAATGGTCGGTGGTTGGAATCCCATCAGCTGATCTGGAGAGAGGGGGACACTCTCCTTCTGTACAAATGGGGAAAATTTGGAAGCTGATGGAGAGTTGTAATGACAAGAGGTGTTCTGTTCTGTTGATCAGTTTTCAGGCTGATTGTCTGGCCCCTACTTCAGTTTCCATGTTCCACTTATTAGTGCTAATGGCACTTCATCTTTGGCAGTATTTGATAGTTAAAAGAAGCTTGCAAATGGAGTAAGCTAGAACACCTTTTTTAATATGCTTCTTCTGGTCATGTAAGAATTAGATTATGCTGAAGATACTATTTGACAGATGAACTATGATATGTATATGTGTTTTATATATGGATTGTATGTAAGGTGCTTTGCTAGGAATTATCTTCCTTTTACAGAGTAGAAAACCCAGTCTCGGAGATTAGGCAGCAAGTGCATTTGACATAAAAACTGTTAAATATTAATCATAAAGGCACAGCTGCTTTTGTTTATCTTGTGTTCCCCACACTGTTCTAAAAGTTTTACAAGTACTATCCTAGTACATTCACAGAAAAACCAGGTGTGATTGTGATAAAGTGAAGCACAAAGGTTACATGATTTGCCAAAAGTCATACATCCAGAAAGTGGAGTCAAGGTTCAAGTCTTAACTTTGACTTTTGCAAGGGCCCACGTACCTTATGGGTACATTAAGAACTCTCTTCACATTACAGTTTTATTGTGATTTCAGTAGACACAGGCAGTAACAGCATCTGTATGTTATGTTTGCAAACTATTCTTAACACACTGAACTTAGATAATGCACACAGATACCCCATAAGCCTGCAGTTGAAACTGGAGCCTACAAGGTACTTGAAATACCAGCAATATAATATCCATCATCACAGCAACAGTCAAGTATTCTCATAAGTGCAGGGTCATCTATGGTGGGAAGGTTTCAGTAGAACTTCCAGACTAAAACAGACTGAGTACAATGGCCTGTCGATATATTTCCAAAAAACTTGGCCTGTGGTAATAATAGAACATTGTCTAATGACACAGTGCTGCAATAGTGAGCTCAAATATTGTGAAAATAGTACAGGACCAGGTAACATTTCATCCTGTTGTACATAAGGTCGCTAGGAGTCAGAATTGATTCACAGTTACCTGACAACTACTATTGGAGCATTCATGAAATTCTCTAACATCCTACAGAATTAAAAGGGCTATGACTCTGACTTTCTAGAATTTTTCTTTTCCTGTTTCTGAGCTTAAAAAGTGAGTATAATTGTTTTACCTGAGGATAATTTATATGTCTTTAGACTCCACCCCCCCCAAACTATTTTTCTTGCTTCTGTCATCCTAGTGAATTGCTTGTTTTAGAATATAGCACCAGTTTCCATATCTAGGACTCAGCTACTGTAAATTAGACACAAAATATATATGGAAACATGTTTTAATGTGATTTTTTTCAAACCGTTTTCTTCATGAAAATAATGCTTTCAGGACTTTGTTTATTACAGGCAGCAGAATATTGAGGAAAACATGACCATAGCTATGGAAGAGGCTCCAGAAAGTTTTGGCCAAGTGGTGATGCTCTATATTAACTGCAAAGTGAATGGACATCCTGTGAAAGCCTTTGTTGACTCAGGTAACTTCTCTGTCTTCTGTGTCTCCATCCAGCATTCTGTTCCAACAAAGAAGGGGACGCTGGGTGCTCTTTAAGGATAGCAGTGGCCTGTTGCACTGCTCAAGGCCTCAGAATTATTGTTTCACTGGCCAGTCTTTTCTTGTTTGTAATAGACTTATATCTTTCATCATCGTGTTTGTGACCAGCTTTGTATTTTGTAATGTCCATCCTTTATCTTCTCAATTCACCTTATTTAGCATTGTGAATTTTTAGGATATCTTGATAAAAATTGGGAGTTAAAAGTTCTAGGGATAGGAATTCTAAGAAGGGACTGTATAGAGTAAAGCTCAGCCAAATCTTTCAGCTGCTGTGCGTGCTAGGAGCTGTAAGAAACACAATCATAGGTGGATGTGGCTCTTGCCCTTGAAGAGCTTAACATCCACGTAAGGAGAAAGCTCCCCCACTGGAGGATTTTGATAGTCCCTGCACTCACTGAACCCTCCTCTCTTATTGGCAGCTCTTTTTACTAAGAGCAGACAATGCAATGCTACATGAGGTGTGGTAGATGTAACTATGTGCTCTCGTGTCTGTTAATTCTGGGTACTTTATTTGAGACTGAAAGATAATAGTCTAGACTAAAAAAAAAAGTCTTGTTATTTCTACTCTTTTTTTCCCTCCACTTTTTCATCCTGTTAATGCTCCCGAAGAAGTAACTGTAATGAAGTGCTGTATGCAGAGCCTGGTGCAGAGTGCCTGGGGGCCAGATAGTCTAAGTCTTAGGACTTACTCATTCTTAGGGCAAATGAGAGAAAAGCACATGAGACCCTGATTCAGCATTCACTATTATTAAATCCTTACTTTGTGCCAGGCATCAGGCTAAGTGCTTAATGTGTATCATTTCTTTCTATTTCAATTAATCTTCAGAACATCTCGGTGAGATACATTTTATTTACAGATGAAGAAATTTAGGCGTAGAAAAATGTCTTTTCCAGGTATACAAAGTTTGACTGACAGACTTTGGATCCAGCCTCAGATCTGCTTGATGACAGAACTCGTAACTGTGGTGCAGAAAATTAGATGAGGTTTGGATAAATACTTTGATGGGCATGTTCAGGAGTGACTTTACAGAACAGAGAACTTTTCAGCTATCTCCATGGGTAGAGGCTCTGCAAAGGCAAGGGGCCTTTCCCTTCCTGGAGTCAGTTATATCAATAACTTACGTGGATTTGAGTTAGAGAAGGAGAGCAATGTAAATTACCTAAAAAGTAACATGAATAGAAAATATTGGAGTTAAAGAAGAGGAGAGCTCACAATGAAAAAGTGGTCAGTCAGGTCATTAACTGAGGCTTTAAATCATAGGTGAGGTTAGATAAAGAGCTGGGGAGGATGGTCTTGGCAGGAGAGAGATGGCTATGTCAGGGAGAAAGGAGCAGACTTCTGCTGAAGTAGGTTTAGAGTAGGTAGAATGCACAGCTAGAAATAAATAGTGGGGCCAGGAACAGGCGAGATCTGAAACTTTGACCATCACGTTTGAAACTAACTTTATTAAGAGTGGAAATCATTGAGGATTTTTTGAGCAGATATTAAAATAACTGGAAGAAAGTACCATTTTAGGAAGACCAAAGGCAGGGACAGATCTGGAGAGTTCTTTGCTCTTAAAAATCATTTTTTTTAATACCATGGAGTAGTTTGGAAGCTAGGAAAATAGTATCCTAAAAATTTAAAACAAAAGTAATTTGATAAAATGCTCAGTGAAAATTGCAGAATAGAAACTAGTGCTTAATTTAGTATCTTTCTAGAGACATGGGTTCTAGTAATCTAGTTGTAAGGATTTGTGCTCCCAACTCAAAGTCCAGTATCCCCTCAATGAAAGTCAAGTAGTCTCATGTGATTTAGTCACTGAAATCCTGCTCAAGAAGGATTAGTGTGATGATTCAGTTCCAACTTGATGGCACATAACAATGCCTAAAAATGTAGTAGTCAAGGGAACTCTGGTGGCCTAGTGACAAGAAGCTACACTGCAATCCCAGAGATAAGTGGTTCAAATCCACCAGATGCTCTGCTGGAGAAGGAGGGGCAATCTCCTCCTTACCAGTCAGATCCAATTTGATGGTACTCAAACAAACAAAAATAAAATTTAAAAAAAACTCAAAAACTTAGTGGTCATTGTGTTTTAGTGTGGTCTTTTCCAGATAGTGTCCTTCCTACTACTGGTAGAGTTTTACAGTATCATTTTTAAGTCACAGCAAAATCATCCATACCTCTATATTAAGTTTCTCCGCTAAATTTGAGATCCCAATATGGAATAGAAGATTGCATTAATTGGGGCAATAACCAGCTAAGCAAAAATAATTTCAAACTGAGAGAAGTCTTGGGTTATATTTGACTTTTAAATCTTACCATAAATTTTGGTTTTGTGATTTTCCTCTTCCTCTCTAGGTGCCCAAATGACTATTATGAGTCAAGCGTGTGCGGAAAGGTGTAATATAATGAGGCTGGTGGACCGTCGGTGGGCAGGAATTGCCAAAGGAGTGGGCACCCAGAAGATTATTGGGAGGGTACATCTAGGTGAGTGAAATGCACTGAGAGCTCATGTATTTTGGTAGGGAGAAGATTATCGGGAGGGTATATCTAGGTGAGTGAAATGCACTGAGAGCTCATGTATTTTGGTAGGGAGAAGATTATCGGGAGGGTATATCTAGGTGAGTGAAGTGCACTGGGAGCTCATGTATTTTGGTAGGGTAGTGGGAGTAGGAGTGCATGCATTTGACCCATTTAATCAAATTTCTTGAAATATATCCTATATCAGTCATACTTTTATGTATTTTAGCTAGTTACAAAAAACATTGGCCCATTATGCATGTCCATTTCTGCTCCTAGGGCATCAGTCCCTTTTCTTTTCTTCTTTATCTTTTTTTTTGGTTGTTGTGTACCATCTAATCAGATCCGACTGGGACAGGAGGAGATTGCCCCTCCTTCTCTAGCTGAGCATTTGGTGGATTCGAACTGCGCACCTTCAGGATTATAGCACAGCGTATGGGCACTAGGCCACCAGAGCTCCCTGGCATCAATCCCTTTTTCAGATGATTTCTTTTTTGTGGTATTTTGTTTGGTTTTGTCATTTGGTTTTTGTTATTCATCATACTTCTCTAATGGTATAACTCTCTTAAACTAATTGAGTGTGCTGTGTATTTTGTCCTATTGATGACATTTCTTCCAGTACCTCCTTTCTCCCCTAACCTAGGCTTGTGGTTCACAGCTGTCATTTAAAATCTCTCCTGACCAAGTCCTGAGGATTCCTTTCACCTTACTTTTTTTTTTTCTTTTTTCTGTAAATAGTGTATAAACTGGGTATTGGGAGGTGAGGGGGTTATCATATTTTCCCCCATTGAACATTTTCTTTTCTTCCCCACCCTCTTTTATTTTGGATTATTTTCCTTTTGTTTTGCTCATGTTACTTGAGCACATCCTCCAGTAACTTCCTGAAAAAGGTACATAGCAGTAAATTGAGAACTTACTACAGAACATCCTTTTCCCCTGTTATACCACCAGTCTGTAGGTTTGTGTTGGAAATCATTTTCCTTTTTTCAACTTGGCAGCATTCACAACAATGTCTGGTGCTGTAGAGAAGCTAGATCCCAGCCTGATTCTTGATCCTTTCTACTAAAAGTGTCTGGCAGCTTGCCTGGTCATTTTGTGACTCCAGTGTTTGGAAGTTTCATACTGACTCATTTCATTGACATCTCGTCTACTATCCTGTGTAACTGGTAAAACTAATACCCCTCATTTCTGGAGCCTCCTATTGAGTTGCTCTGATAATGACTACCTCCCCACTAGACTGTTATTTGGTAGAATAATCTCATAACCTGTATTTATCCTTTCATTTTTATTAGTTTTAGTTTCTTTAGATTTTGTTCTCTTTTGTGTTTCTTGCAAGCTTTCCTCAATTTTGTATTCCTACTTTTCTGTTACACATTTTATATATTTGTCTATTGTTTTAGATATTCTCCTGAAATTTCTGATGTCTTTGGTATTTGCTCATATTAAAGAGTACGATGACAGAAGACTTTTCACGTGGGTGGGCAGTGTGCCATTGTTGTCTTCACAGTAGGGTGATTTAGAGTTGGGAGAAAGAAAAAGACCTTAATGTCTGTACGCTTTCACTTAATTTCATTAAGGTTTTCTTTGGGTCTGTCTGTCCCCACAACCTCTTCCATTAAGAGTGTCTTTGAGAGTAAACCTCCAGTCTACTTCTGAGGTGAAGGGATCAGTCACTTAGCCAAGAAGAGCCAAGAAGGACTTTGAACCAGTCATCTGCTCCAGGCTCACCCCTTTAGAGATCTTTGATTGATTTGGGTTGCTTCCTGTCATCTGCTTTCTAGTTCCAAGATATTATTGCTATTGTCTTATTTTTGGGCTTCTGGATTATTCCCTTAAAACACCATTGTTGTCATTTCTTTGGGGTAAATGCAGATGGATGCCTATGTTTAGTCTTTCTTTTACTACTCACTATACAGCTCTGGTTCCTTAATGGGTAGAGTTGCTGTGCCAATCCAAAAGTAGGTGGTTCTGATACACCAGCTACTCTTCAGGAGAAAGATAGGCTATCTCTTCCTATATAATTTACAGCCTCTGAAAACCTGCTTATGATCATGTATGAATTCATTCCAGTTCAGTGGTGGTGAGTTGAGTTTGTTGAGTAGAGAATTTGAAGAAGCTCTGGTGACAATGGTTAATGAGTACGTGGTAGTCCCTCATAGGAGACACATGTGGCAGTTTTCTCTGGCCTACAGTCACCGTGAATCATAATGGACTCTGTAAGAGATCCAAAACACCCCTCATTACTGTCGAGTCAATCCATTTTCAAACCAGTTTTTAGGAGTCTGTAAATTACACAGGAAATTGCCCATCTTTCTCCCTCACAGCAACCAGCTAGGTGCTATCTTTTGTCAGCAGCACTGCTTTCTATGGCGATGGGTTGTGGTGGTGGTTGTTGCTAGGTACTGCTGAGTGAACTGCAGCTCATACGACCCTATAAACAACAGATCTGAACCTTGCCCTATCCTGTGCCATCCCCGTGGTCTCTCACGTGCCCAAGCCCATGCTTACAATAACAGGGTCGGTCCATCTCACTGTCTTTGAAAAGTATACATATAAGAAACAAAAGTACAAGATCCTTCTGGTATAAAGCAAACACTGTTAGTGTGTGAGCATCTCTCTCCTTCTTGTCTTTACACCTGTGTCTGTTTTCATGTAAAAAGTGATCATTTGATAGATTTTTAAACTCAAGGTAAAGGTAGCAGTCACATGTTTCTCATGTCTCAGTAACTTTAATAAATATTATTTTAGCAAATGTGTTTAACAGTCAACTTTTGAGAATATTATTTTCACCAGTATGTTGTTATAACATGTCAGTGAGTGCATTTCTGTATACATTTTTGCTTAGTTGAGATTCCTTTACAAGTTAAATTCATGAGTAAAAAGTTGGGATGCTGTAATAAAAAAACCAAACCCACTGCCATTGAGTCAGTGCTGATTGGTGACAGACTTTCATTCACCCACTCCACCCCCAGTCGGATTTCTGAGGTTATGAATCGTAATGAGAGGTCTTTGCCCATCTTTCTCTTATGGAGCAGATAGTGAATTTGAACCGCTGACCTTTCTATGCCACCAGGGTTCCTTATGATTGTTTTAAGGCTTTTTCTCTGACTGACTTGCACCAGTTATTTCCAGTATTCAGTGGCTGTTTGTCTTATGGCATCCTTATTTTATCAGAGTATTGCTAGTCTTCCCTTCTTTAATTTTAAGTTCAAAAGTCAATTCTTATTGTTTTAAGTTACTTGTATTGTAAATGATTGTGGTGTTTTTTTTTCTATAATTATATTTTATTAATTTTCATAAACATTTACAGAGATTTTGGGCTTCCACTCATTCATTGTTGCACTAATGATTGTGTTTTTTGTACCTATTTCCCTTTATTCTCTTAAAATTTTTTGGTAATTTATTTGTCTTATTTATTAAGGCCTTTGTGCTTTTTCTGTTGATTATATAGTTTTGGGGAGGGTGAAACCAAGTTTCTCCTTGGAGGGTAGGATTTTGAACCTCTATCTCACGTATTTTGGGCACATGACCAGGAGAGACCTGTCCTTGGAGAAAGACATCATGCTTGGAAGGATGGAGAGACAGTGCGAGAGGAAGACCCTGCAAGAGATGGGTTAATAACAGTGGGCAGTGGGGGTTGGTGTGTCAGATTCAGTGAGACTGACTCAGGACAGGGCAGGATTCAGAGCTGCTGTACATGGGTCACTAAGGGTCACAGGCAACTTGTTGGCGCATAACAACAACAATTATATAATAAAAATTAAAAAATGATCATTTCATTACCTTTAATATATTTTCAGAATAGCACTTTGAGCACTGTACTACAAACTTGTTGCTTCAGAGACTGATTTCTCATACTTCTTGTAAAGTGGCAAGTTAACTACAGCTCATAACAACACTGTGGACAACAAAATCTAAACTTTGCCCATTCCTGTACCACCTCAAAATCTCTGCTAAGTTCAAGCACATTATTACACTAGGTCTATACGTTCCCTTGAAAGTCTTTCTCTTTTCCACCTTTCTCAGCATGATGTCTTTTTTCCAAGGACTGGCCTCTCTTGACAACACACCCAAAGTATGTGCCAGGCAATTTGACTGCCCTTGCCTCTAAGGTTGCACTTCTTCCAACACAGACTTGTACACCAAAAGCCAGAGACCTTGAGTCTTCTTACTCACTGTCCAGCTTTGAAGTGGAAGTGAAAATACCTTGACTTAGATCAGGTACTGACATCCTTGTTCATAGCACTTTGGAGAAGTCCTTAACAGCACATTTTCCCAATACACTTGTTTTTAAATGCAAACCCTTGTACGTTCCAGTGCAAGTCACTTGATTTCTTGACTGCTGCTACCGTGGATATTGGTTATGGATCCCAGTAAAATTAAAACCCTGGCAACTTCAGTCTTTATCTGTCATGATATTGTCAGTTGAACCAGTAGTGAGGATTTTTATATTCTTGATTTTGAGAGGTATTTCATATTGAAGGCTATATTGTAGTCTTGGATTTTCTACAAGCAAAATTGTGTCATTTGCATAACACAGGTTGTTGTTGAGTATTCTTCAATCCTGATGCCACAATCTTAGTCATATGGTCCAGCTTCTCAAGTTACTTGATTAACATACATACTGAATTGGTACAGAGGAGAGTTAACACCCCTACTACACACCTTTCCTGATTTTAAACCATGCAGTGCTCTCTTTTTCTGTTTGGGCAACTGCTTCTTGGTTATGTGTAGGTTTCACTTGAGCTCATTTAAGTATTCTGAGATTCGCAGTTCTTCTCAGTGGTAGCTGTAATTTCTTAGATCCATACACAGTCAGATAGATGCCTTTGCATGGTCTAGTTGTTAAGTGCAATGGAGTCGAGTATGACTAATAGCGACCCTATGAAAAAAAATCTGGACCCTGTTCTTTAACTATCATCGTTTCTCTTATGTCCATAGAGTTCCAAAGGCATGTTGTTTAGGAAGTAGATGCTAATCCTGCTTCCAAGCCTTTCTTAATCTGGGAGCTCTGCCAAACCCTGTCCACCATAGCCGTTATGGCATTTGACACACCAGTGGCACAACGTTCAGCAACTCAGCAACCCCAAGTTACCTCAGTACAGCAGACTGACAGACCAGTGCTTTACCGCTTGAAATAGTCTAGAAAACACTAGTAAACATCTTGTATTAATCTCATTTCAGCCAAGATCCACCTGACCTCAGACAGTGGTGCCCCTTGTACCATGGCCTCTTCTGAATCCAGCTTTAATTTCTGATAGTTCTCTGTTGATATATGGTTCCAGCAGTTTTATAATAATCTTCAGTAAGATGTTACTTATGTGTGATGCTAGTGATACTGTTTGATATTTTCTGTACTCTGTTGAATCATCTTTTTTTTTTTTAATGGGAAATAGGAATCTCTTTTAGTCACTTGGCCAGGTAGCAAGTTCTTGATGAAGAGCTAGGGCTGCATTTGTTTTTTGAAACAAATAGATGCAGTTTGTCTTGCATTTATTCGTGGGGGCTTATTTTTTGCCAATGCCTTTAGTGCTGCTTGATTGTCGTCTTTTATTAGCATTGACTTTTGATCATATGCTTCTCCCTGAAATGGCTCATTGTCCACCAGTTCTTTTTGGTACAGCAATTCTGTATATTCCTTCCATCTTCTTTTGATAGTTCCTGCATTTCAAGGTTTCCCCTGTAGAATCAGTATTTCAGCTCAAGGCTTGAGTATGTTCTACTCTTTTGGTTTTTCTAACTCTAGCTCTTTTCATATTAAACTATTTTATTTTGTCTTCTTAAGCTTCCCTTTGAAAGCTTCTTCTCTTTGACACTTCAGCATTTCTTCGCTTTGTTTTGCCCTCTCTCTACGCTTGTGAAAGTTTCAGGGTCTCTTCTGACATCCAGTTTTTACTTTTCCCCTCTCATTGTAATGACCTTTTGCTTTCTTCATGGGTGATACTTGTTATTATCTTTTAAAAATACAGGGTTTTTTTTTTATTTCTTATTAATTGTTGGTGGGAGTATAAGTGGTCCAACCACTATGGAAGGCTTTATAGCGCTTTCTCAAAAAGTTGCAAATAGAAATACCGTTTGACCCAGCAATTCCACTACTGGGAATATATCCAGAAAAAACCATAGTTGCCATCCAAACAGATACATACACACCTATGTTTATTTCAGCTTTGTTCACAATAGCAAAGAGTTGGAAACAACCCAAGTGCCCATCAACAAATGAATGGATAGAGAAGCTGTGGTATATTCACACATGGAATACTATGCCTCATGAAATATTACACAAAAATGGGGTGACCCTGGAGGGTATTATGTTGAGTGAAATATCTAACTCCAAAAAAGACAAATACGGCATAATGCCACTGTAAGATACATTTTTTTAGATTTTAAATATAAATTTTTAAAAAGTAAAATTTTTATTTATACTGGTTTACTTAACAAAGATTATATACATTGTTTTTCACACAAGTGGATAATACTCTTGATACCATCTCATAACTCTTCATGTCTTTGATCTTTACTATTCAGTGCATCAAATATATTCTTGAGATGATTTTTAAACCCAGTTGGAATAGACTGAAAATAATATTTTGGTTCTCATGAACTTGTTTTAATTTTCATCAGCCTCAGCTTGAACTTGGGCTAAAGTAATTAAGAAAAGGATTTGTGATTAATAAATCTTTGCACATAACAGAGTTCCATCATTCATTCTCCAGTTTCATTTCTGTCACCTAATCCTATTCTTTACAACTGCCCTTTCTTCTTTGTTGACTGGAATGCAAAAGTCGGGCACAGTTATTTTTAATGCATCTTGATTGCATTAATCAGTTTTAGGCTACCAAAATTGATAGAAAAAAAGAAGAAAAAATTGGTAGAAGTCTTCAGTTCTCATTGTATTAAGTGAGGCAGTAATAGCAGCAGACAAAACAATATCTGTCCTTTGTTGATGGACAAGTGGTACCATTCTGCAAGTTTGCAAATGAGAGAATTATACCATCGATTGGGAGACTTAATATATTAAAGATGGTAATTCTCATATGGTCTACAGAGCTGATATAGCATCAAAATCCAAGCTGAGTTGAGGATTTTGGGGGGGACATTCTTGTGAGACATGATGTGAAATCACATATTTGAAATACCACTGCATATCACTTGATATCTTTCAGATATCAAGAAGACTCATGCTTATGTAAAAGTAGCTGTCTTCCTGAGTCGTAGGTAAAGCCTTTGGAAATGACACTAAGTCGTTTGGTTATCCTTATGATGTGTGTGTTTATATACTGCAGCTCAGTAAGAAAGATAATCTGAAAATTTGTAGAAATACTTAAACTGTATAGTTAATAAACATATTTTTAGAAGTTGAATTCATTCCTAATCAAGGAGATAGAAATTCATCTCATATAAGCAAACATTTTAAAATAAGAAAAGGTGAAAATGGAGAAGAGTGGTAATTTATGCAGTTGGTAGTTATTGTCCACTCAATTCCAGCTAGCAGCATCACCGTATCCAGCAGAATGAAACACCACCTGGTCTTACACGATCCTCACAGTCATTGTTACAGCAGCCACCACGGTAATCCACATCATGGCAAGTCTGTCTCTCTTTGAGTAACCATGTACTTTACCAAGCGTGATGTTCTGCTCCAGGTGCTGATCCTTCCTAGCAACATGTCCAAAGGATGTGAGGTGAAGACTCCATCCTTGCTTCTATGGTGCTTTCTGGCTGTACTTCTCAGGCAGATTTGTTTGTTCTTGGCAGTCGTGGAACATTGTATTTATTCATCATAGCATCATAAGTCAAAAGGCATAAGTTGTTTTTAGTCGTCATTATTCTTTATCCAGCTTTCTCATGCATATGAGGTATTTGAAAATAACATGACTTTAGTCAGGCACACCTTAGTCCTCAAGACATCTTTGCTTTTAATACTTTTATGAGTATTAATAAATACTTTTTTACCCCTTTAGGTTGCAGTTTTATTAATGGTAATGTTACATTGATAATTATGTTAAAATTAATAGATTTCATATTTTAAAAAACTAATGCGTTAATGGTTGGCTACCCAGTGCGGACAGAGAGTGGGGTGGAGCTCCCCGATTAAAACAAGCTTGGAAGGAGGAATGGCACCCACTTCCATAACAGCTTGCCTCCAGAAACCCTATGAAGGTGGAGAGAGGATGAGAGACACCCAAGCATTGAGGACTCCTTCGTAGGGTCGCTATGAGTCGCTTGCGACTCGGCACTTAAAAACAACAATAGGATGTGATGGCTACTTATATATTATACATAATGGCCAGCGTTTAGAATCCTGAGGGCCATTTTAAACTTGCTCCTTCTTTTTTTTTTAAACATTTTTTTAAATGAATTTTTTTTTTTTTTTTGGATTTAAATGAATTTTAATGACAGTTTACAGACTTAGGGTTTTCAGTCATTCATTGTTGCACGTTTCTCCCCACCTACCCACCCCCAATTCACTCTTCTTCTTGTAAAGAAAATTCAAAACTCTTTCATTGTTATGCAATCCTTCCCCTCCAAGGCCACTCCATTATATAGCCTTCACGAAAGAGTCTTTTTTAGTAGATTTGCCTAATTAATATGTTCTTTGATTTTTTAAAAAATTTTCTTTTATACTGGTTTACATACAAAGTTTGTAAAGTTCATATACATTGTTTTCATACTGTACCTCTCCCCTTTCTCTTACCAGTCTCTCCCTTCACCCATCAAATTGTGTGACCCTGTGTTTAGCAGTCCCTCCTTGGATCCTCGTACATGCTCTACAATAATGATCTTATACAGTATTTGTTGTTATGAGACTAAGTTCACTTAGCTTACTGCTCTCCAGTCTCTCCCATGATAGGTCATAATTTACGAAGTCATTGCTCCTGAGTGCTACACATTGTATTGTATGAATGTACCATCATTTCTCAATCCAGTCCATTGTGGTTGGATATTTGGGCTGTTTCCACGTTCTTCTGTTAGCAGTGGTAAAGTTTAACAGGGCATCAAGTAATAAATGTTGGAGAAGATGTGGCAAGATAGGAACTCTTACACATTGTTAGTGGGATTGTAAAATGGTACAACCGCTGTGGACGGCAGTTTGGCGTTTCCTCAAAAAGCTAGACAGAGAAATTCCATATGGCCCGGCTATTCCACTGCTTGGAATATACCCTGAGAAAATGAAAACTGAGGCACAGAGACTTGTACACCAGTGTTCATAGCAGCATCAGTCACCATATCAAGAACATGTTCTTTGATTTCTTGACTAATGCTTCCATGTAAGTTGCGATTGTGGATCCAAATAAAGTGAAATTCTTGACAGCTTCAGTCATTCCTCCTCTTATGATACTGCTCTCATGCAGTGCTGTAAACATTTCAGCAGTCAGTTACCTTCATCCTGCAAAGTTGAACATTATACATGATCCCCTATGATTCCACTTCCTGTAGTACATTTTAGAGAAATTAATATGGCATATCAGGAGACCAGGATGCTTGTGGTAATAATGCTTGTAATAAAACTAGAAGTAACCCAAAAATCCAGTTGTAGTATAATGGACAAGTCAGTCATGTGTTAGACATCAAGGATGATTTAAAGTAAAAGATGGTTTCAAGTGTGTGCATATGTAAGGCTGGATTCCAAATTTTATTTTACTCTAAGAAAGAAGTTATAGTTCAGAAACATTAAACAAATTTGTTGTTTCAAAATACGTACACATCTGGGCAAAATTTCCTTTATTTTACTCTAAGAAAGACGTTATAGTTCAGAAACATTAAAACAAATTTGTTGTTTCAAAATACATACAATACTGGGCAAAATTTCCTTAACATCTGAGTGGTAGAGGGAAGGTACAAAATGACTGCAATCAGTAGTGTGTACAGAGGAATAGGAAATCAGTTTGTTTCTTAAACCTGAACAATTTATTCACAGATGCTTATTTTATTAGGCTTTAAGCTGTATATAGGTACTCACTCTTTGTAGGATATACTTAAAATGAGAGTATTTGACAAAGAGACAAGGTAAGAGTCTAAAGGCAAACACAGGCCTTGAGATTGTCCCTGTGTTAACAAATAGTAATTTGATTATAACAAGCAATAATCAAGTCTTCTTTTTAAAGTTAATATTAAAGGTTCAAAGTGAATAGATTTCATTTTCTCTTTTAGAAAATCTTTTCTGTAAGGGTATAGAAATGATTGTTATTAAGTGCCATCAAAGTGAGTATTTCTCCTAGCCTGTGAACAACATATCTGAACCTTGCTCTATGCTGTGCCAACCTCACCATGTCTGATGTTTGAGCCCATTGTTAAAAGTGTTGTCAGTCCACCTCCCTGAGGGTCTTCCTCTTTCAGTGACCATCCACCTTTCCAAACATGATGTCTTTTTCCAAGGACTGGCCCCTCCTAGCACCATGCCCAAAATGAGACAAAGCTTTGCCATTCTCCCCTCTAAGGAGCACTTTGGTTACACTTTCTCCTAGACATACTTGTTTATTCTCTTGTCAATCCATGGGATAGTCAGAGCGCTTCTCCAGCACTTAAGTGTTTAACATAATTGTGTCTTATTATAGAGGCCCTTGAAAGCAGATTTTTCCCAGTGCAACAAACACTTGCTTGCCTCTTCATCTAGGTATAAGTTTCACTTGAGCACAATTAAGTGCTCTGAGATTCTCATTCTTCCCAGTGTTAGCCACCATTTGTTAGATGCCTTTGCATTGTCAATAAAATTCAGACACACACTGTTCTGGTGTTCTCTGCTTTCAGCCAACAACCATCTGACTACAAAAGTTATATCCCTGGTGCCACACCCATTCTAAACCCAGATTGAACTTCAGAAGTTCTCTATCATTGTACAGTCCTAGCATTTATGGATAATCTTCAAGATTTTACTTGCATGTGATGTTAATGATATTGTTCAATAATTTTCACATTCTCTTGGATCTCTCTTCTTGAGAATGGGAACAGATAAGGATCTCCTGCAGCCAGTTGGCCAGGTAGATGTCTTCCAAATTTCCTAGCATAGACTGCTAAGCACGTCCAGGGCTGCATCTGTCTGCTCAGACATGTTGTGTCCCATCAGTTCCAGGGGACTTATTTTTTTGCTGATGGCTTCAGTGAAGCAGGCGTTAGGTTGTTGTGGTTTCTTTCCATTTAGCCTGGTTTTCCTTCTAGTTGAGCATGTGTCCTAATGGCACCATGTATTAGTCCCGGCATTCTTGATGGTTCTACCAGATCTAGTTTCTGAGCTGGTTCCTGCATGAGCTTTTAAATTAACCATTATGTTAACTGGATTTTGATAGTTTTGTACCTGTTGGCATGCTTTTCCTTGACTTGGACTGATTGAAAGAAGTAAGTTAAGACACAGAATGGTAACTTTCCAGAACCAGGCTGGGTGAGATTCTTGTAACAGAGATCAGTAACCTCTTTTTTTCTTTATGTGCTTTAGCTCAGGTTCAGATCGAAGGGGACTTCCTGGCATGTTCATTCTCTATACTAGAGGAGCAGCCCATGGACATGCTTCTGGGATTGGATATGCTTAAGCGACATCAGGTAATTGAAGGCCTTCAATTTCTTTTTGCATCTGTTTTCTATGTGTTTGGTTATTTTGCATCTTTTCTGTTGGGTATATATGTTGCCTGGAAGCAGGAGCAGCATCCACTTCCGAAATGGCTTGTCTCCGGAAACTCTATGTACGAACAGTGCTCAGGCTGTTCATAGGATCGCTATGAGTCGTCTACGACTTGACGGCATCAAACAACAACAACATATGTGTTGCAGAACTAGAACCATGACTTGACACCTGGAAAAAGACTTAGTTGATGATGATGTTATTCAAGTATTATAATTATGCATTAGTAGAAACAGAATCTGGATTTGTGCATTCGGTGAATTTATTATATCTTATCTATTCTGAGATTGGTATGGGCATTTTGGTTCCTTTATGTGATTTTAAAAGCCTCACTAGGTGTTGAGTAGAATTTGTATGGATTTGCAGGCAGAATGATGATTTTACAGCATGTGTAAATTTAGTAAATCCTCTGTAATCCTTATATGCTAGGCAGAGTATTGGGGAAAGAGACCTTCCAGATTAAGGGAGATGGTCTTCTGATGTAGGAGTGAAAAGGTCAGTTATTTTAGAGTGTATCCATTCTCAGCCTTCTCTTCTGAATTGTTCTGTGAGCATCAACTCATTGGCCCCTAAATTCCTATTTAATCTTTGGAGTTGCTATTTCCGTTTGATCCCTAAAAGATAGATCTAAAAAGAGCCTGTTGTTGTTGTTGAGGACCATACAGTCAGAACCAACCCACAGCTGACCCTCTGGCGGGTTTTTCGAGGCAGTTAATCACACAGGAGGAGACTGCCCATCCTTCTCCTGTGGAGCAGCTGGCGGCCTCAAACTGTGCCTTTGAGATTGCAGTGCAGTACCGGAGCTCCCTAATAAAAGATGCAGAGTTTTAATATATAAGTTGTACTTTGGCATAGTGGCAAAAAAGCTGTGCTGCAATCCTGAAGGCATGCGGTTCGATTCCACCAGCTGCTCCGCAGGAGGATGGGCAACCTCCTCCCGTGCTATTAATCTGCTTCTGAAAACCTGCTTGTTCAGAGAGTCATCAGTGGATAGGTGGGTTCTGACTCAACTGAACGTAGCAACTTTGTAGAAGTAAAATGCTAAACTGTATAAATAGTACTGTTTCAATTTTACAATATAAGTAATTTGTATGTTTCTTAAAGATGGAGCCTAGTAGTGAAAAGCTACACTGGCTTCCCAAAAGGATAGTGTTAGAATCCACCAGCAGCTCAACAGGAGAAAGATGGGCAGTCTCCTCGCATGCGATTTACTGTCTGAAAACCCTCTGGTAGATCAGCTATGAGTCAGTCCCACCCAGCAGTACATAAAAACAAAAGATATACTTGTTATTTTTCCAGATTTTATATAGTTCACGTGCATTACTATTTGTAATTTAAAAAAATAGAAATTATATAAAAACAAGTAAAATGGTTGGATCAAGATATAACAGGGTTCAGAGCTGTTTTACATAGGGTCGCTATGAGCCACTATTGACCCAATGGCACATGACTACAGCAACATTCCTATAAAGGTTATTCTGCTGTAAACTTGGATATTTAAAAATCTTCTAAATGAAGTGAAGTTTCTGAACCATGTCTGTTCCTGCCAGTTTGCTCTTTGTGAATGGAGTTTTATATTAATAATTACTCATATACCTTTTAATTATAGTTAATTCCAACTAATACATGCTGTTCATTACATCTCATCAGGTCCTCACTGTACATTCCTTTTCCTTCACCTCCTATCCCATCAGCCTTTCAGGATTGTTTTCAGTGTGTAAAACTTAACATTTGTCAGACAGTTACATGTATCCTGTTCTACATTGTTAATTACAATACACACAATGTCTGATGGTTCATTCATTTCACATTGGCCTTTTCTTCACCTGTTCCAAGAATGTGGTCATTATTCATTCGTTTCCTACTTTCCTTCTACTCCTTTATCTCCCTGTTTTATAACAGTGATCTTATACAATATTTGTCCTTCCCTGCTTTTCTTTCATTCAGCATCATATCCTGTAGCTGCATCCATGATACACCTAGTGTCATAAATTCTTCACCTGCTTTTCAGTGCTGTGTAATACTCCATTTGTGAATGTACCACAGTTTCTTTATCTGTCTGTTAGTTGTTGGGCACAAGAACTATTTTCATCTTTTCTGTGCGGCATTTTATTCACCATCCTTATCCTTTGATATATTTTTTTTTCTCCCCTTCCTAAGTGTTCCATTGACCTTAAGAAAAATGTCCTAGTGATCGGCACCACAGGCTCCCAAACATCTTTCCTTCCGGAGGGAGAGCTGCCAGAGTGTGCCAGGTTGGCGTATGGGGCTGGGCGAGAGGACCTGCGGCCAGAGGATATTGCAGACCAAGAATTAGCAGAAGCCCTTCAAAAATCCGTAGAGGATGCAGGTATTTGGAAAAGCTAAGCTTTTGAATAATGTCATTGATGGGTGAGACAGGAAAAGGCGAGTTTCATTAGAGGACAGAAACCTTTCAAATTCTTCATCAGTTTCACTGTCCAGTAGTAGATATATTCATTATTTGTCCTCTTTATCTCTGCCTCCCATCTCTCATCATGAAAAGAAGAAAACCTCCACATTTCAGCAAATTTAGAAACAATCCGTTGCCATGGATGAACTAGATTAAGAATATATTTGCATAGTTATATTTTTCTAGGCTTCCAAAAAATTATACCTTTTTTAAAAAAAAATCATACCAGTAGGCAGGTACCTTCTTTTTGAGCTTAGCAATATTTTCCCTGAAATATTCTTTACTTTTCTTGAGGTTGTTTTTACAGAAGGAAAACATTGTCCTTGTACCTGAAAAGTCCTCCCTTTTTAATATTTACTGAGGGGGCTTCTGCCAAAGACAGAAGAATTACCAGTTGAACACTATTTAGATTGTAATGTTTGTTATTAATGGGTTTACAGTAGTATGTCATTGGACCGTATTAGAAAAATATAAATTAAGGAACTTAATTTCTAAGTCTTGGTTAGGGTAACCTATTTATAGACTGAGTTCCGTTCTGGATGAATAGATGATGCAATTTTTCTGAAATCTAACCTCCATGAATAATGCTCAGCCCCTCGTCTGTGATCAGTGATTCTGAGGCATGTTTTCTAGAACCTGAAAAACATTCACTTATAAGTTTGGGATCCTTTTTTTTTTTTTTTTTTTTTTTTTTTTTTTAGGTTTTGGATCTTTTAAAGCCTGAACTGACTATATTTATTAGCATGACTAATAGCACACATTTCTTTTTCTGACCCAATTGGATGTATTTTGTCTTTCTCCTAAAGACAGACAAGATATAAACTGTCTATAAGCTTAAGACATGGTGGTATATGACTGCCATTACCACTTGGTCTATTTGGAATCACAGTACAAGGCCCTAGACAGAGGAAGAGAAAATGTAGAACAGAATTCAGAGTCAGAGAGACCAGTCTTACTGGTCAGATAGAGAGACTAGTGGACTTGCCAAGACCAAAGACCCTTAGCCACCATTCATTCTTGAAATGGAACCCGCTCTTGGAAGTCACCTTTCAACCAGACAGACCAGTAGAGTGAACAGTAAATGCTCTTCAGAACAGTCAACAATATAAGACCACTAGGGTAGTATTTGCCCAAATAAAAAGTTTAGCTGACAGATGAGGTGGTAAAACGACAGAAATGGGCAACCTGAGAAGAAAAAGGAAAGACAGTGTGCTGTTTACATTGACTGAGGCTATAACCAGTGTCATGAAACAAAATACATACAAATTGTTGAAAAACTAAATTGCTCTGTAAATGTTCATTTAAACCACAATTTTTTTTTAAAAAAGAACATGCACGCTAAGTTTTTAAAATGAGCAACCAGATTTTGTCTGTGTTTGTTGCTGGAGAACTTCTGGAGGCCTATCCTTTAAAGCCTCCATAGAATACATGTGGAGAGAATAAGGAGTTTTTAAAGTTGATCCGATTTAGAATCTATTCCACTACGTTTTAGCTCAGTTTTATGTACAAAGTACAATTTGAGATGTGACTTAAGTGTTTTGTAGGAAGGGGAGAATTCTGAATAAACAGACAGGGAGAGATTAACTTAATAGCTTCCCTGCTGTAAGTAAGCTTGAATGAATTTGACTTACGTGATTTTGCTTTTTTTTGAAAAAAAAAAATCTCATTAATACCACTGTGTGTTAATAAAATGAAGATATGAAAAAAAAATAAAATAAAATGAAGATAATACCATTTTGTGAAACTGTCATTTTCTATAGTCTTATTTTTATTTAAGAAATCCTTGCAAATAGTAATGTTTTTCTAATCTACTAATAGTTACCCATGGACTTTGGATATTTACCTTCTTTGAATAAAAAGGTTTAAGAGATTAAAGGAGTTACTAAGGAGAGAGTTTACCAGTTTTTAAGAGGATTAAAAGGAAGTGGTTTTTTAACCCTTGTGACCTTTTGTATCTGAGAAGCTTGTGCTAATTCTTAAAGTATTTAAATAGTGAAATAATTTACATTATCACATCCTGTTATTTGAAACATTGATTTTCCTCTATCTTAAAAATCAAAACTGAATATTATCAGTAAAAATATTTTGCTAAAAATTGTTTCTCTGGTTGATGCTTTACACTAAAGTATCTTAATATTTTCTTTCAGTTGATAATATTTCCAAAAATGAGCTATATCTCTTTTCTAAAACTAATTAATAGAAAAAGAATATAAGCCAAGATAGAGTTTAACCAGGATTGCTTTGTTTTCTTCTAAAATAGAAATCTGAAATGAAGAAAGAAATTTTTAAAATGGCAGTTACATGTGGGCCCTCACTTTTATATTATATAAAAAGATTTTTTGTATCACGTAATCCCATCTGATAGGTTTGCGAATGTCACTTTTCAGTGTGCAGATGCGACAATTTTTTCTTCCCAAATTCTGTTAAAAATTTGTTGAAGTTGCCACATTGGTTTTTTTATGTAATGTGAGAAAATGGAAGCAACCAACAAAATCTACAGAAACATTCCTCTACTCAGATTCCACCAGCTCCTGATTTTAAAGATGGCAAATGAATGGAGATGATAACCCTGCATGCTGTGTGGTTTGCATTGTTAACCCAAGTTTGCTTGTCTGTTTCCTAATTCAAACAGAGCGGCAGAAGCCATGATGCATGTAGTGTGTGTGTGCTGCAGCTGGAGTGGGCCCCAGACCAGGTATTTATAGACGCCACGGTAAACCTTCCATCCAGCCTTCATCTGTGGTCTCAGAATCTCTCTACGTGCAGCACTCTGGAGATTTAGCTTCTGTCTTTCATCAGCTCACCTTGTTTAATCTGGTTACAACTAGCCTGTGCATATGTATGTATATTGGCATACATACACACATACATGAGCAAAATTTACTGTTTAAAATATTCCCAATGATAACACACTCCAAGGAGGGCAGAGTCAGTGGAAACGGGCTTATTCCTACCACACGTGCCTATCAAATCAGTATCGCAACACTCTGTGGTTGGTGGTAGCTGTGAGCTGCAGATTTTATAAGTCCCTTTGGTCCTCTTAGAAAAGAAAGTTCTGGGTTATTCGGGTTTTTTCACTCTTCATGTTACTATATACCAGAACTAAAGTTCTGATGGCAGAGAGCTCCTGTTGAAGGAGTAATGGGCACGAGCCAGGTGGCTTGTCCAGGATTACTGAGACTTATCTAGGACACAGGAGGAGCTGAGCCTTGGCGTTTGATTCTCTGGCCTGACACATTTTCCATGAAAGTTGCCTGGTATCCATTTCTCTGTGTTGTAAATATGGGAGCTGGCAGACAAGAGGTTATTGGCCAACTTAGCATGAAAGGAAGAAAAATGGTCTTTAAAGCTGCCAACTAATAACCAGATAAGGTCCTACAGGCTGGTTGTAATTAGATTCATGGCATTTTTTTATTTCTTTCCCCCCTTTTTCTTGTAAGAATTAGTTAAAGACAGGCACAGTTTGATTCTTAATGTCTGTTGTCTTCACCCTCCTGTTAATCCTGTAATATTGGCCTATACCTAGGTCCCCTCGCCTACTCTTAGGCCAGTGAAACTCAGCTACAGGGAAACTATATGCTGCTTTCATAGTGAGTTTAAAATCTAATGAGCTGGGTTCACCATGACCACCCCGATTGCTTATAACTGGCATACTGTGCCAGAAGGCCATTATCAAGCTCCACTAGATTGTTAACATCAATATTTTACTACAGTGCATTTTTCCCCTTAGTATTAGCTCAGAATTGAACCTCTTTCAGACTCAACCGTAGAGACTAATAAATAAAAGTAATACTCCTGTTTCCAGACTCTAATGGACATGGTTTAAAATGAGATAAAGGCTCTTTTCCTGCATACTACCACACTGTAAGGGCACAAGCTGTCGGTACCTTTCTGACAATAGTACTCCATTTTCTGTGCTGATTAAAATGATGTAAAGCCATCCATATCATACTGCCTTGCTTCGTGACTTCTTCAGATTGAACTCCTGTATGTGATGTTAGCATTCAGAGTGAAGCATTTAAACTGCATCTGCCCTTATAGATTGTGTTCTAAAATCAATTTTTTGTTACAAGACCTTTGACTTTGAATTAGAGATTTTTATAATAGAACATAGAGGATATTTAACTAAATTATTAGGAAGTGAAGGGATAACTGATACTAAACATTAGAAGAAACTGATATTTCATGACAGCATTAAGAAGCACGCTAAACTAGTGTGTAAGACTGCAATGCTGTATGAGCGGTCTGTAGATTCCACTGAAGCTAAATAATCAGTGCCTATTGAAACACACCATCTCATATACTGTATTAATTGAGAAAGTGATTGATAATTCTTTTACAGTTGTATCATTTGGTTGGAAGATTGGGATTTAATCAGCCAGATCTTCTTTAGCTTTGCTTTTGTTCTCTGATTCAGAATGATTTTTTTTTAAAAAAAAAACCCTGCTTCTTGAAAACTGGCTGGAAATTATATCAAATGTTTGCATCTCTATCTTGTTGTAGTCTCTGAGCATTGCTTTATTTCTCTTTGAATTCTTACTGTGTCCCAGGTATGACTGACCACAGATTTCTCATTTATAACCTCAGTGTTTGTGTTGAAAACAAATTCATTGTCATGAGAAACATCTATAGTGCACAAAGTGTTAAGAGTTGTAATGTGTTTAAGAATCACTCATTAGGGAGCTCTGGTGGCCTTGTGGCAAGAAGCTGCGCTGCAATCCTGAAGGCACGCAGTTAGAGTCCTCCAGATGCTCCACTGGAGGGGGGCAGTCTCCTCCTGTGCCAGCAGGATCTGATTCGATAGTACGGGGGAGGGGAAATAATCACTTTGTATTTTTTTAAAAAATCCATACTTTTGGGTTTATCCCCAAGGAAGTACCCCAGAATCTGCATGCATCCCAGGTATTATCAGGCAGTCTTGGAGAAACATTCTAGAGGTCTGAGCATGCTGAGAATAAAAATAAATATGTGTCCATAGTTCTGAGTATTAACCAGCTGTAATGTAGATGCTTATTCATGGTACTTGAATTGTCATATTGAGGATAATATACATATTTTATTAAGATCATGCCTACTTCTTATACTGATACTAAAATTTGTCTACCACAAGAAGAATAGCTCTTGCATTTGAAGACAGATTTGAGTTTAAGGACCAGATTTTAATTCTGTCCTGTCTAGATTTGTATTTTCTGATCAATTACTGGCTAATTAATATTTTTCCTTTTCTTTTTATTCCATATAGAGAAAAGTGGTAAAGAAACTACCTCACTGGGAATGTCATCGTTACCAACTTCAGATGGATTTGACCATCTAGCCCATCCTTCAGGACAGAGTTCTGAGATTGGTAATCATACGAGTGTTCCTCGTTCTGTCTCTACTTCAGTCTGCCCTGTAAAGCCCAGTGATGCAGCTGGCCTTGACCGTCAAGCTGACAAGGCTTTGAAGGTTTCTGCTGAGTTCCAGATCGCCTCTGAAGAGAGAGAGCATCTCCTTCCTCTACAGGGTCTTTCAGCTCATGCTTCTTCAGCAGACACTGCTTCAGCAGACCAGAGGCCACCTAGGCCTTTGCAGAATTCACTGGAACAAACAGTGGTTACAGACACTTTAAAGAAGTCTCCTGCTGAAAAAAGCACCCCAAGCCACGAATTTCATCTCTGTACCAAACGGGAAACTAGTTTATCTATCACAGCTACTAGGGTGTGTGACCCACAAATGTTTCTCCATCAAAAGGGTTGGCATCCAGAATATCAGAATCAAAGTCTAGTAAATGGCTTTCAGCAGCATGAAGAAGCCAGGAATCAACAGCATGAGGTTGTACAACAGAATGCTCCATGTGACCAAGCACATCTGTGTAGCACGGGAACCCTTGACCCTCCTGGTCAAAGGCAACAAAGCCAACCCAAACGTGTTGATTTAGAAGCTGAGATGAAAGGGGATGAGCTCCAGCAGAATGTGGACCTTCAAGGTGCAGGGAAAAATGTTCTAAATAGAGGATACTTGGGCTGCTCAAGTTCAGAAACACTTATGGACGTAGATGTTGTTGAACAGTCCTTGGTTGCTGTGTTTAATTCAGGAGGCTGTCCAAATGCCAAGAGCATTGATGCATCTCATCTCATCCTAGATAATCCTTCAATGGAAGTAGAAATATCAAAATACAACCCTTCATCTGAAATTTTAACTAATTCCATTTCTACCCAGGATTTACGGGGCCCAGAAAGTAAGGTTGACATATCTAGAACAAATGAAGAAGATAGCAGTTGCTCTCCTTTAAGTCTTTGTGGCAGTGGTCACACCTCTGTGGAGACAACAGAGGAATCCTGTTCATCTATAACAACAGCTCTGAAGGAACTTCATGAACTTTTGGTCATTAGTAGTAATCCAGCTTCAGAAAACATATATGAAGACACTTTCTGTCCATCAGGAACAGGAGCCAAGGGCCAAATAAGTACAAACGACCTTCCTGAAATATGGGCCCACAGTGAACCTCTTCCCACTTCCCTGGATGAACAGTGCCCACCAGGCTTTTCTCATCAGTCTGTCCCTGTATCCACGAAGACAGAAAAATTAGGGACTTCGCCTGACACTGGAATGGAGAATATAAACGACATCAACTTCAGGGGTCCTGTGGAAGGTGTCCCCAAGTTGAGGGAGTCCACTGACGAGAGCAGTTCCAGTTCTGTCCCTCAAGCCTCAATGGAAATGTCTAATCAACTGCACCGCACACTAGGTGTGGAAATTTCCCCCAAACTTTTAACAGGTGAGGGAAATGCACTGAATCAAATTTGTGAGCAAACAGAGTCCTTACCATCCAGTTTCCTCTTGGTTAAAGACTCTGGTCAGGGGATTCCGAATCCAGTGACCGAAAAGCCTGAATCCAGAGAAAATACCTGCCCTGAAGCTGCCGGTCCATTCCTTGAGTTCGAGCCACCTACCAGCCATCCATCGAATCCTTCCATTTTTCCCCCACTGATTTTTCCTGCTGCAGACATTGAACGGATCCTCCGGGCTGGCTTTACTTTGCAGGAAGCTCTTGGGGCTTTGCATCGAGTTGGTGGAAATGTAGACCTTGCTCTTCTTGTTTTGCTGGCAAAGAACATTGTAGTTCCTACATAACCTTAGAAAGTGGGCTAGACCATACTCCATTCCCATAAGGAAAGCTACTTACACGTGCACATGCGTGCATGCACACACACACAGGATAGGTAGAAACCTGCAAGCAGAATGTTGAGCCAGAATTCTTTTTCCTTTAAGATTTTTTCGGCCAAAGTAATTTATGATCTCTTGTCTGATGAATTTGTCTATTCTACTTGTTAAAATTTGGGCCTTTTTAAATGTATTGGCAGTATGTGCATACAAAAGCATTTTATTCACATTAAGATAATGTATTCTGGAATAAAATTGATGGTTTTATGTATATCATACTGTTTTAGAATGAGAGTGAGTGCTTTGAAAAGCAAAAGCCATGAGAAATCCCACGACCTGTGTAGCTGAAAGCATCCTTACGTGGCTGTGTGTGCTATAGGCAGGGTCTGACTTGTTGACTCAATTATCAAGTTACAAACGTTTGACCTTAGTTTGGTGTTTGGAATTATACCCAGTGCTCTGTATATTATGATTCATCAGTTATAACAGGAAGTTAACAAATCATTGAATAATATTTCCTAAAGATATTTTTTTACTCCTATAATTGACATTTTAGTAGGTAGGCAGGAGGGTTTAAAATTTGAGCTGTTTCATATTTGGCAGGCCACTGCACGGATTGCCTCATTTCAACACCAGAATGGGGTATTGTAGGGAAATTGACATCAGGGTGAAATGTGGTGCTACCCAGATTTAAAGTGAGGGAAGAAAAACCCAACTTTAATTGCAAATGACTTGGTGATGTATCAAAAACTGAATGAAAAATTATGGCATAAACACTGGAATTCAATGATTTATTTGGTCAGTTTGTGTTCAGCTAATAAGCTGATTGCCAGGAGCTTCTTTCTTTCCTTAACTCATCTACTAAAGCTCAGTTTTGAGCCACGGATTGAATGAAATGCTGTTGTGTGATAACTGTGTCCCTGGTTCATCTTGGTGCTTGGATTGGTCTGTCTGGTGAGTGTCCTTCACAGCAGTAAAAATAGTAATGTGGTTTCTGACTCAAGTGGCCTTGGTAAAGTTCTCCATCTCCTCTTTTCCTCAGGAGTTTCTTTTTAAAATAAGACTCATCATCATATTTGTGTACCATGTAGAGTTAAGAGCGGGGCATAGCATATAAATGTTTTTATTGTGGCCTTTTATGAGGACGAGCCCTTGGAAATCTTTGTCCTGTGGGCCCCACTGTGCAATAATCCTACTAAGTAGTTTAGATCATTCTTTCCTAGAAAACAGACAGTACCTAGCAGGAATCAGAAATCTTGGTTTTATCAAATAGAATTTTGAGATTGATAGTTCTTGATTCCATATTACAATTAGTAGCATGCTTTGAAAGGATGATTTGTGAACTTAATGTTACTTTTATGTAAAATTTTACTCTTTGAAGATTATTCTTTCCATCAGAATTCAAGTCATTGAGCACAATCAGAATGAAAGCTCACATCTCAGGAGTTTTTTAAATTTTGCTTTTGGGAGCACTGAGAGACTTGTCTCTTCTGTGCTGTTCCAGCTCCTTCCTTTCTCTTTGCTGTGATGTTTGTATGTGTTAAGACTTTAGTGATGTGACAGTAGGTCAGACTGATCCAGCATGATCCTTTCTGAAGTTAGGAAGTGGATGACAGAGTTGTTGTTTACTGTTTTCAAGAGGGCACTCAGAGTGACAGGTTCACAAGATTGTCTTTAAAAATGTCCTTTTAGACAATCACATGTTGGAGATTTTACCTGCCCTACACCAAAGATGTAAGATGCACTGAAAAACTGCTTGTAGGGTTTCTATCAATGGACTCGTGAGAGCTGTGATTATAATTTAAGTGGTTGGTGCTATGATTGAAAACAAGATCTAGTAGCAATGCTGTAGGGCTTTTTGCTTGATTGAAAATGTGTTCTAAATTTACAGTTCTTTGAGGCCATGGGATTGGGTGGGTGTGTTGTGGAGAGCTTAACAATGTTAGCCACCTCCTAAAAACCTTCAGTGTGAAGATGGCTTCACAGTGTTCTGTGGGAGAATAAAGACGCAGAGGCATGGCCATTGGATTTTAACAGTATGGCAGTTAGGGAACAGTCCCAAGTGAGGTATAGACTTATCAGTCTAGACAAAGTTTCATTATGATAACTTTTTATGTATGTGTATGTATATTTTAAGAGAGAATTGAATAGGCCTAGCAGTTTTACATGTATTTCTTGTTGGGAATACTTTAAATTACTTTAATCCATTTGCCAAATATCCTTGTCAGTTTTGTTAATTTGTTTTTAACATATACTTGTTTTTGAATTTTAAAATCTTGTTTCCTGTCCATTTCTGTGAAAATAAAGTTAACCAACATTGTTAGGATTTTTGAATAATTGTTAAATTCCACAATTCTAGAGCCTGAAAGGTGTTAGGGAACCTGACACTTGAAACATTCATTGTCAGTTACATTGTGTTAAACACATTCAAAATTCTGAAAGTGCAGAAATGATAGATTAGCTCCTGAGAATAAGATTCAATCATGTGAACTCATTTGGCTGCCCTGATGGCTTTACTGAACAGCCTCTTTGATATAAACGACAGTGGACAGCTCTGCGGTTAGAGCTTCTCTCCACAGGTGGTCTCTGCTCACCAAAGAGAGGAAGGGGTTCTCCTGTGGCATTCCTAGCTTCCTTCACATTGCTTCTGGTACAGCAGCATGTGCTTCCTGCCAAACAAGTATACCTAGGCTGTGGATTTTTCCACTGAAGCTAGTAAGAATTCTTTGTTTCTAGCTGTACCTGTTCAGGCCTTTAGGCATCAGCCAGTAAGTAGCCCTTCATCAGTGCAGTTTGAGCTTCAGCTATTAGCTTGAAAAAAAGTAGCCAGTCATTTAGCAACAGAAACTGGATAGGAACTTTTTGCTTCTTCAGTGTTTTTCCTACGCATTTCTCTTAACAAGGGTTTCATAGAAATAGAAGAATATATGATCCTTGTATCTTTGGCGATAACCAGTTAAAGTGGAATCTGCCTGTTTTTATCTTACCACAGCTTTCTATGACTAGAAAGCCATAAAAATTAAATTTTTCATTTCATATATGTTACCTTCCTATGTTAATTGACAGACAACAGATATACTTTCATGTAGATTAAAAAGTGTGAGCAAATTTCCTGCCTGCCAGTGTATTCTTCACCCTAGGAGGCTTGTAATCCACTGTGTATAAAAAAAAAGCCTTGAAGAAAATTGGCCATGCAAATTGAAGTGAGTCCTCATTTCCTCACTGTTGGCCACCTGTGGTGAGGTTAAGCAGGAGAACTCAAACTGCTACACATTTGAAACTTGTAAGTCTGATGAGAGATGCTAAGTTGGGCAGTCTTCATTCTCTACTGCAGATACTCATCAAAAAGCCAGTCTTCCTTTTTGTGTGACAATAGCTCTCTGTCATCTGTTCATTTCCTCTCCTCAGATGTCACCTTTCACTGTAGGAGTTCCATAAACAACACCAAGAGCTAAAAATTATTACTCTTGCCAGAGTAAACTCACACTGTGTTCTTAGGTGGCTGGAGATGTGAAATCACAGCTAATTTTTATACGTCAGTTGGACCCTCAGGAGAGATTCTTTGAATAAAGGTATGAACCTTTGTTGCACTTGATTTTCTTTTGTGCCTTAGTTTCTCCAAATAGCAGAAATGTCAGAATTTGATAGGGACATGGATAGAGTGATCCTAAGACTCATCTCCGTTAAACTAATTCAGAATTAAACTACACCAGGTCATTGACCTTTCCCCAGAGAGAAGGAGTATATATCAGGTATACCAAAAATGATTCCTAGATGTTTCTTGTGTTTCGTGTTGTCCTACCAGTGTTGTAAAGAGAAGAGGGTCAAGGAAATCCAACTTGAACCGAAAACTGATACTCTCAGATGCTATGCAAGATGAGTCTTTGAACAAGAATTCATCAATATTTCTTTGATTCATCAAGTGTGGATTGAGTGCCCCCGTGCCAGGCACAGCAAACACTAAAGATACAGGTGTGACTGAATGAAACGTGCCCTCCAGAAGCTTTCCATCTAGGAAGGAGACAAGCATTTTGACCTAAAGAACAAGACCTATCTTAGCCTATTCGTTTTGTTTTCAAAGTCATACTAGAATTATTTGGTTTAAGTTGAGGAGATAATTGGGCTTAAATAGGAATTTTTTTAAAACGCAACAGCCAATATTCTCTAATATTTAATGGAAATATCAGGTATTTGCAAATAAATGGGCGGTGCAGACAGATTGGTCGGCCAGGAAGGAGGAGAAAGGTAGCAGGTAGGGTGATCCTCAGTACACATCACAGTGTGGCAGTCGGCCTTTCCTTTCATCAGGACTGTGGGATGGAGAGGGAGGGCATTGCAGCAGCATCCTGTCCTATCTGAGAGCTGAGCTGCTGTGGGTTACTGACAGCTGGGCTAACACCTTGGCTGAAAATGCTGCAGAACATTCTGTTTTCAAGCAACTGAGTGCAAGATTAGAAATGAGACTGGGGCAGAATGGTGGGCGGAATTTGACTTAAAAGAGTCAAAGCACTACTGTGGGTTTTTCCTCAGAGCAGCTCTTATCAAAGAAACGTGAGCTTAAACTCGTTGAAGATGCATGTTCTAACCTGAAGCATCTAGGTAGACTTTGTGGATCTTAAATTACTTCAGAAGTTTGCAGGTTGAATGTTTATCCATTATGCGTCGGTGATTGGTAATAGGCTCTGGGGTCCAGAAAAGGTGAGAGGATACAAGAGTACCATTTTATGCTATGAAATCTGCAAAGAAAGGTTCAGGGGCCTAAGTATTAAAAAATTGTACCTAGAAAAGCCAAGATGACCTCAAGAGTCTGGGGATGATGTATGTAGCATGCAAAAGAATATTTACAGAACTCTCTTTAAAATAAGTACTTTAAAACAGTTTTCATTGGCTGGTTGGGAAGCAAAGGATGGACATCCTGGAGTGTATTTCCTGGGGGGGGGGTGGGGAAGTGCCTTCTGATGGGAAATTGTTTACTATACTCTTTTTACCTGTAGCCTTGGGCAATTACATTCATGGTGTGGAGGGGGAAAGGTAGACCTGTGTTCACTTCCTCCCAGAAGCATCCCGGTCCCTTGGCCTTTTGGTTCCTACACCTTGAGATACCTGATGTCGGCCAGGCTTTCCCTTCCCAGAAGAGCACTGTTCTGAGCCTATGCTCCCGGCCCACCCGCACTTCTCCATTTGAATGAGTAGATTTCTGTTCTGTCCTCCACTAATCAGCGTTTTGAAATAGTCAGCAGTGACTCTGAACAGCCCAACATTCTGACTGAATTTGCTGTTTTTACTGCACCTAAATTGAAAATACATTTGCTTGTTCTTGTTCAAACTCTGTTCTTCGTAGCAAGTTGGGTTAATGGCCTTTTGCCCTCGAGAAAGCTTTATTTACCAGTTCTGTAGCCATATTTTGACAAATAGAAGCGCCAGTATTTCCTCATTTCTTGGAATTGTGCATGCAGGGCAGCATTTTTCTGGCTCTCCAAGCCCTGAGTCTACTCTGTCTTAGAAAAATTGGGTAGATTGGTAAAATAGATTTGCCAAGAGCTCGGTCACTTCCATAGCACATTGGTTTTGAGCGTTTGTGATATTCTGAGAACTTAAGGGAACCAAACTCAGGAATCCCAAAGTTGGTTGTGTTGTGCCATTGGCTTCAGGGCTGAACATAGGACCTGTCTGCAACCGAGATGCATTTGAGTTTGAGCTTTTGTCAAATACTGATATGTAAGTTAGCCCTAAATAATCAAAACCTTTTATTTTCTTTTTTTAATAGGAACTTTCTGAAGAAAAATGTGTAAAACATTTGATATTTAAGACAATAAAGTTTTTATCATAAGACTCTTGTTTGATCAGTTTCTTTTTAAATCAGGGTGACTACCTTTGTAACCTTTGACACGTGCCTGAACCTCGGGAGAAAAATTGGCATCTACAATCCATTACAACTTTTAGGGAATCATCATAGGAGGAAAGCTAGTTGCTGGTGTGGAAATGTGAGGTTTGTAACTTTCCTAAGCAATTAATGCATGGTATTAGAAGAGTGGGATAGAGTTTAGTGGTTAAAATTATGCTGCTTGGGTTTCAGTTCCAGCTCTGTCCCTGACCAGATGTGTCTGCGTATATATTACCTTTCTGTGCCTCGATTTTCTTGCCTATAAAATTGCAGCTGTAATAGCATAGTTGTAGGAGTTGGATGAGTTAATTCAGGTAAAGTGCTTAGAACAGCACATAGTAAATACTCATTAGATGGCTGTGGAGTGTTCTTACCCTGATCCTATGTTTCATCGAAACCTTGTCTGATGATGCAACATTCTCACAATCTAGTGTCATTTAATTGTGCCATTTAAAGGATTTGAGAATACTAAATGGCATTTCCAAAGGTTGAGTCACTGTCCTAACAGCCTGACATGGCAGGAGGCCTCTGCCCCAAGTTCTGCCATATCCAAGGGCCTAGCCTACCAAGCTTCTGCGAAGTTAACATGTACCTCCCAAGACCACCTTGAATATCACCTCATCATAAGGGCATACTAGATGGCACAGAAATCTGAATGCATGATGCTAATGCACGGGAGAAAGGTAGACCTTTCCTCAAAGGAGGTGGCCCCAGATCATGTAGCCAACCCACTGGCTTCCACGTTGAGAAAATTCCCCTGGGACGCCCATGCTCTCCAGGCCTCAGTTGGGGCTCCCTGAGTCCTTGCTGTTACACTTTGTGCAGTAATGGAGCAGGAGCAGGACGACTCCCTTTGGAAAGGGCAGAATGGAAACAAGGCAGTCACACACCCCGACAATTAGGGAATTGAAGGTGGACATTGTGAAAGGGTTAAGTCCTTTTATTAGAGTCTGTAGCGTTGCTCTGGGTGGGACTTAATCACCGTCTTTGGGAGTTGTACTGTTTTCATAGCTTAGTACTGTAGCAAGTTTGAGAATGTGAAGATTTTTTTTAAAACTTAGAAAAGTCTTGTGGTTTCTTTGGTAAACAAACTTGCAAAGAAACTTAAGAGCTATTCCAGTCCACTCTGAATGCCAGTAACCACACCCAAAGTGTTTTCTTGTACATAATTCTGAAATCCATTGCTTTCTCATTTCTTTTAGCAGTGGCATCTCCCTTGAGTTAATCTGGTAAAGGTTCGAGGAGGGAAGCCTTAATAGGATTTTTGCCACAAAGCTGAATTGTAATTAACCTTGGCAGTCAAAGGTTATTTCAGAGTATTCTTCAAAATTAGCAGCCGTATGAAAGTACTGGGCGGCATTTACCCTGAAACAGCTCAGAAGGCAAGAAGGGGCAGAAAAGGACGAATGGAAATGGGGAACTCAAGAAAGTGGGGAGCATGCTGTCACAAAAGGAATTGGAAGTAAACTTAAAAACTATGCACAGATATTTAATGGGAAACTTCATTTGTTCTGTAAACTTTCACCTGAACCACAAGGGGGGCAGGGGGAATAGTGGTGGTGGTGGTGGTGGTGTACCATAGTTGCCCGTCCAGCAGGTTTTCAGAGACTGTAAATCACACAGGAGGAGATTGTCCATCCTCGAGCAGTGGACTTGAACCACATGCCTTTGGGATTGCAACGCAGTTTCTTACCACTATCTAAGGATAGTAGGAAGTCTACTTCAAGACCCCAGGATCCAAGGATCCATTTCTGTTTACAACCAGCCAGTTCTTTAGCTTAGCTCTTCCATGTGATGCTTGTAAAAGCTGGCACACTGACATGACTTTACAAGCTTCCTCAGACTAAGATGCAACACCTTCCCGAAAAGAAATGATCCAAAGCCTGTGTGAAGGCTTAATCATTAATGTAGTCAGCCCTCCAAGCTGCCACAGGAAATGGTTTTACCACATCTTTTGCATTCTGAATAACAGAGGCCTCTGTTTTTCCAGGTTTTCATACGACTTCTTTTCCAACCACCATACCAAGGTGAGATATATATAGATGTAGATATAGATAGATATAGATATATATACACACATTTCAGGAACTGCTTTTCATATAAAATAGATTACTATAACAAAATATTAACTGAAAACAAATCCATTGCCATCCAGTGAATTACAATTCATGATCTTGGGCCCCAGAGGATTCCCTAGGCTGTAATTTCTACCAAAAAAGCAGACAGCTGTATCTTTCTCACACAAAGCAGCAGTCCTCAACTTCACAGTAAACAGTTTACTTACCTGCTGTGATACTGGGGTTCACTAGCAATCCCAACCCAGTAGTTTAACACAGAAGCCACTACAGTCAATTCCAACTTGTAGCGACCTTCCATCAGATATCTTAGACGGTTTATGGGAGAGGACCACCCATTTTTCTCCCTCAGAATTGTTGAGTTGGAACCAGCTCGTAGCTGATCCTACAGCAGGATTTCAGAGGCTCTAAATCATGTGGCAGGAGATGGCCCATCTTTCTCCTTTGGAGCACGTCCCTTTGGGTTGAAGAGCAACTAGGCCGCCAGAGCTCATCTCCCTCCGAGGGGCTGGTGGAGTCAAACTCAATTGACAGAGCAACAGCACACTACCACCAGGGCTCCAGGTTAACACAAAATAACCTTACTACTTCATTAAAATGGCATCGTCTATAGGGATATGCCCTGCTGGCCCAAAGACCATACCTCCCTGACTATTTGGATCTACCATGGGCTCTGCAGGAAAAGAGGGACAGTTTCCCTCTTGTGCATTTCACAGCCTCCAAAATCCACTGGAGGCTCAGCTATGTGTCAATTCCAACCCAACAGCAATGAGTGAATGTGAGTCCAGTGTGCTTCAGTGTGGACCTAGGGTGCATAGGGTGGAGTGGAAGGCTCTCCATCTCATCGGTCAGGGACTAAATTCCAGCAGCTTTATCATTAGCACCTGGCTTCTGAAGTTGCCGGGGTCTTCAATCTTCAGTTGGAAGCTGATGGACAAGAAAATCAAGATACAAGAGTTTTTATGGGTGATAAGGGTGTGATATTTAACTCCTCACACAAAATCACCAAAAACACAGATACTGTGTCTTAACTGGTAGTGAGGTGGAATGTGCACTGGGTCCAATAAGAAAAGAACCGATAACTCAGTTTTTACCTCATAGAACAAGTCTCGCTCATTGCCATCAAATTGGTTACAACTTAAAACTGTTGGTTTTCCAAGGGAGTAAATCACACAGGAGGAGATGCAGCATCTTTCTCTTGTTGCCTCTTCTTATTGCTGTTCTTACGTGTTGTCAAGTCACCTGTGACCCATAGCGACCCTGAAGCCTGCCCTGTCCAGAGCCAGTCTCCCTGACTCTGGCATACCTACGTATCAATCCATCTCATCCACGGTCTTCCTCTCCTGTGCTGTCCCTCCACCCTTCTAAGCATGATGTCCTTCTCCAGGCCATGTGCCCAAAGTATAGTATGTGAGATGGAGCTCCCTTCTAAGCATGATGTCCTTCTCCAGGCCATGTGCCCAAAGTATAGTATGTGAGATGGAGCTTCAAAATCCTAGCCTCCAAGGAGGAACTTGGTTTCACCCTCTCCAAGACAGATCTATTTATTTTCTTGGTGGTCCATGGTATTCAAGATTCTTCTTCAGGAATTGCACTGCCAATGCAAGGGATTTGAATCCACCAGTTGTCCTGTGGGAGCAAGATGGGCAATCTCATTCATGTAGTTTACTGCGTCTGAACTCCCTGGAGGGTCAGCTATGAGTTGACACCAATTCAATGGTACATTCCTTACAGTGGCTGGTGGATTTAAATGGCCTTTGGGTTAGCAGTGAAACTCTTTACAGACTATGCCACTAGAACTCCTAGAAATCCCTAATTCTTGGGTAGAAAGGAGGGTTTTGTCTTAATTTTGCATCACAAATTGAGACACATAATTCTGACATATTAAGAGTTCATTTTCTATTGTTCAAGACAACTTCTTTCCAATCCTGCTATTGTGGATGGTAGAGTTGGAACTGACCTGTAGCTAATCCTCCAGCAGGTTTTCAGAGGCAGTTAATTGCACAGGAGACTGCCCAGCCTTCTCCCATTGAACAGCTGGTAGCCACAGAATAGCTGATGGCCTTGAACTGTATGCCTTTGAGATTGCAGCACGTCTTGCCATTAGGTTGGGCCACCAGAGCTGCTTTCCTAAGGCTTCCAAATCTGGGGTGTGTGTGTGTGTGTAAAGTGATTCTGAATGAACCATTTTAAAATTTGGGGTTTTAAAAATTTTGTTCACAAACGTGTGTGACCTGATTGGATTTGCTTTATTTTGTTAACAAGGAGCTGTGGGCTGGAAGCCTCTTGTTGAGAGTCAATCAGGACTGGTGGGTGGGACTTTGTATTTAAAAGTCATTTGGGCCCGAGGGTTAATTGTGTTTGGTTTGAACATTCTTCTGAGCAGTACAGCACTGGTCTGTCAGTTTGCTGTACAAAGGTAACTTGGAGTTGCTGTGATGCTGAACGCTGTGCTACTGGTGTGTCAAATGCCATAATGGTTACCTTTGGTTATTGGTGTTTGGTGGAGCTCCCAGATCAAGACAGGCTTGGAAAAAGGAGTGACATCCACTTCCTAAACAACGTGCCTCTGGAAACTCTATGAATTCAGAGAAATGATGATAGTTACAGAAAGGCTTCAGGTCTTTTGTTCATGGAGTAGCTATGAGTTGTGCTCAACTCAAAGGCACAATACTGCTCTTAAATAACTTAAAAACGCCCTGCAGTGTGAAATAACATCCTTGCTGTGTATGAGTTTGTGGAACAGGGTCTTTACAAAAGAGGATTTCCCTGCACATGGACCAGCTAGTATATGTAGAGTCCTTGAGACAATATCACTTGTGCTGCCACCTTTCTCTGCCTGTCAAAAAGTATGACTAGAGCAAAGACCATTTCTAGTTGGAGGTTAGAAATAACTATTGTCCTTGGTCAGTACTTAGCCTTGTCACTCAATTCAACTTGAAACAAGATTTTTAGTGCTCTTTGAAAAGATCTCTGATTTGTAATGATAGAAACTTAGATTAATGATGACTAGAAATAAATAGGGGTTCTTGGTACAGAGAAAGAAGTGATCACTGCATCTTTACATGTCAAAGACTTTTTTAGTTTTTAAAAAATTCATTATTAATTTCAGTGAAAATTTACAGAATCTTTGGATTTCCATACATTAACTGTTGCACCTTTCTTCCTCCCAACCCTCCCTCCTAGTACACTACCCTCTTGGAAAAGTAAAAGAAAAATTCTTTCATTGTTTTACAAACCCTCTCCCAGGTCCACTCCACTATGCAGCCTTCGCTCAGGACTCCCGTCATGACAAAAATACCTAATCACATATCCCTTTTAAACAGTTTTCTCTCTCATCTGTTTCAATGCAGTATACATTATTGAACCCATCTTTCTCATTTTTCCCCCAACCCCGATGTCAGTCCTGTTTTACAACAGTGCCACCATGCAATATTTGTCCTTTTGTGACTGAGATACTTCACTCAGCATAATGTCCTTCAGAGTCACCCATTTTGAATAATATTGCATGAGTTCATTGTTTTTCAATGCAGCATAGTATTCCATTGCATGAATATACCACAGCTTCTCTATCTATTCATTTGTTGATGGGCACGTAGGTTGTTTCCAGCTCCTTACTATTGTGAACAAAGCCACAATAAACATGGGTGTGCATATATCAGCTTGGATGTCAGTTATGGTCTCTTTGGGTTATATTCCCAGTAGTGGAATTGCTGGGTCAAAGGGTATCTCTATTTGCAACTTTTTGAGAAAACGCCATACCACCTTCCACAGTGGTGGCACCATTTTACGCTCCCACCAACAGTGAATAACGGTTCCAGTCTCTCCACAACCTCGCCGGCATTTGTGGCTTGCTGTTCTGTTCAATTTTGCTATTCTGACTGGGGTGAGATGATATCTCATAGTTGTTTTAGTCGAAGACTTTTAAAATCATGGAGGAGTCAATGCATTGTGAGGCATATGACAGGGATTTCTTGGGAAGGAAGCTTATGAAAAGGGTGGTCATGGTCATACACAAAAAAAGAAGAAGAAGACAAAGATGTCCAGAGAAGAACCTAGCTCTAAATCTCAGAACATATTTCCACTGCATATAAAGAGCTAAATTTTCATTAGATAATTCTTATGAAAAAAATTGCCCACTGAGAATCATTTGAATAGCATTGGAACATATAGCCAGCAAATGAGCTCCTCAGATTGAAGACACTAAAAGTGCAACTGAGCAAGAGCTGCCTCCTCAAAGTAGAGTCGCCTTTAATGACAAAGTTTTCAGGATCTCCATTTGCATATGTGGCACAACTAAACATGACAAGAAACAACTGCAAAGATCTATTAATAAGTGGAATGTGGAATGTACAAAATACTGTTGTTATTGTTGTTGATTGCCTTTTTAAAAAAATGTTTGGTTTTTTTTGTTGATTGTCTTTGAGTTGAGCACAACTCATAGCAACCCTATGAACAAAAGGCCTGAAACCTTTCTATAACTATCATCATTTATCAAAGTTCATAGAGTTTCTGGAGGCATGTTGTTTAGGAAGTGGATGCCACTCCTGCTTCCAAAATATTAATTGGAGATAATGTCAAATCATAAAGAATTAAATAGAACAAATATCAGTGTCCTTCCTAGGGAGTAGTGAGCTGAAATGGACATTTTTAATCAAACAACTATACCATAGATGACAAAGACAAATTATGTCACTTTTTAAAAATTTATTTAAATTTATTATTAATTTCAGTAAAAATTTACAGACTTTGAATTTCCATTCATTCACTGTTGCACTTTTCTCCCCTCCCAACCCTCCCCCTAGTACACTACCCTCTTGGAAAAGTAAAAGAAAAATTCTTTAATTGTTTTACAAACCCTCCCCAGGTCCACTCCACCATGTAGCCTTCGCTCTAGACTCCTGTCAAGACAAAAATACCTAATCACATATCCCTTTTAAACAGTTTTTCCCTCATCTATTTCAATGCAGTATATGTTGTTGAACCATCTTTCTCAGTCTCTCCCCAACCCCAAGGTCAGCATAATGTCCTCCAGACTCACCCATTTTGAATAATATTGCATGAGTTCCTTGTTTTTCAATGCAGTATTCCATTGTGTGAATATACCACAGCTTCTCTGTCCATTCATTTGTTGGTGGGCACTTAGGTTGTTCCCAACTCCTTGCTATTGTGAACAAAGCCACAATAAACATGAGTGTGCATATATCTGCTTGGATGTCAGTTATGGTCTCTATGGGGTATATTCTTAGTAAAGGCATTGCTGGGTCATATGGTATCTCTATTTGCAACTTTTTGAGAAAGCGCCATACCGCCTTCCACAGTGATTTCACCAAAATTATGTCACTTTTATTATCAAAAAGAACATTTCTTAAAAAATTTTTTAAAAAAAGAACATTACAAGATCCATCCTGAAATAGTGAAACATTGTCAGTGATCATACATATATTTACAAGGAAGACCATTTACTTTTCAAATTTATGCACCCCACAACAGTGCGGAAATGAAAGAACTGAAGATCCTTATCAACTTCTGCCATCTGAAATTGCTCAAATATGCAATTAAGTGTATTGATAACCCCTGGTTATTATGATACAAACGTTAGAAATAAAGATGGATTGTTGCTATTGTTATTGTTGTTATATGCCTTCGAGTCACCTGCAATCCATAGCAACCCTATGTACAACAGCTGTGAACCCTGCCCTATCCTGAGCCAAGCTCACTGACTCCAGTACACCTCTCTGAATTGATCCAGTTAATATGTCTGTCCATCCCATCCAGGGTCTTCCTCTCCTGCACTATACCTCCAACCTGCTGGGTCCCTCCTGGCCATGTGCCCAAAGTATGTGAGACAGAGCTTCAAAATCCTTGCCACCAAAAAGAAACTTAGTTTCACCCTAAGACAGACCTATTTATTTTCTTGATGGTCCATGTTCAATACTTTTCTCCAGCACGACAACTCGCAGGCATTGATTCTTCTTCTGTCCTCGTTAGTCACTGTCCAGCTCTCTGATGATCAGGAGCATCTTAGTCTCTAGACTGACATTATTGCTTCTCAGTATTCTGTAGAGGTCCCTGACCGAAGATTTTCCCAATGCAATTCATCTTTTGATTTCCTGACCACTGGTGTTAATGTGGAGCTGAGCAAGCGGTAACTGTTAACAACCTCAATCTCTTCTCCATCCATCTTGGTGCTGCCAGTTGACTCTGTGGAGAGAACCTTTATCTTCTTGATGTTGAGCTTCAATCCATATTGACTTTCTGCAGTAAATGCTTCAGATCCTCCTCAGTTTCAGCAAACAAGATTACATCATCTACATATTGCAGGTTGTTGACAAGACTTCTTCTAATCCTGATGCCACATTCCTCCTCATAAAACCTAACCTCCCAAATGATCTATTCCACATATAGATTGAAAAGGTATGGAGACAGAACACATCTCTGATATACACCTTTCCTGATTATGAGCCACCAGATCAATTACATCTGTGGAAGGAATAGTTGCAGAAGTTCAATATCAGCAGTGAAAATTAGGCCAGGTGCTGATTGTAGAACAGACCATCAACTGCTCATATACAAGTTCAAATTAAAACGAAAGAAGTTTAAATCATATCCACAAGAATAAAAATTTGGGCAAGCTCTGGTGGCCTAGTGGCAGGAAACTGCACTGCAATCCCAGAGGTGCGTGGTTCAAATCTACCAGATGCTCTGCTGAAGAAGGAGGAACAATCGCCTCCTGTACCGGTCAGATCCAATTTGACGGTACACACATAAAAAAAAAAAAAAAGAATAAAAATTTGACCTTGAGTATATCTCCCATGAATTTAAAAACCAACTCGGGAATAGGTTTGAGGCTTTGAACACTAATGAACAAAGACCAGATAAGCTGTGGGAAGATATCAAGAATATTGTTCACGAAGAATGCAAAAAGTCATTAAAAAGAAGGAAAAGGAAGAAAAGACCAAAATGGTGTCAGAAGAGACTCTGACTATTGCACTAGAGTGCCAAGAAGCAAAAGCAAAGGGAAGAAATCAAGATGTTAAGGAGCTGAGTAGATTTCAAAGGGCTGCTTGGGAAGACAAGGCAAAATATTATAATGAAATGTGCCAGGGGCTGGAGTCTGAAAATCAAAAGGGCCGGACTCTCTCAGCATTTCTTAAGCTGAAAGAACTGAAGAATAAATTCGATCCACGAGTTGCAATGCTTAAGGATGCTATGGGCAGAATATTGAATGATTCAGGAGGCATTAAAAGAAGATGGAAGGAGTATACAGAGTCATTGTACCAAAAATAATTGGCTGACACAAAGAATTCCAAGAAACAACATATGATCAAGAGGCAATGGTGATGAAGGAGGAAGTGCAGGCTGCTCTGAAGGGCTTGGCAAAAAAATAAAGCCCCAGGAACGCATGAAATACCAGTTGACATGTTTCAGCAAACAGATGCTGCCCTGCATGTGCTCACGTAGTTGTGCCAAGAAATCTGGAGGACAATTACTTGGCTAACTGACTGGAAGAGACCCATATTTATTCCCATACCCCCCAAAAAAGGTGACATGACCCAGTGTGGAAATTATCAAACAATATCACTAATATCACACACTAGCAAAATCCTGCTGAAGATTATCCAGAAAAGACTTGAACAGCACATTGACAGAGAACTACCAGAAATAAAGCTGGGTTTAGAAGAGGTCGTGGCACTAGGGATATTATTGTCAATGTCAGATGGATCTTGGCAGAGAGCGGAGAATACCAGAATAATGTCTATCTGTGTTTCATTTACTACACAAAGGCATTTCACTGTGTGGATCACAATAAATTGTGGCTAACCTTGAGGAAAATGGGAATCTCAGAATACTTGATCGTGTTTATATGAAACCTATACTTGGACCAAGAAGCAGTCCTCAGAACAGAGCAAGGAAACACTGCATGGTTCAAAATAAGGAAAAGAGTGTGTCAGGGAAGCACCCTGTCTCCATACCTTTTCAATCTGTATGCAGAACAGATCATTTCGGAGGTAGGGCTGTATGGGAAGAGGAGTGTGGCATCCAGTTTGGAGGAAGACTCCTTAACAACCTACAATATGCAGATGACACACCTTGTTTGCTGAAACTGAAGAAGACCTGAAGCACTTTCTGCAAAAAGTTGAGGACTGTAGTCTTCAATATGGATTGAAGCTTAACATCAAGAAGACAAAGATTCTCACCACTGGGCCACTTAGCAGCACCATGACAAATGGAGAATACACTGAAGTTGTTAGCAATTACAGCTTCCTTGGATCCACAATCAACACTCTTAACACCAGCAGTCAGAAAATCAAAAGACAAATTGGGAAAATCTGCTGTCAGGGACCTCACCAGAGTGCTGAAGTGCAACGATGTCGATCTAGATAGAGACTAAGGTGCAACTAATCCAGGCTATGATCTTCTCAATTACTTGTTATACTTCAGAGAGTTAGACAATGACTAAGGATGGCAGAAGAAGAATCGATGACTTCGAGTTGTGGTGCTGGAGAAGAGTCTTGAACATATACCATGGACCACCAAAGAAAACAAATAGCTCTGTCCTGGAGAGGATGAAACTAAGTTTCTCCTTGGAGGCTAAGATTTTTACACTTTATCTCACATACTTTGAACACATGGCCACAAGGGACCGGTTCTTGGAGAAGGACATCATACTTGGAAGGGCAGATGGACAGCGCAGGAGCGGAAGACCCCAGAGGAGATGGATTGATACAGTAACTGGGGCAATGGGTTTGGTGTGTCAGAATTAGTGAGACTGGCTCAGGATAGGACAGGGTTCAGAGCTGCTGTACACAGAGTTGCTATGGGTTGCAGGCGACTCAATGACACATAACAACAACGACAATATGTGTGTGAAAGATGGTCTATGGATAAGGAAGGAAAATGCAGAATTGGTGAGTTTGAGTTGTCTTAGTGGTGAGTTTTAGTGGAAAACATTAAATATACTATGGACTTAAAACAACAACAATAGAACAAACTTGTATTGGAAGAAGCCACCAGATGAAGATAGTGAGATTACATCATCTCCTGTACTATGGTCATGTTATCAGGAGGGACCGGTTTCTAGAGAACAAGATTGTGCTTGGTAAGATAGATGTCATTTGCTGAGTTGAAACCGATCCATAGCTAGCCCTCCTGCGAGTTTTTAGAGGCCATAAATTGCACGGGAAGAGATTGTCCATCCTTCTTCCATGGAGCATCTGGTGGATTTGAACCATGTGCTTTTGGAATTTGCAACACGGCTTCTTAACACTAGGCCACCAGGGCTCCCTGGTAAGGTAGAGGGTTGTCAAAAGAGAAAAGAGTGACAATAAGATTGATGGAACAGAGACTGCGACAAATGAGCTTGGAAATAACAATTGCAATGATGTTGCGAGACTGGGTATTACTTTGTTCTATTGCACGTAGGGTTGCTTTGTGTTAAAACAGATTTGATGGCACCTAATAGTAACATCTCCAAATTACTGGAGAAGCAATTATCCCTGTGATTAATGAGGAGCTGAAGATCGCAAGGGCTGCCAGAAGAACAAACAGATATGTCTTGGAGAAGATGCAGCCAGAGTGCTCCTTGGAGGCAAAGATGATGAAACTTCATCCCACATACTTTGGGCATATTGCGGTTCCTCCTTGGAGACGGACATCATGCTTGGGAAAGTGGAGGGGCACCAAAAGAGAGAAAGACCCTTGACCAGGTGGGTTGACACAGTGACTGCAGCAACACACTTGAGTGTGTCAGAGGTTATGAGGTTGGCATAGGATAAAACAGTGTTCAGATCAGTTGTTCGTAGGATTGTTATGACTCCTACTCAACTCATCTGCACCTAATAACAACAATGTTAAATGTCTTTGAGCTGTCATGATGGAGAAGAGTACTGAATATCCCATGGTCTGCCAAAAGAATCAACAGATATATCTTGGGGAAAGTGCAGCCACAGTACTCTTTAGAGGCAAGATGATGAAGGTTCATCTCACATGCTTTGGTCATGTTGTTGTTGTTGTT
>NW_006399778.1:18699255-18700381 GCF_000299155.1 Elephantulus edwardii | reverse complement strand
TAACAAAAACAATAACATTACCTCCTGTTTCAGAGGTATCAAGTAAAATAAGAATAATCAACCTATCAAACCTTAACTATGGATTTTTGTCCTTTAAAAATCATGGGAGTAAGAGAGCTCTGGTGGCCAACTGCAAGAAGCTGTGCAGCTGTGCTGTAATCCCGAACACAGGTAGTTCAGAGAAGGAGGGGCAGTCTCCTCCTGTGCCAGTTGGATCTGATTCGACAGTACACACACACACACATCATGACAGTGAGTGTAATGAGATGGCTCTGATGGCCTAACAGTAAGAAACTGTGCTGCCAACACATAGGCTGATCAAATGTACCAGCTGCTTCATGAGAGAAAGACAGGCAATTCCCTCCCTTGCGATTTACAGCCTCTGAAAACCCACTGGAGAGTCAGCTATGACCTGGTTCTTACTCCACAGCAATAATGATGATGATGATGATGATGATGATGACGACGATGATGGTGATGATCATTGTGATACGGTTATTCTGAGGAAGTTACTTGGAGCCAATAGTTTTCCTATTCAACCCAAAAGACCTGAGATTGAAGTGTCCTAAGCTGAAAATACTACGCAGCTCCCAACCAGCTCCTCTCATAATCTTCGCCTGAGAAGTGAATGACATTATGCCCATCCATTTTCTTGGCCTTAAAGTCTCAACTTATTTTTTTCACAACTTACATCCAAACTATCCTCAATCTTCCTAGCCTCACATCAAATTATACTCAAAATGTGATCACTTTTAGACCTGGTCCCTCACCTCTCACCTATATTATTGCAGCAGTCTTTCCTGTTCCTGCTTTTGCCAACCCACCTTCTCATATTCACACAATGGCCAGCTGATTCTGTGAAATCAGATCACACATCTCCTCAGAACCCTATACCAAGTGCTCATCTTACTCAAAGCAAAAACCAAAGTCCTTATAACATCTCCAAGGCATCCCAAGCTTTTAAGAGTTCCCTCTCCAATTATTGAACTAGGAGGTAGAATAGACATTCTAAAAATATTAGATCACTTGACTAGAAGTTGTTGTTGTTGTTAGATGCCATTGAGTCGAGTCTGATTTATAGCGACCCTATGAAAAAAAAAACCACCTGAACCCTGTTCTATCCTGT
>NW_006399778.1:18697666-18698286 GCF_000299155.1 Elephantulus edwardii | reverse complement strand
ACAACATGCCTGAAGTACGCGAGACCAAGTTTCACCATCCTTGCCGGTATAGGAACACTGATTCCACTTCTTGCAAGACAGACTTGTTTGTTCTCTAGGAAGTCCATGAGATAGATGTTCCTTACTCTTCATCCATCACATGATTCAAAGGCATCAGTTCTTCTTGGATCTTCCTTATTCATTGCCCAATTTTCAGATGTGTAGGAAACCACTGAAAATACCGTGGCTTGTATCATGTTAATCTTTAAACTGACATTGTGCTCTTTTGTACTTTGAGCGGCCTTTGATAGCAGATTTTCCCAATGCAACACATCTTTTGATTTCTTGCCTATTGCTTCAAGGTTCATCCATGCTGTAGCATGTAACAGGATTTCATTCTTTTTATGACTGAGTTAAATTCTATTATATATATGCATCATATTTTATTCATCTATTCAACTGTTGCTAGCACTTGGATTGTTTCCAAATTTTTGCTCTTGTGAATAGAGCTACAATGAATGTTGGTATACATTGAATGTGTCACAAATTTTTAGTACCTGGGATAATTAGGAGTGGAATTGCTGGAGGAGTCCTGGTGGCAAAGTAAGTTAAAATTGAGATGCTAATTGAACTGAATGATC
>NW_006399778.1:18687506-18693177 GCF_000299155.1 Elephantulus edwardii | reverse complement strand
ATAAGCTCCAGCGTATCAGAGAGAATGAGAATGGTCCAGGATGGAGCAGGGTCTAGATCTGTTGTTCATAGGTCGGTATGAGTCATAGTTAACTCAGTGGCACCTATGAACAATGTAACATGACCAGCAAGGGATAAGAGTTCCAGTTTCCCCACAACTTTAACATTTGTTGCTTTCTGTTTTCTAGATTATTGCCATGGTAGTAGGAATGCAGTAATATCACATTGTAGCTTTTGTTTGCATCTCTCTAATGGCTAATGACAATAAGCATCTTTTCATGTCCTTTTTGGTTGCTTGCATATCCTCTATAAAGTATCTGTGTATATGCTTTGTCCATTTTTAGGCTGATCTGTATTTTTGTTGTTAAGTTGTAGACTTTTGTATGTCTTCTGGATATTGGGTATTGGACCTTTGCTGAACATCTTGTTCCCTAGATGTTCTTCCCAGCCTGTGTTGTTGGAGTTAGGGCTACATGTACCACTCACAGTGACCATATAAACCCTATCCTATCCAATGCCATTCTCATAATTTCTGACATACTCAAACCCACTGCTCTGTGTCAATCCACCCAGTTGAGGGTTTTCCTCTCTTTTACTTATTCTCCACCTTTCCTGGCACGATGTCCCTCTCTAAGGAATAGCCTCTCCTACCAGCATGCCCAAAGCATGTGAGATGCAGCTTTGTCATCTTTGCCTCCAAGGAGCATTCTGGCTGCACTCTCTCCAAAACATATCTGTTTGTTCTTCTGGCAGTCCTTGGGGATATTCATTAGTCTTCTCCAACACGACAACTTCAAAGCATCAATTCTTTTGCTATCCTTATTCACTGTCCAGCTCTCAGATGCATAACAAATAAGTGAAAAGACCACAACCTCAATCAAATGCACCTTAGTCCTCAAACTGACATCATTACTCCTCAATAATTTGGAGAGGTCCCTAACTGCAGATTTTCCCAATGCAATATGTCTCCTGATCTCCTAATGCTGGTACCAAATGTGACAATTGTGGATCCAAGTAAGATAAAGTTGTTGATTTATCCCAGTCTATAGGTTATCTTTTCATTTTTTTGAGAAAATATTTTTATGAATAGAAATTATTTCCTTTTCTTGAGGCACAGTTATCCTCATGCTCATGCATTTGTTTTTGTATTTGATAATGTATCAATTTTAAAAAAAAAACACCCAACTCTAAGTTAGTCTCATGGGTTTACTTTTATGTTTCCTTCCAAGAATGTTATGGTTTTAGCTTTAATATATGTTTCTTGATCCATTTTTAACTTATTTTGTTTGATATTAAGTATGGGTCCTGTTTCATTCTCCCAACTGTGAAAATTCAATTTTGCCAGCATCATTTGACACCACAGACATGATCACTGGTTGAAGAGATGGTTTAAGATATGTTTGTCATCTTAGAGGTCATGAGAGAGTGTGCAACAGGTGAGGTCACAGTTAGTGGTAGAATTTTCCCTGAAATCCAGTGAAGTCACCAAAGTCAGTTTGCAGGTTTAAGGACTCTGTCCCTGGACGACTGACTTGGTTTAATGCAATAGCTCTGGTGGTGTCGTCTGTAGGGTGCTGTGCTGCTAACCAAAAGGCTGGTCATTGCTTACAGTTCAAATCCACCAGCTTCTCAGCAGAAGGTGAGCAGTCTCCTCCTGGTAAGATTTGCCTTAGAAACCTGACAGAGGACAGCTGTGAGAGGGAATCAATACAACAGCAATGAGTTTGAGTTTTGGCTTTATATAGATTTTCAAAGACAAATGACAATCTAAAAACAAAATTTAGTGTTCTATATAAACTGTTGTACATAGGCTCAATGTCAAGAAGACAAAGATCCTCACCACTGGACCAATTGGCAGCATCAGGATGGATGGTGAAGAGATTGAGATTGTACACAGCTTTAGTTTGCTTGGCTCCACAGTCAACACTCTTGGCACCAGCAGCCAGGAAATTAAAAGGCGCATTGCCATGGGAAAGTCTGCTGTTAGGGACCTCTCCAAAGTACTGAAGAGCAATGGTGTCTCTCTGGAGACTAAGGTGCATCTGATACAAGCTATGGTCTTCGCAGTCACTTGTTATGCATCAGAGAGCTGGACAATGACCAAGGAGGATAGAAGGAGAATTGATGCCTTTGAGCTGTGGTGCTGGAGAAGAGTATTGAGAATACCATGGACTGCTAGGAAAACAAACAGATTTGTCCTGGAAAGGATTAAACCGGGTGGATCCTTGGAGGCAAGGATTCTGAGGCTCCGTCTAACATACTTTGGACATGTTGTGAGGAGAGACCGGTCCTTGGAGAGGGGCATCATGCTTGGGAGGGTGGAGGGATGGCGCAGGAGAGGAAGGCCCTCTATGAGGTGGATTGATTCAGTGACTGGGATAATTGGGATGGGAGTGTCAGAGACAGTGCGATTGGCACAGGACAGAGCGGAGTTTAGGGCTGTTGTACATAGGGTCGCTATGAGTCGCAAGCGACTCGACGGCACATAACAACAAAATAAACAATATAAACTGTTGTTGTTAGGTCCCATTGAGTTGAGTACAACTCATAGCGACCCTATGAACAAAAGATATGAACCCTGTTCTGTCCTGTGCCATCCTCACACTACCTGACACACAAGAGCCATTGCAGCAGCCATCGCCTCAATCCACTGGGTTAAGGTCTTTCTCTCTTTCACTGACACTCCAACTTTCCCAGCATCATGTCCTTCTCCAAGGAACAGCCCCTTCTAACAACATGCCCGAAAGTATCATCATTCTTGCCTCCAAAGAGCACTCCAGCTGCGCCCTCTCTCCAAGACAGGGCTGTTTGTTCTCTTGGCCATCCATGGGATGTTCAGTGCTCTTCTCCAACACCACAGCTCAAAGACATCAATTCTTCTGTCATCCTTATTCACTGTTTGGCTCTCAGATGCACAGCAAGTTATCAGAAAGACTATTGTCTGAATCAGATGCACTTTAGTCCTCAAACTGACATCATTACTCCTCAATAATTTGGAGAGGTCCCTAACTGAGATTTTCCCAGTGCAATACATCTCCTTATTTCCTGACTGCCAGTACCAAGGGTATTAATTGTGGATCCAAGCAAGATGAAGTTGTTGACAGTTTGTATCTCTTCTTCATCCATCATGATGTTGCCTATCAGTCCAGTAGTAAGAATCTTTGTTTTCTTAACATTCAGATGCAATCCATACTGAAGGCTTCATTCCTTGATCTTTTGCAACAAGTACTTCTAGTCCTCCTCACTTTCAGCTAGCTACAGAAAGGCTCATTTGGGATTTGGTAAACCTTTTTGCTGATAGACTTTGACCATAATTCCTCTTCCATTATAGCCCTAGATCAGAAAGCCCAAATCAGGTATAAAGAGACGTAGCTCTACATTTGTCTTTTAGCACAAACTGAAAAAAAAATGCTTTGGATCCAAATTGAGCTAAAAATTAATCTGAAGCTATTTACTCAATAAACACTGTTGTGTTGAGTACTATATGCCAGACACTGTTGATGATGTGGATACAACATTAGATGAGTTTGACAAAGAGTTTACAACATAGCAGTCTCTTCAGGGAGTGACAACAAACAACAAAGTGTCATGTAGTGGCAATTTCTATTATGACCGTTTAGAAGATTGACATGTGGGAAGGGGCCTCTTGTTGTTAGGAGCTGTTTAGTTTATTCTGACTTTTATTGACTTTGTGATTGAAGCTATCTCACACATATTGCACATATTGCCAGGAGGGGTCAGTCCTTAGAGAAGGATTCCAATGCTTGCACTGGTGGAGGGATAGCGCTGGAGAGGAAAACCCTTCATAAGAGTGACTGGGGTAACGGAGGTAAGCGTGTCGGAGACAGTGAGATTGTCTCAGGATAGAGGGGTTCAGAGCTCTTGTGCATGTTGTTGTTGTTATTGTTATGTGCCATTGAGTCGCTTGTGACTCATAGCGACCTTACGTACAACAGCTCTAAACTCTGCTCTGTCCTGTGCCAATCTCATTGCCTCCAACACACTCATCCCGATTACCCCAGTTACCAAATCAATCCATCTCCCAGAGGGCCTTCCCCTCCTGCACCTGCCCTCCACCCTCCCAAGCATGATGTCCTTCTCCAAGGACCGGTTTCTCCTTACAACATGTCCAAAGTATGTTAGATGGAGCCTCAGAATCCTTGCCTCCAAGAAGCAGCCCGGTTTAACCCTCTCTAGGATGAATCTGTTTGTTCTCTTAGCAGTCCATGGCACCTTCAGCACTTCTTTTTTTTTTTTTTTTTTTTTACCTTCAGCACTTCTTGTGCATAGAGTCACTATGAGTCACAGTCAACTCAACAGCACACAACAACAACATGAACAACATATCAAACCCTTTCCCTATCCTATGCCATCCCACCATCCCCTCTGTGTTCAAGGCCTTGGATGTAGTCATTGTGTCAGTACATCTCTTCGAGGACCTTCCTCTGTCACTGCTTCTCTCCTTTACTCAGCATTATCTCTTTTCCCAGGGACTGGCCCCTCCTGATAACAGGCCCAAAGTGTGTGAAACGAAGTGTCATCGCCCTTGCTTCTAAGGAGCACCCTGGGTGTGCTTCCTCTAAGACAGACTTGTTAGTGCTTTTGGTACTCCACTGGGTAGCCAGCACTCTGGCCAACACCATACCTCAAATTCATAGATTCTGCCTCAGTCTTTCTTATTCATGTTTGACTTTCATATGCGTGTGAAACTACTGAAAAGACTATGGTTTGGATCAGGTGCATCTTGAAGTTTAAACTGACATTCTTACTGTTTAGCAGTTAGCAGCAGATTTTCCCCAGGCAACACATCTTTTTACTTTTTGAATACAGCTTCCATGGGTTTCGACTTTGCGTCTAAATAAAATTAAATTCTTGACAACTTTGATTGTTGCTCCATTTATTATGTTACCTATTGGAACATCATACATAGATGTTAAACCAGGCTGCTCTTTGGAGGCAAAGATTCTGAGGCTTCATCTGACATACTTTGGACATGTTGCAAGGAGGCATCAGTCCTTGGAGAGGGACATCATGCTTGGGAGGGTGGAGGGACAGCGCAGGAGGGGAAGGTTCTCTATGAGGTGGATTGATTCAGTGACTGGGGTAATTGGGATAGGTGTGTCGGAGACAGTAAGATTGGCACAGGTTAGAGCAGGGCTTAGGACTGTCATACATAGAGTCACTATGAGTCACAGGCAACTCGATGGGACATAACAACAACAACAACATTGGGACATCATGGAAGGGACTTCTTGCTGTTGCTGTTGTATACCATCAAGTCAGAACTGACCCACAGCTGACCCTCTAGCAGGTTTTCAAAGGCAGCTAATCACACAGGAGGAGATTGCCTATCTTTATTCCATGGATCAGCTAGCTAATCGATTTGAACTATGTACCTTTGGGTTGCCAGCACAACTCCTTACCATTAAGATACCAGAGTTTCCTAGCTACAGAAAGTCTTATAACTATGGAAGGGACTTGTTTTGTTGTTAGGTGTCATCGAGCCAAGCACAACTCAGAGTGACCCTATGAACTTAACACTGGCCTAGCCTGTGTCAAAATTCTCACCACTGGTCTTCTAGGTTGCAACACCCCCATGATACATCTTCAAGGATATGTACATGTACAGCCAAGCACAATCAATAAGAGTGCATCTGAATTCCAAAATCAAT
>NW_006399778.1:18683320-18686646 GCF_000299155.1 Elephantulus edwardii | reverse complement strand
GTCAGAGGCAATGAGATTGGCACAGGATAGAGCAGGGTTTAGGGCTGTTGTACATAGGGTCGCTATGAGTCGCAAACGACTCGACGACACATAACAACAACAACTGACACACTTGAGGCCCTGCTGTGTCAATCCATCTTGTTGGATGGTCTTTCACTGACCCTCTTCTTTCCAAGCATCATGTCCTTTTCCAAGGAGTAGCCTCTCCTAGCAACATGCCCAAAGGGACTAGAGGCTGTTCAATTATTGTAAAGAAAGGTCTCTCTGAATAGAGAAAATTTAAACTGAGACCTAAATAACAAGAAAGTCCTTTTAGGTGAAGATTTGTAATGTAGGCAGTTGAGTGAGGCTGAGGGGCCTGACAGAGGCCCCCAGATGTCATAGGTGACATTGCACCTGGCTGGTGTTCCTATTTGACAGGCATCATTTCAATACAAGGATTTAGGGAGCCTGGATTTTTCTATCTTGTTATTCTGACATATTTGCTGCTTCTTCCCAGTTGGTGGAAGGAGAAACTTGGAAAGGAATACTCACTAAATGCACCCACACACATAGAAGCCCAGCTTGGAAATGAACAACTTCACTTTTGTTCCTTGGGGAGAATTCAATCATATACCAGCATCTACTGCAAAGGATTGTTCCACATACAGATTAAATTGGTATAGAAAAAGGATACAACCCTGACACTCACCTTTACTGAATTTAAACCATATAGTGTTTCCTTGCTCTGTTCGGATAATAGCTTTATGGTCTATGTATAGGTTTCATATGAGCATAATTAAGTGTTGTGGGATTCCCATTCTTATCAATCTTACCCATAGTTTGTTAAGATCCATACAGTAAAATGTTCATGCATAGTCAATAAAACACAAATAGTCTTTCTTCTGGTATTATCTACTTCCAGCCAGGATCTTTCTGACATCAGCAATAATATCCCTGGTGCCACAGTCTCTACTAAAACCACCTTGAACTTTTGGCAGTTAATTTGAAAAGCTGAACTCTATGAAGAAGAATGTGGCATCAGGATAGGAGGAAGAATCATCAACATCCTACATTATGCAGATGACATAACATTGCCTGCTGAAAGTGAGGACGTTTTGAAGAGCTTGCTGCAGAAGATCAAAGAATACAAACTTCAATACAGATTACATCTCAATATCAAGAAGACAAAAATTCTCACCACTGGACCAATACAAAACACCATGATAGATGGGAAAAAGATTGAAATTGTCAATAATTTCAATAATTTTACTCAGATTCACAATCAACACCCTTGGTACAAGATGTCAAGAGATCAGATGACATATTGCATTGAGCAAGTCTGCTGCCAGAGACCACTCCAAATTCCTGAGGAGCAATGATATGAGCTTTAAGACTAAGGTAAGCCTAGGGAGCTCTGGTGGAATAGTGGTAAGAAGCTGTAATCCCAAGAGGTACATGGTTTGAATCCACCAGACTCTCTGCTGGAGAAGGAGGGGAAATCTCCTCCTGTACCAGTCAGATCTGATTTGACGGTACACACACAAAAATTTAAAAAAAATTAAAAAGACTTAGGCATGCCTGATTCAGGTCAGGCCATGGCCTTTTCAGTTAGTTACTTGTTATGCATCTGAGAGATGGACAATGAATAAAGATTACAGAAGAACTGATGCCTTTGAGTTGTGGTTGAGAAGAACACTGGATATCTCATGCACTGACAAAAGAACAAAAAGTTTTGGAAAAAAATCAAGCCAGAGTGTTTCTTGGAGGCAAGGATGGTGATGCTCTGTCTTACATACCTATGTCATGTTGCTAGGAGAGGCTGTTCCTTGGAAAAGGGCATCACTCATTGGCATGATTACTACAGCAATGAGCTCAAGTGTGTCAGAGATGATGAGGTTGGCACAAGATAGGACAAGGTTCAGGTCCATCATTCATCAGATCACTATGAGTCACAACTAGATGTTACCTAATAACAACAACCACCACCAACAAGAAGGCTAGGAAATGTAGTCTAGCGCTATGGAAAGAGAGAGAGCTGATTTTGGGGAACCGCTAGAGGTTTAAGGCATGCTAGAAAAGAACATTGCCAACAAAGTCCTCAGATATGAACAAACTACTATGTCTGAGAAACATGGGTGTTGTGACATGTCACACACCCAGCAGTGAGATTAGGAGATGAGTCAGAGAGAGAGGCTGGGTCAGATCAACCTTGTTGGTTGAATATCTTGAAGTCGCCTAATCTTATGGACAACAGAACAATCAATCCCCTGCCCTCTGCTGAGTCATCCTCACAATCTCTACTGTGTTTAAGCCTATTGTTAGAGCTGCTATGTCAATCCATCTCATTAAGGGTCTTCTCCTTTTTCACTGAGCCTCTACATTTCTAAGCATTAAGGCCTTTTCCTGGGACTGACATTTCCTGAGAACAGATATTAGTTGTTGTTAGTTGCTGTCGAGTAGAGTACGACTCACAGCAGCTCTATGAACAACAGATCTGAACCCCGTCCTAGCCTGTCCTATCTTCACATTTCCAGACACATTAGAGCCCATTGTGGCAGTCACTGTGTTAATCCGCAATCCACCTGGCCAAGGGTCTTCTTGTCCTTTGCCTACCTTCTGCCTTTCCGGGCATCATGTCTTTCTCCAAGAAATCACTCCTCCTAGCAACATGCCCAAAGCATGTGAGGGAAAACCTCACCCACCATCCTTTCCTCCAAAGAGCACTCTTGCTGTACCTTCTCCAAGACCTATTTGTTTTTCTGGCAGTCCATGGGATGCTCAGTGCTTTGCTCCAACACCACAGATCAAAGGCATCCATTTTTTTCCTGTCATCTTTATTCATTGTCCAGAGCTTAGATGCCTAGCAGGTGATTGGAAAGACCATGGCCTGAATCCGACTGACCTTAGTCTTCAAGCTAACATCAATAAAGCTAATACTTAACTGCAGAATTTCCCAGTGCAATGTGTCTCCTTATTTCCTGACTGCTGGTACTAAAAGTGTTAATTGTGGATCCAAGTAACATGAAGTTGTTGACAGTTTCAATCTTTTCTCCATCCGTCACGATGTTGCCTATCAAGAACAGTTGTAGTTGTGTACAGCAGAGTCAGAGACAACACATAGCTGACCCTCCGGCAGGTTTTCAGAGGCAGTTAATCACTTGGGAGGAGAATCCCCTTTCTTCTCCCACAGTGTGGCTGGTGAAGCATGTCTTCAGGATTGCAGTGCAACTTCTTGCCAGTAGGCCCAGAGAGACCCCTGAGAATAGTTGTTGTTGTTGTTATGTGCTGTCGAGTCGTTTGCGACTCATAGCGACCCTATGTACAACAGCCCTAAACCCTGCTCT
>NW_006399778.1:18678788-18683220 GCF_000299155.1 Elephantulus edwardii | reverse complement strand
ATTACCCCAGTCACTGAATCAATCCACCTCATAGAGGGTCTTCCCCTCCTGTGCTGTCCCTCCACCCTACCCAGCATGATGTCCCTCTCCAAGGACCTGTCTCTCCTTACAACATGTCCAAAGTATGTCAGACTCCACAATCTTTCACTTATCTCTCACTGCTCCACAAATTACTGTCTGTCAGATCCTCCTAAACATTCAAATTAAGACAGACTAGGAAGAAGGATTGGCCATCCACTTCTGAAATAACAGGCCTCCGAAAACCCTATGTACAAGAGAATAGTAGGCCAGGAAATAAAAATAGTAATGTGGATTTTATTCCACATGCAATGACAGGGAGACATTGGAGACTTTTAAGCTGGGAGAGTAAATGATATTCTAATTTTCATCAATCCATCATGCTGATCAGACAGTGCTGAGGCCAGAACTGGGCGATCAACATTCTAAAATAAAGCCAACTCCATTAAAGCTGACTTGTTTGAGGGTAGCCCATCCTAGAGTTGTAGACCTCTTCTAGGTGCTGGGATTAAGCTGTGGGAACCTGGGCTTTCACTATTCTGCACAACAAGCCCTTCTCTTTACATTCAGCCCTAACAGGCTCACAAGCCTGATGGTCCAATAAGGATTTTTTTTTAATTTTTATTGTATTATTTTTACGTGTACCGTCAAATCAGATCTGACTGATACAGGAGGAGATTGCCCCCTCCTTCTCCAGCAGAGCATCTGGTGGATTTGAACCGTGTACCTCTGAGATTGAAGTGCAGTGTCTTGCCACTAGGCCACCAGAGCTCCCTTCCAGTAAGGATTTTAATATTTACTCCTTCCTCTGGAAATGTTAGAAATTCTTTTCCATGAATTGTGTGGCAGGGAGGATATTAGTCCCTAAACTATGTTTTGCTTAGAGCTTTTAAAATATGTCTTCTCCAGGGGATTTTTTTTTTTAAGAGTGTGACAGGACTATGCTACCAGATTATTTTCCCCTCCACCTTTTTTTCCTGTCTGGAGCTGTATACAATTTTAGTAAGAAAAGTAAAGCTGCCTCTTTTTAAAAAACAACATCTTCTCCTTTCTCTGGTCTTGCCTTCCTTTGCAATGTTTTCCCTCCCTTGGATAGAGTTTAGAAGTATGAGACTTTAGGTTAGAATTCTATTGGGAGGAACAAAACAAAGACAAATGAAACGAGAACAAAACTATTTTCCCCCTGTGTCATTGATTTGGAAACCAAGGCAAAGTGACTTGCCTGCGGCCCTGGCATGAGTCAACTGAGGCTTTTGACTCTGGATGCCTTTTTTTTTTTTTTTGGATGCCTTTTGACTCAGCCTCATGCACGTCCCATGTGATCAGCAATCTTGTGCAATACATGAATGGGCTTCAACTTTAATTTTAAACCACTCCTAGTAACAATTGATAAGCATCTTGTTTTCTTCAGATTCACTCCACTTTTGATGGCAGGATAGATTCCATATTGAGCTCTGAGTATGTTGCAATTTTCTGCACATAAACACATGAACTTGGCCCTATAACTGTCCTCTGCAAGAAGTCTTGCTAAAACAAGAATATTTCTCTTCTATCCCGTTTACTCATGTACCTATGCAGACCTTAGACATCTGATAGGTAGTTGAGACTAAACATTCCTTCTGAAAGTTGTAAGATGTTGAATGCCACTAAGTTCCAGAGAGGAGCTCTGGTGGCTTAGTGGTAAGAAGCTGTGCTGCAAGCCCAAAGGTACACAGTTTGAATCCATCAGCTGCTCCACAGGAGAAGAATGGGCAATCTCCTCCTGTCTGATTTACTGCCTCTGAAAACCCTCTGGAGGGTCAGCTATAGGTTCAGCTCTGCCTCGACAGCACAAAACAACTGACTGACCAGTTAAGTACCCAGATATACCTGGTGAAGCTGTCAAGTGTCCAAATCATGAACTGGGAGAAAGGCCGCACATGGCTAAAGATTATGTCCAGTCGAGCACAGCTTGCTATTCAGTAACAGGGGAGGATCACAAAGTTCTCTAATTCAGCTCTGGACAGAATGAATTCTCCAGAGCTGGAGGCCTGTCAGGCAGGCTGGGCCTGTAGGCACCTTAGCTTGGATAGAGTGGGAAGGGAGTGCACCAAAGCTATTAGGCTTAGTCATTCAGCTGTCTTTCCTCCTACTTGCCACCAACTCCTTTGGCTCACATCTGGCTCACTCTTTCCTCATTGTGTCTTTTGCCCTTGGCCTTTTCTCTACCTGCCCAGTGAATGCTGCCTCAATCCCTTCCTGTCCTTCCTTAGTTTATCTTCTGCTCAGCTATGCACATACAAAGCCCATTGCCATTAAGTCCATTCAAAATCACAGAAACCCCACAAAGACTGCCTCTTAGTTTCCTGAGCTTAATACAAAAAAAGAGAATATATTGCGTACTAGACTTAATTATTACACAGATCTTTTTCTCCTAAAAAGTGAGACCAAACCATTTGGGATTACCTCCCAGTTTTTGTTAGGCGTCGAGTTGACTATGACTCACAGTAACCGAATGAACAGTGTGGAACCTTGCCCTGTCCTGTGCCAGTCTCTCAACCTCTGACATCCCCGAGAGCCCATTGTCCCAGTCACTGTGATGATTCACCTTGTTATGGGCGTCCTCTCTTTTGCTGATCCTTACTTTTCCTACTTTGATGCCTTTTTTCAAGACATAGTACTCTACTCAAAAATTTGTGAGTAGTACACAAAAAATGGGAGAGAGTCCTTGACCTCCAAAAGGATACAAAAGGTGTCTGGAGTAGGGTTTCTTGGGGGTATCTTGACTCTACCACTTGCTCTACGATTTTAGGTAAATAACTAAAACCCCATTCAATTCCCTTCTCCACTTTTTCACCTGTTGAAGAATAGTTATGTAATGATTACATGAGATGAATGTATGTAAATAATTTATTTCTGCATGTAGCACATATTGCTATTATTATTGCTTCTTATTGCTATTATTAATAAAAATTCTTTCCATAGGTCCTGAGCTGGCAATGGAATACATCAAACCCAGCCTTTCCAATAATTGTTGTTTCCCTTTTATTCTGGGAGTTATTTTGTCCCCTTATCTAGTTATAGAAAAACAAAACAAAAATAATAAGCACTACATCTTGGATCTCTTCTTGGTACCCTGCGGGATGGAGAGGAATCTTTTGGCTATGTGTGGGTGGGGTCCATCTTGGATGAGTTGTGGATGACAGAATAGGGTGACTGTGTCTGCGAAATTCAGGATGGGACAGACTGAACAGAGGAGAGGGAAGAAGGGAAGAGTTGGGGAGTTAAAGTTAAGAGTTGAGGTGTTGAAGAATAAAAAGAGAAGACCAAATGGAGTGGAAGCAGGAGTGGCATTTACTTCCTAAACAATATGCCTCTGAAAACTCTATAAACTTTGATAAATGTCCATAGTTATAGAAAGACTTCAGGCCTTTTGTTCATTGGGTCTCTATGAGTCGTACTCAACGACAATCAACAACAGAGGGAGTGTCAGAAATATATATGTTCGAGGGCCAAATAAATAAACAAACCAGCTAGAAGGTGGAAACCTCCAGTTGAGGACTTGGGAGATGGAGAATTTTGGAAGCTGTGTAGATGGAGAAAAGGGGAACAGTTAGGGTAGGTTTCCAGGGTCCCAATGTATATGAAGCTGAAGAGGTGAGTATTAAGTGTACAAAACAGTGTCAGGACTGAGGGCGGAAGTGAAGAAGGTGTGTTCTGGAGGTGGAGAGAGGATCTGAGATGGCCTACATGATTAGGACAGGGAGGTGAGAGTGAGGAATTGAAGGGTGGAGCGGCCGCTGAGGCCCAGGGGGGCCAAGAATAGCTGGAGAGCAGGGGAAAAAAAAGGGGGGGGGTGTCTGGCTGCTGCCGTTCAATGCCAGGGTCAAGTTCCTATGATAAAAGCTCCAGGGCCTGGATCTCGGGGATGCTGAGACTGCGGAGCTGGGCCACTAAGGGAATCTCTAAGCTGCCACAACCTGAGGGTTCGAATCTCTGCACGGAGGGAGTATCCCAGGTGCCTGAGCTGAGAGGAGCGGGGGCGGACAGCGTCTATAGGTTAAGGGGAGTCTCCAGCTGGGTCTCTGGATTGAGGACCATGGCCTGTGAGCTGAGGAGGTCTCCGGTTAGAGGAGGGAAGGGAAACGGAGTGTCCGGTCTAACGAGAGTTGGAGGGCGTCTCCAGAGTGCCCGTCGGTGAGGGCGGGCGGGAGACGAGGTCTCTTGGCCGAGAACGACCAGGGTCCTGCGCTGCGGGGCCCTGTGCTGCGAGGGTCCCGAGGCCGCGCAGTCCCCCAGGCGAGGAGGAGGACAGGCGTCCCGGCCGCCCGCTTTGGCGCCGCCCCGCCTGACATCAGTTCCTGCCGCCGCCGCCGCCGCGCAGCCTACGGCCTCCTTCCCCGCCCGCCGCGCTCCGCAGCCGCCGGGTCGCGGC
>NW_006399778.1:18672713-18678613 GCF_000299155.1 Elephantulus edwardii | reverse complement strand
GGGAGGTGAAGGACCGGATCCTGGAGAACATCTCGCTGTCAGTGAAGAAGGTGAGCGCGGCCGGGGGGCCTGCTGTCGGCCCGGGCCCCGGGTCTTAGCTCGTCCTGCCCGGACTTCCCACCCCATCCAGCGCCGCCCCCCTTAACGCCCCCATTCCCTCCAGGTTGGTGCCGGGCCGGGGGTCTCTCTTGTCACCGAGAGACTCGGAGAGTCCGCCCTTCCCCTCCGCGACCCTGGGGGCGAGGAGTCCCCGGGAGCTCCGGGTCGATGGAGGCGGAGTGGGGTCACTCACGTGAGCGCCGCGGCCTCGGAGCTATTTTTAAAGAACAAAGTTAAGGTCAGCATCCTCAGCGCTTGCAACAGCCAGACCCGGGGTCCTGCCTTACTGGGACGAGTGGGAGCCCCTCACTCAACTCAGCATATCCAGAAAACTCCTAGGAGGATCCCAACTGACCCAATCCCCCGCATCCTGGGATTTCTCTCCTGGGCTTGCATCTCACGGGTGACAGATCCAGCAACCCGCACTTCTCGCAGCTCCGCGTCTGGAGACGTTGCCTTTGGTCCAGCGAAATTCCCTGAATTAAAATAATCTTGCTCAAGGATGGCAGTTTTCAGGAAGCTTATTTCAGAACTTCAAGAACTTGAAGTTCCGGGAAATTTCATTTTGGACAGTGATCCGTGGAACTTGGTGCTGCCATGGACACTGCTGTGTGGGGCTTTGCCGCAGCCGAGATCTTTGCCCCACATCCAGGTAGCAGTGATTACCTCTCAGGCATGAGATTGTTTTTGTGCCCAAGTCAGCTTATTGGTGGTAACCAGTTCTCATGCTCGCAGGTAGAATTCATACTCTCTTAAAACCTAAATGGCCAGACTAGAATTCAAAATGATATAAAGACTGTTGGGGAAAAAAATGATTTGGAGGTGCAAAAAGACTTACAGCTTATATTTTACAACTGCAGCGAACCAATATGGAGAAAATTAAGTCTTCATTGTATGTAAATAATTGTCTCTATCTCCCTACTTAAATTCCTCAAAACCAACATAGACTGGCAGTTTATGCTTTATATGGATAAATAGAATTTTTTTAAAAACCCTCAAAAAACAGACAACTCACTGCCACTGTGTTGGAATTGACTTGTAGCTTGGGAAGAGACTGCCCATCTTTTTTCCCCAAAGACAAATTGGTGTGTTCGAACCACTGGCCTTTGGGTTGGCAGTGCAACTCCTTATCCACTAGGCCACCTTTAAAAAGAAAAGTGAAACCAAAATGCTCTTAATAAAATGTTCTTCTAATAACACAACTAATGGTAACTTTGCAGAGATACAACAAAAGGGTTTTTACATTTCGTTTTCATGAAGTTTGCTAATGCAATAGTTTTTATTTGTTCAAGGAACACAGGATGATCAAATACTTTGTTAAGCAGTACCTCTTTCATAATAAAAGGGAAAACTGCTGTTCTTGCAAATCTAATCTGGCTAGACTGTGGCTTCAGGTAGTTCAAGAAATTTGTCTTTGGATTTCAAACAAAATATGGAGAAAGTCCCTGGTGGAAAAGTGGCAGACATGCCACCTCTGTAATCCCAGATCTTTTGACAACAAAGATCCATTGTGTAAATCAGGCTCTCATTTATGACAGACATGTGGGTATTTGTCACAATGCTTATAATTGTCCATGTTTGGGCAAGCACATTTTATTGAGTTGCAGTGCACCTCAAAAAATATAATTGCATGTTAGAAATTAGAACCCTATTCCTGTATGTATCTTAAGTGAAGGCATGTCTAGTGTCCAGGGTTCAGAAAGATTCTGACTACCTGGATTGAATTCCCACTGTGCTGTTTGATACCTTGTAACTTTGGACAGATTCCTTAGCCTCTCCATGCCTCAGTTTCCTCGTCTGTAAAACAGGGATAACATTTGGGTTGTTGTGAGGATTACATGAAATTATGTTTGTGAAAGATTTAGCATGATGCCTGACCCAGCCTTCTTAAATGGTAGCCTTTTTGTTTGTGGTAAAGCCAGTTTCTCATTTTTAGAGTCTAAAGAGATCTTAAGTGCTTCATCATTCAAAGGTGGATTTACGATGCCATTTGGACCTGCATGCCACTTCTTTTGTATGCTGCTTTTCAGAGAACTGTGATATAATTCTTGAATCCCAAAATTAATTTTGTGTTCTGAATTGGTGCAGCTGCTTCTGATAGAAATCTATAAATTCGATGACAGCAGCAGGCAGCAGGGACTAGCACTCACAGGGCTGGGCTTGTTCTGAAATATTAGTCTCACCTATATCTATAACTACATGGCATCCATGCTGCTGGTTTGCCTTTTTTTTTTTTATTCCCTCCTTTCATGACTGTAATGATCTTCCTGATTCTTTCCAAGAATGTTATGTGGGCTTAAAAAAAAAATGAAATGTATATTTCTGCAAAGAAAGTTCCATTGTGTATAACTATGTTTGCAAAAGAGTTTTTTAAAAGCTTTTTATTGAAATATAATATTGTGTTGCTAGCCTGAAGACATACGGTTCTAGTCCACTAGCTGCTCCACAGGAGAAAGATGGGCAGTCTCCGCCAGTGTGATTTATTGCTTCTGAAAACCTGCTGGAGGGTCAGCTATGAGTCAGTCAGTTTCAACTTGATGGCACACAACAATCCATAAATGTACAGATTATGTGTGTGACCTGATATATCTGTCACTCAGGTAAAAAATAACATGGTGCACACCCATGTTCATTGCAACTTTGCAATAACAAAGAGTTGGAAACAACCCAAGTGCCCATCAACAAACGAATGGATAGAGAAGCTGTGGTTAGTCATACAGTGGAATACTATGCAGCATTGAAAAACAAGGAACTCATGAAATATTACACAAAAATGGGTGACCCTGGAGGACATTATGCTGATTGAAATATCTCAGTCACAAAAAGACAAATGTGGCATAATGCCACTGTTATAAAACAGGACTGACGTGGGGGCAGAGGAGAAACTAAGAAAAGAAGGGATAAATAATCTACATGGCATTGAAACAGATAAGGGACAGAACTGTATAAAAGGAATATATGATTAGGTATTATTGGCATGACAGGAGTCCAGAATAAGAGCTACATAGTAAAATTGTCTGTGGCAGGATCTGTATAATAATGGAAGAACTTTTTTCCCAAAGAAAAAAGCAATCTGGGGGTAGGGGAGACGGGAAGGAAAATGTGCCACAATAAATGATTGGAAACCCAAGTTCTTTATAAACTTATTAATATCTTAATTTAAAAAATTAACTTTTTTTATTTTAAGAAATTAACTTTTACTGTAGGGAAAAGAAGAAATAACTTGGGCAACATCCCAGAAGTCCCCCTGGTAGTCCATCCCAGACATTACATCCCCAAGGGTTTGGTGGTTGGTTTTTTTTCAACCACTACCACCAAGAAACATTGTTGAGTAATTTTCACACCTGAAATGTGTGATGAGCAACACCCTAGAGGAAGAGAACCCAAGGGAATCTATTCTGATATGGAGATAGGCTGCTTGGGAGGTAGAATTGGAGTTTAATGGTTAATACAAATGACAACAATAAGAAGCCGATTCCATTTGTTCTTGAAAGGGAAAGGGCAGAAGTCTCTTAGGTGCAGATAATGAAGCCTGTGGTTGCTGATTTTTTAGTAGTTAAAGGCAAATGTCCAAGGCAAGGACAGTATTGGCATTTTGGATTGGCATGTGGTCCACTAAATACCATCTTCTCCATGAGAAGGAAAGTAGTGGTTTTCATGAGAGTTTTGGTGGGGTTTTTTGAGCAGTTGTGAATGTCTTTGCTTGTGTATGCCGCAAAAGGCTGGAAGATAAGATGAGCAAAGGCTGGAAGAAGCTGCCTCTACCCTCCAGCAGTTTGTGTGTTGCCTTACAAGACTCACCACCTTTCAGCTGGAGCCAACTTGTAGCTGACCCTCTAGCAGATTTTCAGAGGTTGTAAATCATTGGGAGAGGAGATTGCCCACTTTGCCCCCCTAGAGCCGCTGGTGGATTCAAGCTACCAGAAAAGCACCATCTTTGGACTAGCAGTGAGCCAGTGCAACTCTCTATGGACTACATCACCATAGATCCCTTACTGTGTGCCAGGTTTGGTGTATTGGCTGTTGGTGGTGTTCGCATTGGAACCAACCCTGGCAGGTTTTCAGAGGCTGTAAATCTCACAGGAGAAGATTGCCTCTCTTTTTCCCACAGAGCATCTTGTGGATTGGCTGCATTTGGGCTGATTGCACAGCTCCTTATCAACTAGGCCACCAGAGTTCCTTTGTATGCTGGCCAGGAGCAGAACAGAAAAAAACAGCGGCAGCAAAACCTAGGGCAAGGAGAAGGCCTCCAAAAAGGGGGGGCTCACCTAATGTTGACAGAGTGCTAAAATTCAGGGCAAGAAAAGTAATCATTGAAGAAAAGTAAGAGGAACAGCTTGAGTGAAGTGAGGACACCAGGTGACCTTCAGAGACCAGTGAGAAGTTGGTGCTCCGTTGCCATTCTCAGCAGTGCTGAGGGTTCTGCTAGAAGGAACTGAAATGCTCTCTGTGGAAGCTGTGTCATGTAGAGGAAATGGTGCCTGTCTCAGAAGTTCACGGTCCTGGGTCAAGGCCTGAATCCTGGATCGCCACAGATTGTCTTAGCCCTAGGAAATTACCAGACCTTTATTACCTTCAGTTAGAGTTCCCAGGTAAGCACAAAGAATTAAGCCCTAAGTTGCTCATCAAAAATTTGGTAGTTGGCACCATAGGCACCTTGGAAGAAAGTCCTGATGATTGACTTTTGTTTTTTTAATTGTGATTTTAACAAAAATTTACAGAAAAGTTGAATTTTCATTCATTCATTGTTGCATAATTCCCTCCCTCCTCCTTCCTCCTCCCTTCCCCAGTGCATTTTGCAATGCTCCTCTTATCCTGAAGTGTTGTCAGACATATAATGCCTAATCATATATTCCTTTTAAACAGTTCTTTTCCTCACCTGATTCAATGCAGTGTTCATTCTCTCTCCACTCTTTTGCTATTCTCCAACCCCATGTCAGTCTTTCTTTATAACAGTAGTGTTATGCAGTATTTGTCCTTTAGTGACAGAGATATTTCATTCAGCATAATGTCCTCCAGGGTCACTCACATTGTGTAATCTTTACAAGTTCAGTGCTGCATAGTATTCCATTGTATGTATACCATCATTTTCCTATCCATTCATTTGTTAATGAATATTTGGGTTGCTTCCATTGCTAATGTGAATGCAGCAGTAAGCATGGGTGTGGATACATTTGGTTGGGTGGCAGCTCACATTTCTTGAGGGTATATTCCTAGTAGTGGAATGGCTGGATCAAATGGTATTTCTGTTTCCCACTTTTTGAGAAAGTTCCAGAACACCTTCCTTAGTGGTTGCACCATTTTACACTCCCACTAGAAGTGAATAAGGGTTCCAATCTTTCCACAACCTCTCCAGCATTTGTTGTTTGCTGTTCTTTTGAACTTTGCTATTGTTGCTGGGGTGAGTTGATATCTCATAGCTGTTTTTATTTGATCTCTCTGAGAGCTAGGGATTTTGAGCATTTCTCCACATGTTTGTTTGCCATCTTAATGTCTTCTTTGGTGGTCTATTCATATCCTATGCCCATTTTGTGATTGGATTGTTTACCTTTTCTTTTTGAGATTCAACTTTTGAAATATCAGCTGTGGAAAACCCCACAGAGCATAGGTGGTCTCTGACACATGTGTAATCTCCTTGAATCCAGGGCAACTCAATGCAACTAACAAAATTAGCAATCAGAACCTATGTACATTGTTGTAATATAGTTAGATTGTCGTTGTTGTTGTTATGTGCCGTTGAGTCGTTTGCGACTCATAGCAACCCTATATACAACAGCCCTAAACCCTGCTCTATTCTGTGC
>NW_006399778.1:18654284-18669203 GCF_000299155.1 Elephantulus edwardii | reverse complement strand
TGAGTCACAAATGACTCGATGGCACATAACAACAATATGTAAGTGAGGCCATATAGTATTTGTCCTTTTGTGACTGACTCATTTTCCTCAGCTTGATGTTTTCAGGGTTCATCCATATTGTGTCATGCATCAAAACGCATTCTGTGCTCTTATATACAAATCCAGTATTGCATGTCTTATGCCTTATTGTTCTAAAGGATCGTATTTTGTGTACTATTATTATCAGACTAATGTATAATGCAACTCTGATAATGTGATGTAAAATGTAAAGATCTACATATAAGCATTGCAACAGTATCCTACCAACTAAAACACCAAATAAACCATGAACAGTGACCAAAAAAACACACAGAAGAACAGAAAAAAACCAACTTTCTTTCTATAAAAAACAAACCAAAAAAACTTTCTCTTCCTGGTTTCATACTATTAAATCATATGACAGTTGTTATGTTGCATCGAGTCAAGTGTGGCTCATAGCAACTCTGTGAACAGCAGATCTGAATCTTGCTCAATACTCAGCCATCCTCATCATCTTGGACACTCTTGAACCCATCGTTATTGTTTCCACATCATTCTATCTTGTTGTGGGTCTTTCTCTCTTACTCTGATCCCCCACCTATCCAAGCTTGATGTCTTTCTCCAGAGACAGGCCCCTCCTATCAGTGTGTCCAAAGTATGTGAGACAGAGTTTTGCTATGCTTGCCTCTATAAGGAGTACCTGTTTTCCAAGGAGAACCTATGAAGACCAAGGACTGCAGTCTTCAATATGGATTGCATCTCAACAACAAGTAAACAAAAGTCCTCACTACCAGGCCAATATGCAGCACAGGTGAAGAAAAGATTGAGATTTCATTTTACTCAGATCCACAATCAACATCCTTGGCACAAGCAATCAGGAAGTTAAAAGATGAGTTGCATTGGGAAAATCTGCAGTCAGAAACCTCTCCACGGTGCTAAAGAGCAACGATGTTAGTCTAGAGACTAGAGTGTGCCTGATCCAGGCCATAGTCTTCTCAGTTGCTTGCATCTGAGAATTGGACAGTCAATAAGGATGTTAGAAGAAGAATCAATGCCTTTGAGTTGTGATAGTGGAGAAGAGTCTTGAACATACCATGGACTGCCAAGAGAACAAGTGTGTCCTGGAGAGGGTGAAACAAGGTTGCTACTTGGAGGGAAGGATTTTGAAACTGTCTCACATACTGTGGACGTGTTATCAAGAAGGACCAGTCCTTGGAGAAGGACATCATGCTGAGAAGGGTAGAGGGTCAACATAGGAGAGGTAGATCCTGGATGAGATGGATTGACACAGAGACTGAGGTAACGGGGATAGGTGTGTCAGAGGTGGTGAGATTGGCTTGGTATAGAGCACGGTTCATAGGGCCTTTATTCATAGGATCTCTATGAGTAATTGTTGACTTGAGGGCACATAACAACAACAAAACAGCAGGCTGAATTCATCATTCATCCTTCAGGCTGTAATTTGTGGATCCCTGTTAGTCTCTTTGACTCAAACTCTTATCTCAGAAGTATACCGCCATCTTAGAGGAAACTATAGCTATGGACAAGTGTGTATAATGTTTGTGTATACAACGTCCAAGCACAGGCAAACTAGTAATCACTTTCAGAGATGCTAGTGTGACCAGTCTTCTAGTTAACCAACTCTTCATCTCAGAAGAGATTGACTTAAGGCACACTGTACACTCACACTACCTCATTAACATACTAAAGAAAGCCCATCCCCAAATGAGATTATAACCGTTGCTGTTAGGTGCCATGGTGTCAACCGTGACTCCTAGCGAGCCTACAGACCTTACCCCTTTCTGTGCCATCTTCACAGTCTCCTCCATGTTCAAGCCTATTCTTGCAGTCACTGTGTCAGTCTATCTCCTTCAGGGTCTTCCTGGTTTTCACTGACCTTCACTTTTCCCAGCATGTTGTCTTTTTCCAAGGACTAACCCCTCCTAACAACATACCCACAGTATGTGAGGTGAAGTTTCACCATCCTTGCCTTTATTTAAGGAGCACCCTGGTTGCACTTTTCCCAGGACAGATTTGTTTGTTCTTATGCCAATCCATGGGGTATACAGTACTTTTCACCAACATCACAATTCAGAGATATTGACTCTTTGGTCCTTTTTATTCATTGTCTTAACTTTCAGATGTATAGGAAACAGGTGAAAAATACCATGACTTTCATCTGTTACACCTTAGTCTTGAAACATCCAGATTTTTCTGACAGCAGATTTCCTTGGGTAGATCCTTGAGAGCAGGTTTCCGCAATGCACCACATCTTTTGATTTCTTGACTCCTGCTACCATAAGTGTTGATTGTGGAAAATGGAATCATTGACAGCTTCAGTCTTTCTCCATCTATCATGATAGTGCCAAATGGTCTAATGTTGAGGATTTTTGTTTTGATGTTGGAATATAACCCTTGTTGAAGGCTTTGATCTTTAGTGCTTCAAGTCTACTTTCTGCAAGCAAGGTTGTGTCACCTGCATAAAGAAGATTGTTGATGAATCTTCCTCTAATCCCGTGTAATCATGTTGTTGTTGTTATATACCATCAAGTCAGAACTTACTCATGGTTGACTCTTCACAGGGTTTTTATAGGGTATAAATTGCACAGGAAGTGACTGCCCATTTGTCTTTCACCGGGCAGCTTGTGAACTTGAACTGCATACCTTTGGGTTGGCAGCACAACTCCTTATCACTAAGCCACCAGAACTCCCTGTATACACATTTTTTAAAATTTTTTATTATTATTATTTTGTGTGTGTACCGTCAAATCAGATCTAACTGGTACAGGAGGAGATTGTTCCTACTTCTCCAGCAGAGCATCTGGTGGATTTGAACTGTGCACCTCTGGGATTACAGTACTAAACATTTTTGTTGTTAAGTGCTGACAAGTACAACTGAGTACAACCCTAAGAACAATAAATAGACCTAACCTGTGCCCCATCCTATGCCGTCCTTATCATCCTTAACACATTTGAGTCAATTGTCACAGGAACTGTTTCGGTCCGTCCCATTGAGGGTCTTCCTCTCCTTTGCTGACCCTCCCCTTTCCAAGCATGATGTCCTTTTCCAAGGAATAGCATCTTCTAAAAACACGTCCAAAATAAATGAGACAAAGCTTTGCCATCTTTACCTCCAAGGAACATTCCAGCTACACTTTCTCTAAGACATACCGGTTTGTTCTTTTGGCAGTCCATGGGGTAGTACTGTTCTCCAGCACCACAACTCAAATGTATCAGTTCTTCCATTAACCTTACTCATTGTCCAGCTCTCACATGCATAGCAGGTGATTGGAAAGACTGTGGCTTGAATTTGGCACATCCTAGTTTTTGTTCTTCAGGACATTGGAGAGATCCCTGACAGCAGACTTTCCCAATGTTGTATGTCTTCCGATCTCCTGACTGCTGGTACCAAGGATGTTGAGTACCAAGAAAGATGAAATTGTTGACAGTTTCAATCTTTTCTCCATCTATCATGATGCTTCCTACTGGCCCAGTGGTGAGGATTTTTGTTTTCTTGATGTTGAGATGTAATCCATATTCAAGGCTGCAGGCCTTGATCTTCTGCAGCAAGTGCTTTATGTCCTCCTTACTTTGAACAAGGAAGGTTGTGTCATCTGCATAACACAGGTTATTGATGAATCTTCTCCCAAACCTGATGCCATGCTCTTGATAAAGTCTAGCTTCTTGATTTGCTCAGCATACAGATTGTATAGGTATGAAAAGAGGATACAATCCTGATGTACATCTTTCCCAATTTTAAACCATACAGTGTTCCCTTACTCAAACAACAGCTTCTTGGTATGTATTTCATATAAGCATAATTAAGTGTTCTGGAATTCTTATCCTTCTCACGATTCGCCCTAGTTTAGCTACATGATCAAATGTCTTTGCACAGTCAATAAAACACAAATAGATATTCTTCTGATATTCTCTGCTTTCAGCCAAGATCCATCTGACATCACAAATGATATTGCTGATATTATGGCCTCTTCTAAACCCAGCTTGACCTTCTAGAAGTTCTCTGTGAGTGCATTGTTCTAACCATTTTGGGTGATCTTCAACAATATTTTGCATGCATATGACATTAATGATATTGTTCAATAATTTCCACATTCTATTGCATCATCTCTCTTGGGAATGGAAATAAATATGGATCTCTTCCAGTCAGTTGGCCAGATTGATGTCTTGCAAATTTCCTGACACAGACTCGTGAGCATGTCCAGGGCTGCATCTGTTATTTTGAACATGCTAATTGGTATTCCATCGATTCTTGGTGCCCTATTTTTTGCCAGTGCCTTCACTACAGCTTGACTTCTTCCTTCATCACCATTGGCTCTTTGTCCTATGCTACTTTCTGAAATAGTTTGGTGTCGGCTACTTTTAGGCATTAGTGAGCTGGTATGGGCCACTTTAAATCAGACAATCATAAGATCTGCTATGCTGGGAAGGGAAAATTGAAGACGAATAGTCTTTTTTTATTTATTTTATTTTATTTTATTATTTTTGTGTGCGTGTACCGTCAAATCAGATCTGACTGGTACAGGAGGAGATTGCCCCTCCTTCCCCGGCAGAGCATCTGGTGGATTCGAACCGTGCACCTCTGGGATTGTAGTTGCAGCTTCTTGCCACTAGGCCACCAGAGCTCCCCTTAGACGAATAGTCTTATAGTCATAAAAACCATTTTAAGATCTGTCCTGAAGTACAATGCTGTGAGTGATGGGATACTATCCATACACATATAAGGAAGACTGGTTAACACAGTTGTTATTCAAATATATACCAAAGAAGAGGGAATTGAGAATGTCTACCAACTCTGCAGTCTGAAATTGCCCAAACATGTAGTCAAGATGCATTAATAATGATTGGTGACTAGAATGCAAAAGTTGGAAACAAAGCAGAAGGGTTGATACTTGGAAATTGTGTACTTGGGGAGAGGAATGAGACTGGAGATTAAATGATTTCATTTTGTACATTTAATGATTTAGTCATTGTTGTGTTGATTCCCTTCGAGTCGAACACGACTCATAGCAACCCTATGAACAAAAGGCTTGAAGCCTTTCTATAATTATCAACATTTATCAAAGTTCACAGAGTTTCCAGAGGCAAGTTGTTTAGGAAGTAGTCATAGCAAATGTAAAACCATAGATATACTAAAAGCCCACTGCTATCCAGTCAATTCCCTTGATGATGCTTTCTTTTAGCAGTTCAACATGACACAGTGTGCCACCAGAGCTCAATAGTGACCCTTTGGACAATGGCAGTCTCCCCTTCCCTAGGTCACCTTCCCACCTTGGTTTTGGCTGGCATTTGCTGCTCAGTCCCTTCAACCTTGAATGAGGTTCTGTTTCCAGCCAGACACACCCTGAGTCGAGCCAGAGTCTCCCAGTTGGGATCCACTCGCCCTATGAATGAGCTGCAGCTGTTGGTCTGACCTTGCTGGTCAGTGCAGCTGCAAAACCCTGTGCAAGTTGTGGCCCTGATCCCATTTTTCCCCACCCCCTACAGAAGTTAGATCTGCTAATCCATTAAAAATTAGCTGGGATAGCTTATTTCTGGACAGGGCTTGATAGATACATGTGAGAATTTTATTGGCCTTTTGGTTTAGATCAATAGTGGCTTTTTTTCTCTCTGACTTCACAGAAAAGCTCTTAAGAGTTTGAAATGTTCTGAAAGTCCCTAATGACCTGAGTCACCAAGTCAGGATCTACTTAAAATAAAATACTGCCTCCATACACATATTATAGACTGATGTGTTAAGGGTCTGTATTCCTTCTTTCTGCTTCTGTCTCCCATGCCTGTCTCCTAATGTTAGCAGTAGGGACAGTAGCTGGTCCTCTATCCCTTTTTCTCTCTTTCACAGAATAGGAACTTTCACAGATAAGAGCCTTAGAGGAGCCTGGGTGATGCAGTGGGTTTTGTTTGTGTGTGTGGTGGTGGTGGTGTTCTTTTAGAATTTTTATTGTGATTTTAACAAAAGTTTACAGAAAACTGGGATTTTCATTCATTCATTGTTGCACATTTTCCTCCCTACCCACCCCACCCACAGTTCACTTTTCTCTTTAAAAAATTCATTCACTGTTGCACAGATTCCTCCATCCCCCCAACCCAGTCCACTTTGCTATGCACCTCTTATTCTGGATTGTTGTTGTGCAAATAATACCTAATCATATATTCCTTTTAAACAATTCTTTCCCTCATCTGTTCCAATGCAGTGTTCATTATTTTATAACAGTGGCATTATGCAGTATTTGTCCTTTTTTTAAAAAAATTATTATTATTTTGTGTGTGTGTACCGTCAAATTGGATCTTACTGGTACAGGAGGAGATTGTCCCTCCTTCTCAGCAGAGCATCTTGTGGATTCGAACTGCGCACCTCTGGGATTATAGTGCAGCTTCTTGCCACTAGGCCACCAGAGCTCGCCAGTATTTGTCCTTTTGTGACTGAGATATTTCACTCAGCATAATGTCCTCCAGAACCATACATTTTGTATAATATTTTACAAAGTCCTTATTTTTCAGTGCTGCATAGTATTCCATTGTGTGAATATACCACAGCTTCTCTGTTTATTTGTTGATGGGCACTTGGGCTGCTTCAGTCTCTTTGCTATTGTGAATAATGCAGCAATACACATGGGTATGCATTTATCTGTTTCAGTGGCAGTTCTGGTTTCTTTAGGGTATATTCCCAGTAGTAGAATTGTTGGGTCAAATGGCATTTCTATTTCCAACTTTTTGAGAAAGTACCATACTGCCTTCCTTAGCGTTTTAAGAACTTGGCTGCTAAGTGAAAAAGTTGGTGTTTTTGTTTGTTTGTTTGTTTGGTTTTGTGTGTGTGTGTGTATGTGTGTAAAATTATTTTTTTAAAAAAAATTATTATTACATTTTATTAGTTTTAATGAACATTTACAGAGATTTTGGGTTCTCATTCATTCATTGTTGCACTGTAAAAGTTGGTGTTTTAATTCACCAGTCACTCTTCAGGAGAAGAGTGTGGCAGTTTGCTGCTAGAAGGACTATATAGCCTGTTGAAACTTAACAGGACAGGTCTGCTCTGCCTGCTAGTCTCTATGGGTCAGAATTGACACAATTTATTTGTGTTCAGCAACTCACCAAAGCTCTGGGGGCCCCATCCATAGGGAGCACTGCTGCTAACTTGAAGACCTCACCTTGTTAGTGGTTCAGATGTACCAGCTGCTCCAAGGGATAAAGATGGGCATTCTCCTCCAGTGCAGTTTACAACCCAGGAACCTGCCGGAAGGTCAGCTCTGTGTCCATTCTGACTTGATGGTAATGAGACTGACCAAAAGATTGGCAGTTTGAACCCTCTCGGTGGGGATGCGTAAGAAAAGCCTCTTGATTAGATGCTGTGAAGGTTAACAGCCAAGAAAACCTTACGGCGCTCAGCTGTACTCTGTACCAAGGTTGGTTGCCTTGAGTGAGCATCAGCTTGATAGCAACTTGTAGTTCAGTGAGGATTTGGGAAGAACTGACGGCTCTGACCAGAAACCACGAAGTGTGAATGCCAGGCTCCAGCGCCCACGGCTCACTCCACCCAGCAAAGCAGGGACTGGTGGGGAAGCAGCCACTGCTTTTCCTGCACTCTGCCTGTTTGGTTTTGAGATAGGATTCCCCTTCATGTCCAAATGCTTCTCTAGCATCAAGGCTCCATTTGAAGCTTTGTGGCTTTGTGCTGCTTTCATCCCACCGCAGCCCACCCTGGGCCCTCTCTCTGTCTGTGTCTTGGCCCAAGCACATCCCCATTGAAAGGGCCTGAGAGATGATTTGAGGCCAGGCAGAAGGGTCACCTGCACCTGGGGCTAGATACGAAAGTCACATGTGGCAGCACCTGCCTCTCTGTTCAGACGAAGTGGGCCCCAGCTGACTTTGTGTTCACAGCAACTGTTAGCACTCCAGAGTTTCACGCGGAGCCGGGCTGGTTCCCACCGTTCCTTCTCTTACCTCATCCAGCTGGAGCCCAAGATGGGAAGAAGATGTTCCCAGCAAGACTGAAAATCTGCTGTGAACTGGAAAACGGGTGAGGCCTGGAAATCACTGTTGAGCAACAGGCAGAGGGGTCAGAACATGTCTGCTGTGGAAAGGAAGGAGCTGGTATCTGCGTGACTGTCGTGTGAGAGACGGGCTGGCGTTTGTAGGCACCACAGGGCTCCTGCCTGGGTCTTTCTTCCTATTCCAGTCTACAGTGCTGATCCTGGGCATCGGAATTCACCACCATGGCAGGAGCAAGAATCTTGAATCTTAAGGAAAGCAATGGGTCTTTTCTCTCTCATGACAGAAAAGCTGTCCAAGGAGGCCTCACTGCAGAGGAAGCAGATTTCTCAGCTTGGGAGCTGGAACTGGGGGGTTGGAGGGTGGGCAGTAAATCTATGAAATGACTGGCCTGGGCCTCAGAGGTCTCCTCCTCTCCTCCTCATCTTAACTAGCCAGCAAGACTGAGTGCTTTATGCAAACATTCATATCCAGCCTTATCTTCCTTACTGTGTCTCCCTCAAAGTGTGAATGCCCTAAAACTTCCATTTGAGACAGGAAAAGAAAGGGAGATTTCTTACGGAAGTCTGTTTGACTGCGGTTCCAAATTCAGTCATTGATCTGTTGTTATCACCAGCCGGGCCCCAAGAAGATCCCCCGTGTCAGGCAGACACCTGGGCCTCCTTCACCGACTTGCGACTTGCTCTCGTCTTTGTAACTTTTCCCACTGTGCTTATAAGTGTTTACAAACAGTACAGAAATGCAGAAGAAAGAAAGGATTAGTTTCCTGTAATCCTCATCCCCTCATCTCCCCCCAGTGTAACTGTATTTAAGAGTTGGAACTAATAGAGTCTAAGAAACCCAGTCATGTGTGAGAACAAGGAAGAGATGAATACAGACTATTGAAATCCACAGTCTCTAACTGAATTTTAGCGAGTTCTCAACCTTCTCTCTTCCAATTTCCCCCCAAGGCTCTTTCTTTCTAGTGCTCACAGACTGCTGGGGCTCAGGGCGTCTAGATACACTGAGAGGAAGCCCAAACCCACTGCTGGGGAGCTGATTTTGACTCAGAACGACCTCACTGAACAAAGCAGAACTGCCCCATGGAGTTTCCAAGGCGGAAATCTTTATGGAAGCAGCCAGTCTTATCTTGTCCTGAGGAGAAGAGCTAGCTTGTAAGACCGAAACCACAGACTTTTCCTATTACTTTTAACCACTGCACTACCAGGACCAGACCTATGGCCCTTGAGTCATTTCTATACTCATAGTAACCCTCCATCGTTTTTCCTGCGCTGTAAATCTTAAGAAAAGGAAACTGCCTTATTGTTTTTCCTCAGAGTGACTAGTGGGTTTGAGCTGCTGGCTTTTCAATTAGCAGTCCAACAGTGAACCTACTAGATCACCAGAGCTCCTGAACACACCAAGAGGAAAACTCATTTATTGCTGTCAAGTCACAAATTGAGAGGAGCTTGCCCATCTTTCTCCTGAGGAGCAGCTGGTACATTTGACCTGCCACCAAGGCACTACCTTTGGATTAACATAGCAACTCCCTACACACTCCACCACCAGGGCCCTCCAGTGTCATACATAAGGCAAATATGAGGCTCAGAGAAGTAACTTGCTCAAGGTTAGAAAGTTTAAGAAGGGCAGAGTTTGGACTGAAACTGTTTTTTTGACTCTTGCTCTTTCCATTACTCTGAGCCCTTCTCATCTTCAAGACATCTGTCTTAAAATTATAACAGATAATATGTTCCCATGTGTCCACCTTAACACCACGCTATCACTAAATAGGTCTTTGTTTTATGAGTATAAAGTGTGCATCTTAGGCACTAGGAGTCAGGAGTGAACAAAACATACCGCACTTCTGACCCCAGAGGAGTAAATTCTGGAAGAGGAGACAGGCATCCAACAAATTGCAATGGGAATGGACACTAATGTCCTTTAATGACTATGTAAATTTGCAGTCTCTCCATGCTTCCTAGCTCTGAATTTCGTGTCAGCCTTCAAGAATTTTACTATGTTGGGGGAAGAAGGAAACAAGCAAATGAATTAAAAAGAAAAATTAAAATAATAGTAATTTGGCTTTGTCAAGGGCCTTGGAATGGAGTCAGAAATCCCTCCAGGGCCCTTCCAGCCTAATGTGATTTAGACAGTGACTTGATGGCTGTTTTTCCTTATTAACAAACTGGTTGGGTGGAAGAAGCATACATGAAGTCATGGTGTAGGTATAGTGGATGAAAAGGGAAGTGAAAACTGAACACAGAAGCAGGCAAACCTCCCACGTTTGGAGCTTGGTTAAAGTGAGGCTTTGAAAAACTCCCCTCTTTCTTCTCTTCCCACCAGGGCTGGTGGGGAGCACTCAGAAAACAGAACAACCACTTTTTGCCTGGATGGAGTAGAATTGTGTGTGCTGTGTGCTCTTTCAGACCATTCACAGTCTCTGGGTCTCTGGTGTTTGCTGAAGAACCTCTTGACTGGGCCCCTTGCCATTTTTCTCCCCACTTTGAAACGCCTTCTTAATTCCTCCCTCGAGGTTAAGTCTGTGTTGAGTTTAGGGGCAGCCATAGTGCCTTAAAGTTTGGACACTCCCTTTACAGGAAGGAGAAGCATTTTAGGGAACCTAGGAGCTGTCAAATGGCCCAAGAGGTCAGTCCCAACTAGTCCAGGTCCCCTATAGTTAGCACTGCTTCTCTATCCCAAAGAAAGAAGAAATCTATGAATAATTCAAGTGCTACTTCCCCCCCCCCCCCCCCGACATTTCCCTGGCAAATCTCCCATCAGAGCTTCCAGTAAAACAGCCTGACAACTCTACAGCAGAGGGGCTAATGAGCAGTGATTTGGGAAGTAGAGAAAGAAAGACACTTCTAACAGGCTACTGTATCTAACAGGAAATGAATGGTTAAGGAGCACTGATTTCCTCAGACTTGGTTAAAGAGCAAGGAAAACTATGTAAGCACACAGTTACCCTTGATAAGGCCTCTCTACCTGTAAGGGTGTCAGTCAGTCCCAGAATCCCACCCAGCCAGGCGTGAGACCTTCTGGCACAGGGGCGCTGGCTGGGCCCCCAGGACACCATTTTCCAAACCCACCTAGAAACCAGGGTGACCGTTTCTGACTGGCAGGATGCCTGATTAATTCTTGTGTAGAGCTGATTACCAGATTTTCTCACTCAGAATTTTTTTTCCCAGCTAAGGTGGGGAGAAATCTTAAGCCAGACAGTTTTAAACTAGGACAGTAAGTCAGAAGCATTGCATTTGCCCGAGGCTGGAGGAGCAGCTGTTCCCCAGCAACCAAAGCCTCTGTTGAGACTCTTGGGACTTTTAAGAAGGAAGTGACTAGGACATTCCTGGCGTGGAGCCCCAACTCCTCCTACAGGAACTCAGTAAGACCCCCTTCCTCTGGAAGACAGTGGGAGACCTACTCTCCTGGTATTACAGCGGGTGCTCCCAGCTGTTCTTCTGTCCTAAGTGGATGAAAGCAGAAGGGACAGCAAAGTAACTCTCTCTGGTGTTTGAGCAAACCTGGCCAAGACTCTCAGAGAAGTGGAAAGACCCAGGAGAATGCCTTCATCTCCTTGGGCTGCAGTCTCCTATATGCTGAGGACTCCGGCTTCTTCTTGTTGTATACCGTCAAGTTGGAACTGACCTATAGCTGACCCTCTGCCAGTTTTTCAGAGGCAGTTAATCTCATGGGAGGAGATAACCCATCTTTTTTTCTGTGGGACAGCTAATGGTCTCAAACCGCATGCGTTTGGGATTGCAGCGCAGCTTCTTGCCACTAGGCCACCAGAGCTCCCTAACTCTGACTTAGTGATGGATTTTCTGGGCACTTTTAGTAGTCAGTGTCATTCACCGACAACCTCTCTCACGCTCCCCCCCCACACACACACACACTCTCTTGCACAGCCCATTCTTACTGCATGGGAGGCTGCCAGGAAACTCTGCTTCCTGAGCAAATGATTTTCAAGGGCTCTTCTGCTTCTAGACTCCGAAAACCATCCTCAGCTCTGGCCAGCACCCAGCCACACATTCTATTCCAGTTGGAGATTCTCTACAGAAATGCCGTTGGCAGTACCCGTCCATTCCTTGGATCATGTAAAACGGGCATTATTGCTCTTAAGAAGCTTTGCTGAGGCTGAAAAGACTTTAGGCTGCCTGCTTTGTTTACTTTTGTATGTCTTTTTGAGGATGAATGGGAACCCCTCGCCTAACCCTTCATATCTGTCTTTGCCTGAAACCCAATTCACTGCCATTGAATTGATTGTGACTCGTAGTGACCCATCTCTACAGCTCAAAGGTATCATTCTTCTTCTACCTTATTCATTGTCTAACTCTCAGATGCATAGCAAGTAACTGAAAAGACTGTGATTTGAATCAGGCGCACTTTTCAAACTGACATCATTGTTCCTCAGTAATTTGGAGAGGTCCCTTACTGCAGATTTGCTCAGTGCAATATGTCTATCATGATGTTGCCTATCGGGCTAGTGGTAATGATTTTTGTTATCTTGATGTGAGATGTAATCTATATAGAAGGCTGTAGTCTTTGGTCTTCTGGGGCAAGCACTTCAAATCCCCCTCCCTTTCAGCAAATACGATTGTATCATCTGCATAATGCAGGTTGTTGTTGAATCTTCCTCCTATCATGATCCCACATTCTTTTTCTTAGAGTCCAGCTTCTCAAAAGATGTGCTCAGCGTACAGATTGAATGATTTATAGTAACCCTGTAATCAATGGCTCTGAGCCTTGCTGTATCCTGAGCTAACATCACTGACTGTCTCTGACACATGTGATCCCATTGTCGCAGTCACTGTGTCAATCCATCTCATTCAGGAACTTCCTTTGTTGTGCTGACCCTTTACACTTCCCAGCATGAGGTCCTTCTCTAAGGACTGATCCTTCCTGGCAGCATGCCCCAAGAGTGTGAGACAGAGTTTCAAAATCCTTGCCTCCAAGGAGCATCCTGGTTTTACCCTCTAGGGCAGACTGATTTCTAGTCTTGGCAGTCCATGCTGTGTTCAGCACCATAGCTCAAAGGTATCGATTCTTCTTCCCTCATCCTTATTTATTGTCCAGCTCTCAGGTGCAGAGGAGTCAGTTGAGAAGTCTGTGGCTTGAATCAGGTGCACTTTAGTCTGTCGACTGATATCATTGCTCTTTAGCACTCTGGAGTGGTCCTTGACAGCAGATTTTTCCCAAGGCAACTTGTCTTTTGGTTTCCTAACTGCTGGCGCCAAGAATGTTGATTGTGGATCTGAGCAAGATGAAATCATTAACAACCTCAATATTTTCTCCATCTGTCATGATCCTGCCTATTAGCCTGGTGATGAGGATTTTTATTTTTTTATGTTGATATGCAATTTATATTGAAGGCTGCAGTCCTTGACATTCTGCAGCAAATGTTCAAGTCCTCCAGCGTTTCCACAAGCAAAGTTGTGTAATCTGTATAAAGCATGTTGCTGATGAATTTTCCTCCAATCTTAATGCCACATTCTTCCTCATAAAGTTCAGCCTCCTGGATTATCTTTTCCACACTGAAAAGATTTGGAGAAAGGGCACATCCCTGATACACTCTATCTTGATTTTGAACCATGCAGTGTTCTCTTGCTCTGTTTATACAACAGCTTCTTGGTCTAGGTCTAGGTTTCATGTGAACACAATTAAGTGTTCTGGAATTCTCCTTCTTCTCTTTGACCTGTGGTGTTGGAGAAGGATACTGTATATCCCATGGATTACCAAAAGAACAAACAGATATGTCTCAGAGAAAGAGCAGCCTGAATGCTTCTTGGAGATAAATATGACAGAGCTTTGTCTTACATACTTTGAGCATGTTGTTAGGAGAGGCTGTTCCTTGGAAAGAACATAGTGCTTGGAAAGGTCAGTGAAAAAGAAGACTCTCAACGAGATGGATTAATATGGTGACTACAGTGGTGGGCTCAAATATGTCAGAAATTATGGGAATGACATAGGATGAGACTGTTCAGATGTTATTTATAGGGTCACTATGAGCTGTACTTGGCAACACGTAAACACAGCAATATAGTGACACTGTAGGACAAAGTAGAATTGCTATATAAGGTTTCTGAGGCTGTGAGTCTTTATGGTCTCTCAGAGCCGCTGGTGGTTTCAAACCACCAACCTTTTAGTTGATAATGATCAGTGATTGTTGTACTGTTGAGGAGGATCAAACCCATAGCTGACCCTCTGGTGGGTTTTCAGAAGCAGTTAGTCGCATGGGAGGAGATTGCTCATCCTTCCTAGCAGCCCAGTATTTCACCCTCTGCACCACTAGGACTCTGTGTGTGTACCTGACGCTAGTACATGTTGTTGATACAGGGTGGAGAGGTTGTCCTGGTGGCCTCCCTGGTGACACAAGGTAGTCTAAGCACATCGTCCCTTCTCCAAATGTCATTGATATGGAGGAGCCCCTTAGGGTCTCTCTCTGGGGGAGTCTGGTGTCAATGTCTAAGGACATCTATCTCCAAGGCAGATGAACGCTGTCACATGACTTGAACTCTGCCTGTCCTCTGAGAGTGTGCCTCAAAGAAGGGTGAATTAATGTGAGAGCTGGGGAAGTCAATTAACTCCTCAGTGTCCATACTAGGGAGAGAAAACACAAGGCAGGCAGCACCGTCTCATTTTCCTCAAGACTTGTCTGTCCCTTACCGCATTGCTCCCTGCAGCAGCATCAAGTAAGTGGTAGCATCAGGGATGTGGGTCTACGAGGGTCCTGAGGAGTGGCTGAGGGGACCTCTTGTGACGTCATTCATAGCAAGGTGACTGCTAACTGAAAGACTGCATGTTTCTGGTGGTTTGAATCCACCAGTGACTCTTCGACAGAGAGATGAACGGTCTCCTTGTGTTAGGAAGTGTAACTTCAGAAACTGACAGAAGGTTGTTATGAGCCAGAGCCAACTC
>NW_006399778.1:18625904-18653294 GCF_000299155.1 Elephantulus edwardii | reverse complement strand
GGTGGCGTGTTCAGCTGCTAACCAAAGGGTGGGGAGTTTGGTTCCAGCCCACTGAGAGGAAACTTGAGAGCAACACCGGCCATCTGCTTCTGAAAGGTCACAGCCTTGATCTGGGATTGTAGTTCCTCTCTGCCCTATGCTGGCTTGCCAGGAGCTGGCATCTACCGGCAGAGTGTGGTATAGAGGTCTCCACAGCACAGCCTGATTCGCAGCTGAAGCTGTGGCCCTTTAATCAGGACCACACCTGCTTTAATTGCTCCAAGCAGTCATGAGGTGAGAGGTGGCAAGACCACCCTCCTGCTCAGTTTGCTTTTATCTTTCCATCTTTTCTAGACCTTGACTGCTAAGGCCCAAGCTAAGGCCCAAGCATTCTGTCATGCAAACATATTTGGTCTCTGTGGATTCATAGGGAAGCTATGGTTATCTGGTGACCTCCTCCTGGGGTAGCAGAAGGATGTGTGCCAAGTGGGACCAGACTGGCTTCTCCTGCTCAGGTGTGTGGTGAGCAGGGGTGGAGCAGATGCATCAGGGGCACGACAGTTAAGACAGGCATGTATTCACACCTGTGTCTATCTAGTCTGACAGGTTTTTCTGAAGTGGTATGTGGAAATTTTCAGTATATGGTGAATATTCTATTTCATTTTAAATATAGAATGATGCCCCATCCCATCTCCGCATCTTAACCTCCTTCCCCAGGAAAGCCTGTGAATTGGTAGCAGGTTAAGCGTCTAGATCACACATCTCTTGGACAGGACAATGGCACCATTCTTTCGACCCTGGCTGACCAGGGAGGAGGAAAGGAGAGCATCTTGCTTTCAGTTGGCTATTTTTCATGGATACCTTTGAATTATTTATTAGGGACCATTTCTGGAAGAATTCTTAGTGCCAAACAGAGCCCAGGGAATTGCTTTGTGGTTGTGTGGCCCTGAGAGAGAGACGAGGCAGAGAGGGCTGGGCTGTGGCGCTCAGAGCAGAGAATGGGACTAGCCCTAATTAAAATGCTCTGAGTCAGGCATTTCTTGGCCTTCTGGAGTGTGCCACCCACACTTCCCTGCAGCCACGGGGTCTGGCGCAGTCTCGTGATGACCTATCTTTCCAGAGTGCTCAGCAGGGAGCACCACCTCCTGGTTTTAAGACGCCCAGGCTCCTCCTAGGCCTGCGGCCTGAATGCACTGAAGCAGCAGGAGCTGGGAAAGGGGAGCAGTTTAGCAAATCTTGGCTTGGTCTGTGAACAGAGCTGGAGGTCAGAGGCCTCTGAGTTAATAGACTTTAGAGAAACTACAGCTTAAAAGAAAAAAAAATCACTTGAAGTTATGTTTGCTTTCTATTCTTCATTGGCCTTGCTTATTTTTAAAATTTTCTTCTGACAAGAACCGCATCTTCCCACAGCTCAGTGTACCCTCCCACCTGCATCTGTGCTCCTGGGCCTCCCTCCGAGCTCCCATCTGGGAGCCCGCCTTCCCCAGGGCTCTGGGTCCCATGCCATTCTCTTTCAAGGTCCAGGATTTTTCTCCTTTCCCCTACCCATTTCCTGCCACACTTTTGGCAAATAAGTGTTGTGTGTACTGTCTTTTCCTTGTCTTTATCTACTCTTCATTCTTTCTTCTTTTCCCCCTCTCTTCCCTAACTAAAAATAGAATGCCATGAAGAAGTCTCTGTAACTATCATGGTCTGTTCTGTGTCATGCTTTCCTCTTCCACGTGCCTGCTTGGTTTTTGTTTTTATTTATTTATTTTTATTTGACTGAAACTTTATGAACAACATTGATATTTCATTCAATCATTCTTATACATTTTGTTTTATAACCTCAATTACAATTAGTGTAACTCATAATATTTGATAACCCCTTACTGTATATTCCCTTTTCTCTACTTACCTATTTGTTAATTTTTAATTTTTACTTCCCTTTCCCACCCTTCGCATTCTTGGTAACCATCCAAGAATGGTTCTGTCTGTGTGTAAACCTTTTCCTTAGCTTCCTAAAATAGTGATCTTATTCCATAATTGCTCTTTTATAATTGAGTTATGTCCCTCAGCAAAATTTGCTCTAGAATCATCCATGTTGTGCAGTTTTTCATGAATTCTTTATTGTTCTTTAGTATTGCATAGTACTCCACTCTGTGAACATGCCATAGCTTTTTTAGCCATTCATTTATGGACACTTGGGTGTTTTTATCCCTTTGCTATTGGAGAAATGATGAAAGTTATACAATTCTTCAAGTCTTTCATTCATAGGATTGCTATGAGTCGTCTACAATTCGATGGCACTTAACAACAATAACAACTTAGACAGAGCTTTGTGAGCCTGGTGAATAGAAAGTTATGCTACCAAGCCAAAGGTGGGTGATTTTAATCTGTGACTCTCAGGCCCAGTTTTAATTGCTTTTGGACAAACATTCTTCTAAGTGGCATAGCACTGGTTTGTCCATTTGCTGTACAGAGGTAACTTGTGGTTGCTGTGATATGGAACACTGTGACACTGATGTGTCAAATTGTGATAATGGTTACCTATGGTGGACAATGATTGGTAAAACTCCCCAACTAAACAAGCTTGGAAGCACTTCTGAAATAGCTTGCTTCTGGAAATCCTATAAATTGGAGAAACTATGAAAGTTATACAACTGTTCAAGTCTTTTGTTCATAGGGTTGCTATGAGTCATCTATGACTCAATGGCACTTAACAACAACAACAATTGTAAATAGTGCTACAGTGGTTGTGGGTGTGCATATCTTTGTCACAGCTCTTATTTCTTTGCGTCCTTTGCTTAGTTTAAAGAAATATGATCATTATTTTTGTGTGGAAAATCATTGTTCTGCCCTACCCCCACAAATACAACAAAGAAACAATGCTCGACTTTGAGGGACCGTGAAATGGGGAGCAAAGGAAAGCAGTGAGGAGCTGCAGACAAGCAACAATCAACAGTGAATTGTAAATGGTAGGAAACTGCTTCTTCACCATCCCTGCCTGCCTCTTCCTCAGCCACGTGGGCTCCAGGCTGCTGTGAGCTGGAGCCAGAAATAGAGGCTACCTCTTGAACCACCACAGCCCCTGACTGTGCAAAGAGATGCAACTCCAAGCTTCTAACCTGCAGTCAGAAGACAGACTTCCCCATCGGTCCATCTGACCTGTGCCACCACTTCTCCCAGTCACACACCATTGGTTGCTAATTGGAAGTAGAGACTTCTCTCATAGTTAACACTGCATGTTTCCCCACAGCCTCTCATAGACTCCCTCAGTCTGAGTCCACTCTCATGGTCAACATTCTACCTGCTTCTATGCATGCTCCATGCTCAGGCCTCTGAAATCAACAGGACAAGACCCCCCTAGGGAGTCAGTTCATGTCTGCCTGATTCTTCCAATCAGTGCTGAGAATTACTGACTGGGGTTGATGTATGCCACAAGGCAGATGGCTTTAGTGAAGGGTGCCCACAGCCAAAGTTCTAAATAGCAGTGAGGTCAGTCTAGAGACTAAGGTGTGTCTGATCCAGGCCGTGGTCTTAGGAATCATCTGCTATGCCTCAGAGAGTTGAACAATGACTAAGGATGACAGAAGAAGAATTGATGCCTTTGAGTTCTGAGGCTGGGGAAGAGTATTGAACATAACATGGACCACCAGGAGAACAAATAGGTCTGCCTTGGACAGGGTGAAACCAGGTTTTTCCATAGAGGTAAGGATTTTGAAGCTCTGTCTCACATACTTGGGACATGTGGCTAGGAAGGACCGATCCATGGAGAAGGACATCATGGTAACTGGGGCAATGGGACTACATGTGTCAGAGTCAGTGAGACTAGTTCAGGGCAGGGCAGGGTTCAGAGCTATTGTACATACTGGGTCTCTGTGAGTCACAGGCAACTTGACAGCACATAACAACAGCTCACAGCCAACATATTCTAGGGGAGGAAAGGGATTCTCTGAGACCAACAGGATAGACCTCTCTAGGGGTCCATTTGGAGTGTGCCGGTATTTTCCCTACCTGGACACTGTCAACTGCAAGTCTGCTGCAAATTGCTGCATGAAGCCCGTGTAGGGGTCTCTCTTCCCATCATAAACATTCTGCTAGCCTCCCTGTACCCCCATAGTTCATATCTCTGAAACCAACAGGACAGACATCCTGGGGACTCAGGTGTGTCAGTGTTTTGGACTATTGACTGAAGCCACTGTATGCTAAGAAGTAGACATCTTTAATGGAGGCTTCACCCACAGCTAACGTGCTATAAGGAAGACTGAGAGCAGTGAGGTAGGCCTCTCTGGAGGTCTGTGTGGAGCATGGCAGCCTCTTCTCAGATTTCTGAGTGATGGGACCCACTGACGGACGGACAGACTGACTAAAACATGTTCTCTTCTGTGTTTGGGGAAAATTGAAAGTTGAAAAATGGGATCTGGACATTTCAGAATCCCGTTAATGCAGGAGAAAAGGCTGTCACAGAGCAGGGGTGCAAACAAACAGTAAAGAAAAGCGAAAGGCTCTGATCACCTAAGAGTTTCTTGTAGAAAGCTTGTTGTTAAGTGCCATTGAGTTGGCTCAAACTTATAGTCACCCTATAATAACAGAACAAAACTGCCCAGCCCACACAGTTACTACTGTGCTTAAGGTCATTGTTGCAATCACTGTACAAGGTCAAATACTGAGAAAGACTGAGAGCATGAATACTTTAAAAAAATTCCAATATTCCTGCAAGAGCAAGATCAAAATGAAGATCTGAAAGAGATGTTGCAAAGGAGAGGGTCTTATTAACAGATTGAATCAGGTAGGGAAAGAACTCCACTACTTCATGCCTTTACCTCCTGCATTTCAGGTCACCAATTTCTAAATTGCCTGCCCCTACCAAGGTAGTATTCTGAGGAGACGAGCATATTCCTTTCTGAAGACTCATCTGATCCAGAAGTCTAACAAGCCCCAGCCACAAACTTGGGGAACCACACATCTTGCATTTCATACCAGGCAGCTCCTGCAGTTTCAGCCTCAGCTCCTAGATGGGCTGCATCCCTGCACATCAGACCAGCAACCCTTCTTTCCTCCCCATTGGCTGTGTGTTAGGTGTGGCAGTGGAGCGTGCTCACGTGCAGCCCATCTCCTCATTACCACACTCTCCTCCTTCCACTTAGCATGTGGACTCAAATGGTCACCAGGAGCAGGCATATCACGCTGTTTACTCACCAGTGGAATTTAAAAAAAAAATCCAGCTGTAAGCCAAGAGACCAAACAAATCTGGCTTGAATGAAGTGAAGCCAGAGTGCTTTAGAGACAAGGATGGAGAGACTTCATCCCACTTACTTTGGGCATATTCAGGGGGAACCTGTCCTGAAGAGAAACATCTTGCTCGGAAAGCTAGAGGGTCAGCTAAAAAGAGGAAGACCCTCAGTGAGACAGTTGACAGCAGTGACTACCGCAGTGGGCTTGGGCATAATGGAGATAGTAAGATGGCACAGGATAGGGCAAAGGTCGGATCTGGTGTTCACAGGGTCGCCGTGAGTCTTAGTCAGATGCACCTAAAATGCAAGGATACATGTAGGATGGAAATAGTAACCAAAGCAGCTTGGGATAGGAATTTCATTATCAGACGAAATAGACTTTAAGACAAAATATGTCAGGAAGGATAAAGATGGACATTATACAGCAATAAAAGGGTCAGTGAATCAAGATTTAACAATCATAAATATGCATGTCCTCAACATCAAGGCACTGAACAAATATAAGGCAAGCCCTAATAGAATTAAAGGGAGCAATAAATAGTACTGCAATTCTAGTTAGAGTCTGCAGTGCACCACTTTCAATGTTGAACAGACTATCGAGAAAGATTAGCAAGGAAACAGAGAAGCTGAATGGCGCTATAAACTAGACAGACTTAACAGACATATATAGAGCACTCCACCCCAAAACAGCACAACATACATTCAACTCCAGTGCACTTGGGGTTACATTTTAAGTTACAAACCAAGTTTTAATAAACTTAAAATGATTAAAATATTGCAAAGTATTTTCTCAGACAACAGCAGATTGAAGCTGGAAATCAATAGCAAACTAACAAAAAAGCATGGAAAATATGCAATCATGAAAATGAAATTAACAGTTGGTCAAGGAAGAAATCAGGAAGCGAAAATTTTTAAGAGTGCAATGAAAGTACAGCATGCCAAAACTTGTGTGATGCAATGAGAAAGAAAGAACTCAGATTGACACCCTAACTCAGTAACAACTCCAGGAGCTAGAAAGAGAAGAGAAAATTAACCAGAAGAAAGCAAAAAACAAAGATCATAGCAGAAATAAATCTATACAAAAACAATAAAATCTAGAAATTAGTTCTTTGAAAAAATTGACAGACTTCAAGCTAGACTGACAGAAAAGATACAAGTTACCAAAGTAAAAAATGAAAGGGGAGATGTTACTGACCCAATAGAAATAAAGATAAAATAGTGACCATATAGCATATTATGGACAATTGTATGGCAGCAAATTGGATAGCCCAGATACCATTATACTCCTATGTTCTTGTTCATTGCCATCCAGTAGACTGACTCATAGTAGCCCTATGAACCAAAGATTGAAACCTTGCTCTTTCTTGCACGCACCAACCACACAATCTCTACTTAGGTCAAGCTCATTGTTGTGCAGTCCCTTGTCAGTCCATCTCCTTGAGGATCGTCTTCTATTTCTTGACCCTCTGCTTGCTCCCTAACATGATTTCTTCAGAAATTGACCCTTCCTGACAACATGCCCACAGTAGGTGAGATGAAGTTTCACCATCCTTGCTGCTAAGGAGTACTCTGGTTGTGCTTCCTCGAAGACAGATTTGTTTGCTCTATTGGCAGACTGTGGGAAATTCAATATTCTTCACCAAAACCACAATTAAAAAACGTCAGTTCTTCTTTGGTCTTTCTTATTCACTGTCCAACCTTGGGATGCAAAAAAAAAAGAAAATGCTGTGGCTTAGGTCAGATGCACCTTAATCTTTAAGTTGACATCCTTGCTCTTTAAAACTTTGGAGAGTTCCTTGACAACAGATTTTCCCAATGCGACATGTCTTTTGATTTCCTAATTGCCACTGCTACTGTGGGTGCTGATGGTGGTTTCAAGCAAAATGAAATCATTGACAGCTTTAATCTTTTCTACTCTATCATGAGGGTGCTTATTGGCTCACTAGGATTGCTAAGATTAAAACAAAACAAATATTGGACATAGAGAAATTCGAACCCTTATCCATGGCTGTTGGAAATGTAAAATGAGTTAGCCTTTGTGGGGAAACGAGAGTGGTGGTTCATCAAAACCCTAAAAATAAAACTGCTGTCCTCAGCCACTGCCATCAAGTTGGTTTTGACTCATCATGATCATCACAGGACAACGTGGAACTGTTCCGTCGGGCTCCTAGGCTGTAAATCTTCACGGAAGCAGACGGCCTCATCTTCTGAAGAACAGCTGGTAGATTCGAACCAACAGCTTTTGCTTAGCAGCTTGATAGTCCACTCTGCCAACATGGATGCTGATTGTGGCTTCAAGTAAAATGAAATCATTAGCAGCTTCTTTTATCCCTCAATCATGCTGTTGCCTGTTGGCCTGTTGGTGAGGGTTTTGTTTTCCTGGTTAAGACTTTTATGAAAGAATCATCCATTTTTAAAAATTTTTTTTCTTTTATTATTTTGTGTATGTGTACTGTTGAATTGGATCCAACTGGTACAGAAGGAGATTTCCCCTCCATCTCCAGCGTAGCATCTGGTAGATTTGAACTGTGTACCTTAGGGACTGCAGCACAGTTTCTTGACACTAGGCCACCAGAACTCCCTATAATCTATTTTTTTAAATAAATTTTCTTTTTATACTGGTTTGCTTACAAAGTTTGTATACATTGTTTTCACACTGGATCTTTCCCATTTCCTTTACCCACCCCTCCCTCTACCCATCAAATTATGCAACCCTATAATTAGCCCCCTGCCCATCCTCACACCTCTGCTCCTGCTTCCCCCCCCCTTGGATCCTCATACATATTTTACTAATTATCTTCCTATTTATACAATAATGGTCTTATGCAGTATTTGTCCTGATGGGACTGAGTTAGTTCACTTAGCATAATGCTCTCTAGCAGCATTAATGACATTGACAGTATTTACAACCTTCACCACTGTCAGTTTCCAAATACTTTTTCATTGCCTCAAACAGGAACTCTGTATCCAGGAAGCAGTAACTCCACATTGCTTCGTATGCCCAGTCTCTGTTAGCCTCTAATCTGCTCTCTGTCTCCATGATTTGCCTATTCTAGATATATCACATAAGTAGACTTCTGTTTGCCCCTTTTTATCTGTACTATTTCACAGAGGAGCTCCGGTGGCAAAGCCCATAGTGAGTTCCACAGCTAACCTAGAGCTTCTGATCCACCAGCAGCCGAGCTCCTCGGGAGAAAGATGAGTGATCTGATTGTGACTTACAGCCTTGGGAGCCCTGACAGGGTCACTGTGAGTCGAAACTGACTTGATGGCAGTGAGGCAGGTTTTTTCCATTTGTTTCACGTTGCATGTTTTCAAGGTACATCCATGTTATAGCATGGTTTTATGGCTGAATAATATCCCATTGCATGGATATATGACGTTTTGTTTGTTCATTTATCTGTTGATGGAATCGTGGATTATTTCTACCTTTTAGTTGTGAATAATGCTGTTATGAACTTTGGTGTACAAGTGTCTGTCTTCCTTCAATTCTTTTATTTTTTTTAAATTTCTTTTTGTTTTTGTTTTTTTGTTTTGTTTTGTTTTAGAAGCAGATTCCAGGATCTAGAAATAATTTAATATGTATTTCTAAAAGAAAGGAAGTCTTTGTCCTATAGCCTTGCCACTACCATCATGCCTTAAGAAAATTAATAGTAATTTTCCTTGATATTAGGAGTGGCATCCACTTCGGAAATAGCTTACCTCTGGAAACCCTATGAACCTGGAGAGAGGATGAGATACACCCAAGCCTTGAGGACTCTCCTTCATAGGGTCACTATGAGTCGCCTGCGACTCGACAGCACTTAACAACACCACTTTCAAATACTAAGTTTTCAAAGTTTTGATTTCTCCATAAATGTTATTTTTTTAAAAAAAATTCCTTATTTGAATCAAGATCCCAGTAAGTTCCTGCTTCCTTTGACACACTCTTATTAGGCTTTTAACTCTACCCCCTTCACCAGAATTGCTTTCCAGCGTCCCTGGCATCCTAAGGGCCGACAAGTTTAGCCTGAACCTGGTAAGTGATCATTTCCTGTAAAAGCTTTCTCCCTTGGCTTTCAGAGCACACACTGTCCTGAATTTCCACTCACTTTACTGTCTGTACTTACTCTCTCTAAAGCAAAGGTTCTCAGCCCTGGCTGTATGTTAGAATTACTAGGGAAGCATTAAAAAAAGAAATAAATAAATAAAATTCTGATTCCTGAGCCCTACTTCTGTCATTTCTTGTTTAGTTGGCTTGAGAAAGGGCCTGATGATTGTTATTTTTCTCACATTCCCCAGGCGGTTATATTGTACAGCTTGGAGAAGGACAACATTGGCATTCAATACAGCTATACATTGTTTAACGTTAGGATGTAATGCAAAATAGGACGTTATGTGATGTGGGTGTTAGTCAAACATCATATTAAAACCTTTGGGGAGCTAATTTCTGGTCATGTTTTTCGCCGCTGCTGCTGCTGCTTCGTCTGCTCAAACTTACGGTAGTTGTTGTTTGGTACTATCAAGTCACCTGTGACTCATACTGAACCGTGAACAACAGGTCAAAACCTTGCTCTCTCGCACCATCCTCACAATCTCCACTGGACTTAAGTCTATTATTGCTTCACTGTGTCATTCCATCTGGTTGAGGGTCTTCCTCTCTTTACCTGACCCTCAACTTTTACCAGCATGATGTCTTTTTCCTGGGACTGCCCCTCCTGACAACATGCCCAAAGTATGTGAGATGAAGCCTCACCATCATTGCCTTTAAGGAGCACCCTGGTTGCACGTGTGAGGGTTTAGGATAATGAGGTACTTGGATGGGAGTAAACCAGCAGGAAAAACACCTCTTGGGTCCATCCTCAGGGAAGGAGGGGGCCATGATTGGATCATGCCCATGTGGTGAGGTCCAATAAAGGTTCTGGACGTGACAGCTCAGTAGGCTTCCAGGCTGGTGATGGGCAGCAGTACGTATGGATGGGTGGTTGTTAGGTGTCCTTGAATCAGTTCTGTCAAATTGGTGGATGGTGGATTTCTTTCTGGAACGTGGAAACGCCATGTTGGGAACCCTCCCACACTTCGTTCTGTGTATCTTCATTTGTATCCTTGTTGCTATACTAAGACTGCAATTGTAAATATAGTGCTTTCTGTAAGTTCTATGAATAACAAATTATCAAACTGAGGGGTTGTGGGAACCAGCAGGTCAAAAGTGAGTGAAGCCCTGGGGACTCCTGAGCATATTGCTGGCATCTTGAGAGTGGGTAGAGGAACTCCTGAATTTGTAGAAGTTGCAGATGTTACCAGGCCTCCCATCCTTGCGACTGGCACCTTGAAGTCTGGGACACAGTTCTGTGTCCTTGAACTTGGAGGCCTTCTTTAACCCCAGGTGGCTAGGATCAGGAAGAAGTATGGCCTGTGCACTTGAATTGCAACTGAATTGGGTTGCTCTGAATAAAAAACAAATCCTTCATTTCAGTTGTTGGTGGTATTAAGTGCCATAGCGACACTAAACAGCAGATATGAACCTTGCCTTGTCCTGTGCCATCCTCATAATTTCTGATATACTTGAGCCTATTGCTGTGGTCAATGTATGTTAAGCCATCCTGTTGAGGCTCTTCCTCTCTTTCGCTGACCCTCTGCCTTTTCAAGCACATGTCTTTTACCAAGGCCTGGAACCTCCTTACAATATACCCAAAGAATGTGAAGCGAAGTTTCAGCATCCTTGCCTCTAACAAGCACCCAGGTTACTTTCTCCAAGACATGTTTGTTCTTTTGACAGTCCATAGAATATTCAGTACTCATCTTCAACACCACAACTGATAGGCATTAATTCTTCTATCATCTTTATTCTTTGTCCAAATTTCAGATACATGGCAAGTAATTGGGAAGATCATAGATTAGATCAAGTGCACCTTAGTCTTTGAACTGATATTTTTGGTCCTTAGAACTTTGGGGCGATCCTTAATTGCAGATTTTCTCAATGCGATACATCTTTTTGTTTCTTGACTACTGGTACCAAAGGTGTTAATTGTGGATCTAAGTTGAGATGAAATCATTGACAACTTCAGTTCTTTTCCTATCTGTCATGATGTTGCTTGCCTATTGGCCCAGTGATGAGGCTTCTTGTTTTCTTAATATTGAGATGTAATCCATATTGAAGACTGTAGTCTTTGATTTTTCAGTGGCAAGCACTTCAAGTTTTCGAGCAAGGATGTGGTATCTTCATAACAGAGGTTCTTGATGAGTCTTCCTCCAATCCAGATGCTACCTTCTTCTTCATAAAGTCCAGCTTCCCAGATTATTTATTCAGCATATAGACTGAATAGATATGGAGAAAGGATACAGCCTTGACACATACCTGTCCTGAATTTAAACTGTGAAGTGTTCCCTTGCTCTGTTCAGAAAACAGCCTCTTGGTCTAGGGATAGGTTTTGCATGAGCAGAATTAAGTATTCTAGGATTCCTATTCATCTCTATTTTAGCCATAATCTGTTGTGATCCACACAATCAAATACCTTTGCACAAATAGACATCCTTTCTGGCATTCCTGCTTTCTTCTAAGATCCATTTGACGTTAGCAATGGTATCTCTGGTGCCAGGGCCTCTTCTAAATCTGGCTTGAACTTCTGACAGTTCTCTGTTGATGTACTGTTCTAGCTGTCTGGGGTTTTTAAGATAATCTTTAGCAAGATTTTACTTGCATATAATACTAATGATATTGTTCAACAATTTCCACAGTCTGTTGGATCACATTTTTTGGATCAACTTTTACAGATTGCTGTGTGCCCTTAAATAAGAACCAATTCATACCTGACCCACCCCCTAACCCCAAGTGGGTTTTCAGAGAAAGTAAATCACACTGAAGGAGATTGCCCATCTTTCTCCCTTAGAGCAGCTTGTGGATTTGAACTGCATACTTTAGGGATTGCACCATAGCTTCTTATCAGTAGGCCACCAGAGTTCACTTTTTTCATGTTAGAGAAGTAGAATTTATTCCAGGTTGAATTTATTGATCATACACATGGCCAGAAAAGAACTCTGCTTTCTGCTACTCATTATCTGGTCCCCTCTCTTAGTAGTTTCGTTCTCATCTCAAGAAATAACACTACCATTTAATGGCACAAAGGCCTTTAGCACCCTAGCAACAATAACAGAGTTTAACAGGGCAGTAAGCAACAAATGCTGGCAAGGTTGTGAACATTGGAACTCTTATTGGGAATGTAGTACAACCACTATGAAATGCAGTCTGGTGCTGTCTCAAAAAGTTGGAAATAGAAAGCCATTAACCCAGTAATTCCACTACTGGGAATATACCCTAAAGAAAACAGAACCAAAGTGCAATAATGAATTAATGGAAATCCAAAGTCTCTGTAAATTTTCATTAAAATTAATAATAAAAAAAGAAAACAGAACCATGTCTCAGACAAAAGTTTGCACATTCATACTTATTCTTTATTGCTGCACTATTCACAACAGCAAAGAGATGGAATCAACCTGTCTACCTACCAATAAATGAATGGATAAAAAAACTGGTACATTCACACAATGGAATATTACACAGCATTGAAAAACAGTGAACTCATAAAACATTATACAGCATTGGTGAGCCTGGAAGACATTATACAGATTGAAAGATCTCAGTCACCAAAGGATAAATACTGCATAACACCACTGTTATAAAATAGGACTGACATTTGGGAAGAGAATAGGAAAAGACTGGCTAGATAATGAACACTACATTTGAAGATATGAGGGGAAGAACTGTCTGAAAGGAATGTATGATTAGGCTTTACATGTATGACAATAATATGGGGAGGAAACGGTACTGTAAAATAGACTGGGAAGGGAGAGGGAGGAAAATGTGCAACGATGAATGAACAAAAACCCAACCTTTCTGTATATTTTCATTAAAAAATTATAAAGTGATATTATTATAATGTTGAGTTGGATCCACTCTGGTAGGTTTTCGGAGGCAGTTTGTAGCATGAAAGGAGATTGTCCATCTTTCTCCCATAGAGCAGCTGGTGGATTTGAACCACATGGCTTCAGAACTGTAATGCAGCTTCTTGCCACTTGGCCACCAGAGCTCCCTCCAGAATGATTAGAAGTGAAAAAATCCAAACAAAACCCTTAGAACCATCCTTTAGCCTCTCTTTCTTTCATACTACAACCAAGCCAGTAAATCATTGGGCACTATTTTTATATTGTGTCCTGTATCTGACCCACCAGTTCTGAAATGACTGCCTTTTCCCAAAATCACGTGGTAGAAAGGAAGCACTTAGAACTACTTGTTAGTCTGATCAGGAGGAAGACCTTCTTCTCAGAGGTGAGGAATGCATCTCCTGGATTGCAGTTTTTAATCTAATATTAATGCTCCTTCACTATTGGGAAGGTAATGATGTGGAACAGAGGCTGGAAAGAATAGGTAAGCTTCCTCCTAAAAGAAGACACCCTGGATTTTCTCCTAGGTCTGCCTTCCAAGAAGCCAAGCTGCAGGCCACTGAGACCTCATAACAATGTGAGTTTTTATTTCTTATGATTGAGAAAAGGGGAAGATAGCATTTATTCTTCTTGAGTTCTAAAATCATATTAGAAAGGGACTTGAGCAGGGTACAGATAGCGTTTTATATCACACTGTACATTCAGGGATGTTGAGTCTCATTTTAATGAAAAGACCTTTATTTAAAATCTCACTCTGTTACACATTACAGGTGACCCTGCAGGACAATATGCTGAGTGAAATATCTCAGTCACAAAAGGACAAATACTGTGCACCACCACTGTTATAAAACAGGGTTGACATGGGACTGGAGAGAATCTAAGAAAAAAGGGGATATATAATGAACACTGCATTGGAACAAATGAAGGAAAGAACTGTTTAAAAGGAATATAATATGATTAGGCATTATCTGTATGACAGAAGTCCAAAATAAGAGGTACATAGCAAAGTGGACTGGGAGAGGGGGAAAAGGGAGGAAATTCTGCAACAATTAAAGAATTTTTTTTTTTCAGTCAACTGGGGAGGTAGGGAGGAAAATGTGCAATATTGAATAAATGAAAACCCAACTTTTCTGTAAACTTCCGTTGAAGTCACAATGAAAAAATAAAAACCTCTGCCCCTTCCTAGTTATGTGACTGACTTGCTGGTGTTGCTATAGTGATCACATAGGTATGAGACATGCATCGTCCTTATCACCACCATAGCTGCTAGCATTCAGTGTTTACAAGTTGCCAGGTACTGACTCTTCATAGCATCCTCCAGGATGGTGCTGTTACTAAGCCCATTTTACATGTGAAGAAGTAACTTTAGTAACTTTTTTAGAGAAGTAACTTGCCTAAAGTCTCACAGTGAGTCAGTGTCAGAGTCAGCACTCAAATCCCATTGTCTGACTCCACAGCTCACACTTTCTGTCCTCCTGGCACATACAGAACAAGCACACGATAAATAAGGGCTATAATAATCCTAACTGGTATTAGCTCCATCAGCAAGTATTGGACGTAACCAAAGAATAATTTAGCATAAAATATGATAATGGTGCTGCTAGGCTGAGTTATAGTCATTTTACTCATTCTATTCGTTTTGTTATTTCTTCCAGTAGTCCTCATTTCTTCCATGTTGGCTTTCTTCCCACTCTGCCCAAATCCATTCTTCCAGGCCCTGCAAAATTTGCTAGTGTGGTAAATAGTTACCTGGCTACTGTCTCACCATGGCTCTGGGAGTGTACATCTGCCACTGACTTATTTTCTTGTCGTGTTTACTGGCCAGCTTCCAAAATATGAGCTCAGGAGCTCTTGCTGCTGACATAGCTTGTACAGTTCCTCTATTGGTGATTCAAACATTCTCATCTTTTTGTTATTCCTCTCAAGAAGTGTGCTGGTTTATAACATTTATACAGGATCTCCTTGCCCCCTAAGACGATGGCAGAATCTGTCAGTGTACTGTAAAAGAACAGGCTTTGAAACCACCTCCCAGTGAACTATTGAAGCAGATTGCTAGTTATTAAGAGGAAGCAGAGTATATCATTTTCTCTTCATTCACCCAAACTTCTGTAAAGCCAAGTGCTGTGCCATCAGTTTGACCAAGAACATGGCTCATTACTGTTAATCACATCAGCTAATATTGACTTTGATTCATTGTCTATATTGAGACTCCCCCCCTCTTTATATTGAGACTATTTTGCATCTTTTTACATTATTTTATCGACTACTAAGCACTGTCCAGCAGAATTTTCTGCAATTATGCAAATACTCTACATCTACACTGTTAAGCACTGCCATCCTTACCTCTAAGGAGCACCCTGGTTGCACTTTCTTCGAGACATGTTTCTTTGATTTTGGGGGAGTTTTTTTGGCAGTCCGTGGGATATTCAGTACTCTTCACCAACACCACAGTTCAAAGGCATTGATTCATCTTCTGTCATTCTTCTTCATCATCCAACTCTTAGATGCATAGCAAACCGTTGAAAAGACCATGGCTTAAATCAGGCACACTTTAGTCTTTTAAATTAACACCATTGCTCCTTCACATTTTGGAGAGGTCCTTGACAGCAGGCTTTTCTAATGTGATACATCTTTTTGTTTCTTGACTGCCAGTACCAAGGATGTTGATTGTGGATCCAAGTAAGAGAAATTGTTGACAACTTCAGTCTTTTCTACATCTATCCTGATGTTGCTTATTGGCTCAGGGGTGAGGATTTTTGTCTTCTTGCTACGGAGATGTAACCCTTCTTGAAGGCAATATGTAGTCTTTGATCTTTTTTTTTGTCTTTGATCTTTTGCAGCAAGCATTTCAAGTTCTCATCGCTTTCAATAAGCAAAATTATCTCATCTACATAATGGAGGCTGCTGAGTCTTCCTTTGATACTAATGCGACATTCTATTTCATAATGCTCAGCTTCTTGAATGATTTGCTCAGCCTGTAGATTAGTTTAATTGGTAAAAAGAATGTTTGCCTTGAATATTATGCTGTATTAAAGAATTATCTGTGAACACTCATATTGACAACAGTGATAGGAAAAGTTGGATTAGGAACTTAGGGAATAGTGAGTTTAAGTTAATTATGTGAAATGATGTGGAAAGGCTATCAAGAGAACTTGAAGAATGTCACTAAAGTCACTGAATTTTACATGTGGAAATTATTGATGTTTATCTTATTGTGTATATTTTCACCATTTTTTAAAGGGAAGAAAAGTAATTAAAAGTGGGAGACTAGCACAGAAATAGACAATAGACCAACAAAATAAACTAAACTAGAAATGCTTTTGAGGCAAAGGTGGTGAAACTTCCTTACATATGCTTTGGGTCTATTTCCAGGAGAGGCCAGTCCTTGGAAAAAGACACCATGCTTGAAAAATAGACAGTCAGCGAAAAAGTGGAAGACCCTCCCCCAGATGGATCAGTACAGTGCCTGCAACAGTGGGCTTGATCATGACACAGGTCATGACGATGGGGCAGGGCAAGACAAGGTTCCTATCTCTTCTTCCCAGGGCTGCTCACCAGCACCTAAAAACAATCTAAGGGAGCTCTGGTGAACCTAGTGGCAAGAAGCTGCACTGCAATCCCCGAGGTATGCGGTTCTAATCCACCAGATGCTCTGCCGGAGAAGGAGGGGCAATCTCCTCCTGTACCAGTCAGATCTGATTTGACAGTACACACACAAAAAAAGAAGGGAAAAAACCAACAATCTAGGTGTTACTATGGTTAGTGCCATTCGGTCAAGTACACAGTGACCCTGTCAACAGCAGATCGGAACCCTGTCCTCTCCTGTGCCAACTTCACCATCTCTGACACACCCAAGTCCATCGCTGTAGTCACTGTGTCAGTCCACCTAGTTGAGGGTCTTCCTCTCTTTTAGCCATTCCCCTACCTTTCCAAGCATGATGTCCTCCTCCAAGGAATAATCCTTCTTAGCAACATGCCCAAAGTATGCAAGATAAAATTTTACCCTCCTTGTCTCCAAGGAGCACTCTGGGTGCACTTTCTCCAAGACATATCTGTTTGTCCTTTTGATAGACCATAGGATATTCAGTACTCTTCCCAACACCACAGTTCAAAGGCATCAATTTTTCCTCTGTCATCCTTATTTATAGTCCAGCTCTTGGCAGCATAGCACATAAATGAAAAGACTATGACCTGAATTAAGTGCACCTTAATCCCCAAACTAACATCATTGCTCTTCAGTAATTTAGAGAGGTCCCTGATTGCAGACTTCCCTAGTGCAATATTCCTAATCTCTTGACTGCTGGTACCAAGTGTATTAATTGGAGATCAAAGTAAGAGGAAGTATTGACAGTTTCAGTATCTTCTTCATCTGTTATGATGTTGCCTATCTGTCCAGTGGTGAGGATTTTAGTTTTCTTGACGTGATGCAACCCATATTGAAGGCTGAAAACAATCTCGAAAAGTGGTATATTAAATCAGTTGGGGAGAGCCTAGACTATTAGTAAGTATGAGGAAAACCTATTATAATAAAACTAGGTCCTTACCTCATGCCATATATAAAGTAAACATTTAAAAAATTTTAGAACTTTTATCTACCTATGGTCAGCAGACCTTTGTTTGACAAGGAGAAGGATTCAGTTAAGTGGGGAAAGGACTGTCTCTTTAACAAATGATGTTGGTAAAATTGGAAAACCATCTGCAGAAAACTTAAGTAAGACCCACATCTCACACCTTATACAAAAACCAACTCAAGGTGGATCAGGGACCTAGAAGTAAAACCAAAGACTGTAAAATTCATCAGAGAAAAGCTAGGAGGAACTCTAGAAGCCTTAATCCACAGCATGAACAAACTTCCAAGCATAATGAAAAACCTACAACCAGGAAAGAATAAAATAGATGAATGGGACCTTCTAAGAATCAAATCCAATGGACATCAAAAAAACTTCTCCAACAGAGGAAGAAGGAAACCCACAGACTGGGGGGGGGGGGAATTTGGTAATGGCATATCTAATAAGGGACTCATATCTAAAATTTATAGACTACTCCAGCATCTCAACAAGAAAAAGACGAACAGTCCAGTCACAAAATGGGCACAGGATATAAATAGAAACTTCACCAAAGAGAACATGCAGGTGGTAAACAAACACATGAAGAAATATTCAAAATCCCTAGCTATCAGAGTGATACAATCAAAACATTTATGAGATATCATTTTACCCCAGAATAGCAAAGTTCAACATGGCAGCAAATAACAAATGCTGGTGAGGTTCTAGAGATAGGAGATCTTATTCACTGCTAGTGGGAATGTAAAATGGTACAACCATGATGGAAGGCGGTCTGGCGCTTTTTCAAAAAGTTGGAAATGGAAATACCATTTCACCTAGCAATTCTTGGGAATTCCTAGCAACTACTTGGAATATACCCTAAAGAAACCAGAGCCACAACTCAAAACAGGTATGTATGCACATCCATGTTTATTGCTGCATTATTCACAATAGCAAAGAGATGGAAGCAACCCAAGTGTCCATCAATAAATGAATGGATAGAAAAACTATGGTACATCACACAATGGAATACTACACAGAATTGAAAAACAATGAAATAGAAAACATTAAACGATGTGAGAGAGCTATGAGGACATTATGCTGAGTAAAATATCTTAGTCACAAAAGGATAATTACTGCATAACACCACTGTTATAAAATAGGACAAATATGGGGGTTTGGAGAAAGAATGGGGGAAAAGTGGCTAGATAGTGAACACTGCATTAGGTCAGATGAGGGGAAGAACTGTCTGAAAGGAATATATATTGTATATTATATGTATGAGGACAACCTGGAACAAGGGATGCATTGTGGAGTGAGTTCAGGGAGGCTGAAGAAAGGGGAGAAAATGTATAACAATGAATAAGAGAGAAAAAAATAAAAAATATACATATTTTTTAAAAATTTAGAACTATAAAAACAAATTTCAGGTACGTTTTAAGATATATTGATTTTTTTCTCTTTTTTCATTATTATTATTAATTTTCATGAAAATTTACAGAGACTTTGGATTTCCATTCGTTCATTCTTGCAAAATTACAGGTACTTTAGTGATTTTTTTTTAATTTTTATTTTTTATTATTTTTGTGTGAGTGTACCATCAAATCGGATCTGACTGGTACAGGAGGAGACTATCCCTCCTTCCCCAGCAGAGCATCTGTTGGATTCGAACTGTGCGCCTCTGGGATTGTAGTTGCAGCTCCTTGCCACTAGACCGCCAGAGCTCCCCCGTACTTTAGTGATTTTTTTTTATAATTTTTTTTTTTACAGAGGTTTTGGATTTCCATTCATTCATTGCCGCAATTACTTTAGTGATATTTTTAAAAAAGAAAAAAGCAAAACCCTCTGGCCATCAAATTGGTTCTAACTCATAGTCACCCTCCACCAGGTTTCTGAGGCTGTAAATCATCATGAGCAGGGGGAAATGAGAAGATGAAAAGATTGACAGATTTGCTTACATAAAAAATAAACATTTCTGAATAGGAAAAAAAAATATCATTGTTATTGTTGTTATGTGCCATCAAGTTACCTGTGACTTATAGTGCCTCTGCACAGTAGCTCTGAACCCTGTTCTGAGCCAGTCTCAGTGTCTGCACTGACACACCTGCCTTCATTATTCCCATCACTGTGCCAGTCATCCATGGTCTTCCTCTCCTGTGTTGTTCCTCCACCCTTCCAAGCATGATGTCCTTCTCCAAGGACTGGTCCCTCCTGGAAACATGCCCAAAGTTTGTGAAACAGAGCTTCAAAATCCTTGCCTCCAGAGAGCAACCTGGTTTTACCATCTTCAGGTCAGACCTGTTTGTTCTCTTTGCAGTCCATGGTATGTTTAATACTCTTCTCCAGCACTACAACTCAAAGATGTCGTCAGTTCTTCTTCTGTCATCTCATTCGTTTTCCAACTCTCTGATGCATAGCAAGTAATTTTGAAGACCATGGCCAGATTAGGCACACTTTAGTCTCTACAGTGACATCTTTGCTCTTCAGCGCTCTGCAGAAGTCTCTGACAGCAAACTTTCCTAATCCAGGTTGTCTTCTGATTTCCTGGCTGCTGGTGCCAAATATGTTGATTGTGGACCCGAGCAAGCTGAAATTGTTCACAACCTCAAACTCTTCTCCATCTATCATGGTGTTGCCAATTGGCCAAATGTTGAAAATCTTTGTTTTCTTGATGTGCAGCTTCAATCCATATTGAAGACAGCAGTCCTTGACCTTCTGCAGCAGACACTTCAGGTCCCCTTCAGTTTTTAGCAGGCAGGGTTGTATCATTTATGTAACGCAAGTTGTAGATGAGTCTTCCTCCAATTCTGATGCCACATTCCTCCTCATAAAGACCAGTCTACCAGCTGGTCTGTTCCACATACAGATTGAAAAGGTATGAAGAAAGGACACATCCCTGACACATTTATTTTCTAAAAGTGAAGTTTAAAGGTCAGTTGACACTGGGTGGAAATGAAAACACATGACAACAAACAGGGTTAAGTCCTTAAGGAACAAAGAGCAGAAGCTAATTAATAAGAAAAACACAAGAAACCAGTGGAAGATCCGGCCTGGTTATGAATAGGCAAATCACAGAAAAATACCAGTGCTTACTAGATGGAGTCAACTGCCCTCATATTCCCAGAAATAGATCTTAAAATTATTATTGTTGGGTGCCACAGAGTTGTTCCTGACTCATAGTGACCTAGTTGTCCAGAGAGTGAACTCTACGTGGCCTTGCACTGTCCTTGCTATGTGTGGGCCCACTGGTGCAGTCACTATGCTGTGTACCACATTGAGGGTCTTCCCCTTTATCACTGACCTGCTCGTTTACCAACCATGATACCTTTCTCCAAGAATTAGTCCCTCCTGATAATATGTCCAAAGAATATGAGTTGAAATCTTACTATTCTGGTTGTACTTCTTCCAAGAAAAATGTGTTCATTCTCTGGCAGTCCATGGTATATTTCTTTTTCTTTACCAACACCGTAGCTCAGATATATCTATTTTTCCTCAATCTTCCTTCTTCATTGTCTAGATTTCATATGCATATGAAGCAAACTGAAAATACCATGGCTTAGGTCAGGCCCACCTTAGTCCTCAAGGTAACATCTTTGTTTTTGATTTTTTTTAATTTTTTTTTGTGTGTGTGTGAGTGTACTGTCAAATCAGATCTGACTGGTACAGGAGGAGATTGTCCCTCCTTCTCCGGCAGAGCATCTGGTGGATTCGAACCGTGTGCCTCTGGGATTGTAGTTGCAGCTCCTTGTCACTAGGCCACCAGAGCTCCCCTGTTTTTGAACACTTTAAAGAAGTCCTTGGCAACAGATTTAGCCAATGCAACTTTTTTTTTCTTGACTGCTGGTTTCATAGATGTTGCTTATTAATTCAAGTAAAATTAAATTCTTTTTGTTGTTGTGATTTTAACAAAAGTTTACAGAAAACTTGGATTTCCATTCATTGTTGCACATTTTCCTCCCTACCCCTGACCCAGTTTGCTTATCTCTTTAAAAGAATTCATTCATTGTTGCACAATTTCCTCCTTTCCCCCTACCTCAGTCCATCTGCAATGCACCTCTTATTCTGGACCATTGTTATGCAAATAATACCTAGTCATATATTCCTTTTCAACAATTCTTTCTCTCCTCTATTCCAATGCAGTGTTCATTATTTATTCTCTCTTTTCTTAGTTTCCCTGCAACCCCCAGTGTCAGTCCTGTTTTATAACAGTGCATTTATGCAGTATTTGTCCTTTTGTGACAGATATTTCACTCAGCATAATATCCTCCAAGATCACCCATTTTGTATAATATTTGATGAGTTCTTTGTTTTGCGTAGTATTTCATTGTGTAAATATACCATAGCTTCTTAATTATGATATTGCTTATTGGTCCTGTTATGAGGATTTTCTTTGCTTTATGTTGAGGTGGTGGTGGTGTGTGCTGTTGAGTCTGGCAGGTTTTCAGAGGCAGTAAATCACATGGGAGATTGTCCGTCCTCCTTCCATGGATTTGAACGGTGTGCCTTTGAGATTGCGGTGCAGCTTCTTAGCACTAAACCACCAGACCTCCCTGTTGAGGTGAAGCCATACTAAAAACTGTATAGTTTTGGATCATCAGTAAGTGCTTCAAGTCCATTTGAATTTTTTTTTTGTTTTTTAAACCATTTGGCTTTCATCAGGCCAGGTTGTGTCATCTTCGTATTTCAGGTTGGTTTTTAATTTTTTTTTTTACTTTTTTTAATTGTGATTTTAACAAAAGTTACAGAAAGGTTGGATTTTCATTCATTTATATTGCAAGTTGTTAATGAGTTGTGTTTTGTTTTACTTTCTCCTCCCTCCCAATTTTGGTTTTGTTTTGAGGAATGTGCAACTACTAAGTACTGGGAGTTTTTGGTTTTATTTTTTGTTTGTTTCACCAACCAAACTGGCAAGACTTAGACTAATTCAAGACATTGAGACTATAAATTGATCTCACATTTTTGGAAGGACAAATATAAACATGCATGTCCTTCAACTCACCAGTTCCTCTTAAAAAAAATGTATAGAAATAGCCACATAGGAATATATGGATGCCCATTACAATGATGTGTAAGTAATACTTTTTAAAAAATGGAGATAGTAGAAACATTTAATAAAGGGATGGTTAAGATTTGGTAGATTCATATTTTAGAATAGATTGGAGTGTTTAAAAAGATACAGTAGCTCTATATGTAATGATACATAAATAAATGCTTGTTAGGAGTCACATTTCAGAGTAGTAAGTGTAGCGTGATCCCATTTTTACATTTCTATAAAAAGTATGTGTCTGTGTATTCAGGAAGAGTTGGGAGGATACACCCAAGCTTTTTATAGTGGAGTAAAAGGTTTTTATGCCTTATGTATGCTTTACCATTGCTTGAGATTTTGCAATCAGCAGATGACGTTTTAGACTTTTTACTATTTTTCTTTTTGTTATTATAGTATCTTGTCTTAACAAAGGGGCGTGGTTTCTAGACATGGCTCCGTCACTTAGCTAACAATTGTAATGAGAATCTTAACCTCTCATGGCCATGACCACTTTCTCTGTTTATGAATGAATGTGTGGATGCATGCTATACACCCCGGGTTTTCCAGGTGTGTGGAGGGCATGATTACTTTAATATTCAAGAAAATGAATAAGCCCTTTGTTGCCTTTGCAATGAATTAATAGGACAAGATCTGTATGGACCATTCCAACTCTAGCATCTGCAAATATACTTATTTTTCAAAATATTTTTTTTAAAGTTTGCCATAAGTGTTGCCTTTCTTAATACTGAAATGTGTGCACATGCCTTTGGTCAGCACTGAGAGGGAGTCAGGCAAGTTTGTAGCTTGTCACCTTTGTCTTTCTATTTTGAAAACCTTTCCTCCTAATGCCCCCTTGGCAGGAAGGGCAGACCCTGCAGGACTGAGGTCTATCTCTGGCTGGCTGGCAGGGTTGCAGGGCTTTGCTCTGAGCCCCAGAGAAGAGAAGCTATTTTTGTTGTGGGTGCTGAATGGCTGGCTTCTCTCCAGGAGCGCGTGCTTGCTGGTGTGGTTGATGTGTCTCGCCTGCTGCTGTGCCTCTAGCCCCTGTCTCCAGCCCTGAGCTTGGACTTGAACACAGCATGTATGCTGTCACCTGTGTTGCTTTCTCATCTCCTCACCCCTCTGACACCAGAAGACAACAGCAGACAATATAGCCTTTGTGAAGCTGGACTTTCTTTTCTACTAACACTTTGCCTGAAAGTGCCCCCTCCTCCTTCTTAACTGCAGTGGCCGAGAACACAGTCCAAGTATTGGGGACTTCTTTGCCTTAATTAAGCTAATAAAGCAGGCTTTACCTCCACCAGCCTCAGGGTTTTTGCTCTGTGCTAAAGTTCTTCTCATCTAGCCCCCAAATCGCCTTTTATCAGCCTTGCCTAAGAACAATGTCTTTCTTGGTGTGGGCCTTAGCATGAGCCTGGCAGGCATCCAGGTCCAGGGTCCCCAGACAGACCCGGTATTCCATGTCAGCTGCTGGCAAGAAGGCTGTTGGAGCAGGTGCCCCGATCCATCAGTCCTGAGCCTGCACAGAGGGGCCACTCCATTGGATTGCACAACTCTGGGATGAGGACACTCACACTGGACACCAGGGGGTGCCATTGACACAGGCAGCGCTGTAGGTGGTGTCCCTGGAGTTGTGGGGTCCTGGCTCCAAGCCTGGTGCCTCCTGGGACTTACATATGGACTGAAAATTCCTCCACGTCCCCAAAGTGCTTTTTGGGGACCAGGCTGGAAGGACAGTCTTTTCCTGCTAGAACTTCCAGTACATCACAAGTAGCTAGTGTGGGGAGTTTCAGGGTAGACTTCTCTCTCTGCTGGTCATCAAAGGCACATCATTTGACTGGTTTTCTCAGCGGCCTTCTTGATTCCAGCGCTGCTGAAGCCCTTGCCCTCATCAGCCTCTAACTTGGGGTGCAATTCTTGTCTTTCAGCTGCAGAGCTACTTTGCTGCCTGTGAGGATGAGACCCCTGCCATCCGGAACCATGATAAAGTTCTGCAGCGCCTTTGTGAGCACTTGGACCATGCCCTGCTCTATGGGTAAGACAGATGGTTGGGGAAGATGGAGGGTCTCTAATAGGGCATGACCAGGGCTTGGCAGCCACCAGAGATAAACCCCTAGCCTTGGCCACCTTTTACTTCATTCCCTTGGTGGAAAGGGATTTGTGTCACTCAGACGGGCCACAGGCTCCCTGTAGTGAGTCCAGTTAGTTGTGGGCAGGTGCAAACATCAGGGAAAGAATCCACAACAAATGGAAGGTGGTCTGAATGCATGGTGGTTGCCAGTGGCATCGAAAAGTACCTGCTTTCAGCCCTGAGTTCCCTACTGACTTGAAGGTGGGGACCAACTCCCTGCGGAGTTCCTCGAGCCCCCAGTCAGGGCCATAGCAACTCCTGTCCTTTTTTGTTAGACTGCAAGACCTCTCATCTGGCTACTGGGTGCTCGTGGTGCATTTTACCCGGAGAGAGGCCATCAAACAGATAGAGGTGCTACAGCACGTGGCCACCAACCTGGGACGAAGTAAGTAGTTGCAGGGGGCTGCTGGGAAAGCCCTGTCCTCCTGTGGGTAGCATGGGACTTGGCTTTGGCATCATGATCAGGCTTGGAAGGCTGATAGCTTTATGGTGTACAACAGCATTGGAGTGTTAAAATGTCAACACTGGGAGCTCTGATGTCCTAGTGGCAAGAGGCTGCACTGTAATCCCAGAGTTGCGCGGTTTGAATCCACCAGATGCTCTGCTGGAAAAGGAGTGACAATCTCCTCCTGTACCAGTCAGATCCAATTTGACGGTACACACACACAAAATAATACAATTTAAAAAAAAATGCCAGCACCTTCTCCTCCCTGTATAAGAATTTTCTGGCACATCCGCCATGGGTTTGAAGGGAGCCAGAAATGTAAAGAGAACTGGACTCCACAGAATTTCAGCCCAGGCACGTGATGGGGCATCCTGTTTCTCCCTACGCTGGATGCATGCTAGCCTACTGGATACATGGGGACTCCGTGTGTTTCTCAACCCATGTGAAATCTGGAGTCTGCCTTCTGCCCTCTTTACCTGTTTCCTGGCCAACTGCAGGCTGGAATATGACTGGGAAAAGAAAAGACTTGCAATACCACACCAAGTGAGAAGACTGGTGGAGTCCTTGGTCCACTCACCTGCTTGCTCTTTCCTTTTTGCCCTTGCTTGACAGAAAAGGCCAGCATTCTGAGGTGCTTCCTTCTGGTTACTCCTGCCCTTTGTTTGCAGGCCGAGCCTGGTTGTACCTGGCCCTCAATGAGAACTCCCTGGAGAGCTACCTTCGGCTGTTCCAGGAGAACTTGGGCCTGCTGCATAAGTACTATGTCAAGTGAGTGTCTGTCACGTAACGTAGAGCTCCCTTGAGAGTCTCATCCTGGAGACCCTCGTCATCCTTGTGTCTAACTGTGTGCCCCATCAGTGCTGGCCTTGCATGTTGAGGACATGTCACTGATGACCAGGGAGCCACTACAGCCTTACCAACTAGTATGGTGACTTTTACGGGAAGTCCTGTTTTCCCCTTGGGCTCTGTGTAGAATCTGGTGTTCTGTCTCAGCCTGACTCTCTAACCCATCTGGAATGCACATGTCCCCTCTGGCACACCTTTCCCGAGGCTACTGCAGAAGCAGAGTATTTATAGCAGCTGCTGAGAGCCTGCCGAGACTGGTGCTCCAGGCTCTTATCTGGCCACACTGCGAGTGTAGCTGAGCCCCAGTAGGTGGACACTTGGAAGGAGTGGGTGAAGACTGTATGGGGCTGGGCACAGTCCAGGAATGAGCGTGTCGTGTGTCAGCTTTCAACATGAAGAGCTTGGGCCAAGCTGGTCACCAGACCCACAAGCACCATCTTCCCTCTCGGTGTCTCGTAGGAACGCCCTGGTCTGCAGCCATGATCACCTCACTCTCTTCCTGACCTTGGTGTCGGGACTGGAGTTCATTCGATTTGACCTGGATCTGGTGAGACACTACAGCCCAGAAGAGGAGAGTGGGTGGGTGGGCACGTATTCAGTTCCTCACAGGCACATGCTGACCACGAGCAAGGCACTCTGTTTAGCTCAGGGACACATGGGGTCTGAAAAGTGGAAAATGAGTAAAGATGGTGATTCTCTTTGAGTTTTTTTTGGCCAGAATTCCAGGGAACAGGTGACTTCTTTTTAGTTCTTTATCCCACTTGAAATAAAACCACATTGTCTAGGACATTTTGACACTGAGGACATATCCGTGTCCTCAATAAAGGTGACAAAGTATTTGTGCTTCTAGCAAGTGTCATTGGCTCCATGTTTTCCAGCCAACCTGCTCTTGCCCACAATTTTCAAATTCTCAGGTCCCTCAGTACCACGAACTATAGAATAAAAATAACTAAGATAGCCTAAAAATTACCTGAAGAGGTTCCGAGGTGCCTCTCAGACTCAGGGTTGTCAAGACAGATACACCTCACCCATCCTAGTAAAGTCATCTTCCTTGGTCCCTACCCCAACAACATAGACCAAAGAAGAAAATTGTCTGGTAGTAACAATAACAACTAAAGAAAACAAATGACTAAAAATGAAAAATTGAAGAAATTTCAGAAGACATAGTTTATAGTTGGGTTCTAATAATTCTATCATCTCTTTAACCTGAGGCCTACTACAACTTTAAAAAGCCAGAGCCAAGGGGGAAAAAAAAAGAAAGAAAGAAAAGCTAGTGCCGGGGA
>NW_006399778.1:18611033-18625716 GCF_000299155.1 Elephantulus edwardii | reverse complement strand
CATTCAAATTACTCTTACAGTAGCTTATTGTGTAATATCCTACCGTTAAGTGCATTGATTTCCCTAAGAGGACATAGCATGGGTATGATATACATGTCCCCTAATCTTAGAGTCTGCTTTCTTAGCTGACCTACCCAAGACCTTCCACCAAAGCCCCTTTTTCCACTTTTTCCTCAGGATGCCCCTTACTTGGACTTGGCCCCCTACATGCCTGACTACTATAAACCTCAGTACCTGCTGGACTTTGAAGACCGCCTTCCTAGCTCAGTCCATGGCTCAGACAGCCTGTCCCTCAACTCCTTCAACTCTGTCACCTCCACCAACCTGGAGTGGGATGACAGTGCAATTGCCCCATCTAGTGAGGGTAAGTGGCCCCAGGGGCAGAAGGGGGCTGAGGGTCTACTACAACACTGATTCTGAAGCTGCCTAAGTCTAAGTGAACCTTACTTTGCTTGTTTTGGCTCAGAGGTTGAAATTTGATGTTAAACAGAGGCAGCCATAACCTAGATCAGATTCTGGGGACAGATAGCCAAGGTGATATTTTCTTAGTGTTAATCCTTTTCTGGGGCAGTGATGGTTCTGAAGTTAGAATTTTCACCTTTCATGTGGAAGACCCGGCTTCAGTTCCTGAACAGTGTACTTCAGGTGGACCTACTACCCCTTTGTCAGTAGACGCTTGCTCTTGCTGTGATGCTGAATAAGTACAGTGGAGTTTCCAGAGCAAGATGAATGAGGAGGAAAGGCCTCGTTATCTATGAGGAATCAGCTGGTGGAAACCCCATAGAACACAACAGGCTGGTCCTGTTGTCTCTGGGGTAGCCATGAGGCAGGTAGCCGACTAGACAGAGAGCAACAGACCATTTTCCACAGGGCTGTGGTCATGGGGCAGCTTTCTGAGTAAGAAGGGATTAGTACCGTGCAGGAACAAGTGTTGTCTGCTTTGGGAAGGTTGTCCTACCCTAGATTCTAGGCAAAAAGACGCTAAGCAACCCTCAGAAGGAGAAAAGCCAGGCAGGTCAGAAGTGTAGGGGAAAGCTTACCGAGTGTCTCATCTGTCCATCTAATTTCTTGGAGTCCCTCCTACACTTGCTAACTTGTTCAAGGTGATCACAGCCATTGCATCAAGGACTTGGAAAACAAATGTTACTGAGTTGATATAGCTCATCGCAAGTTTATGTAGCTCATTACGTTGGGCAGACCAAACAAGCTAGTTTCTCTGAAACCTTGGGCCTCATGTTAATTTTCTAAAACTAGCTTCCTCATCTTCATCCTGTGTGGGAAAGCAGATCCCATCATTCACTTATCAGCCTTACCTCCAAAGAAGGGAATCCAAGTGCAAGGTCAGCCCCTGGGGCTCCCTAGAATTGCCTCAGCATTGAGACCCTGGCCTTCCTGGTTCTTTAGTTCTGCTTGTGCCTCTGGTCAGAGGTCCCAAGGGAAGGGACTTACATTGCTCGTTGTATACACTGAACCGCTGGCACTTTGGGTTGGGCCTTGTAGGATCAGTCAGACTGCAGGGCTGGAGATAGCCCCATAGTCCCCTCATCTTTCCCATTAGAGATGCTACAGCTGGAGCCTCTGGAGGGGGACCTTGTGACCCCCCTAGGGCTTGGAGGGGGGAGGAGAGGATAGGGATCAAAACGAGGTTAACTACAAAGGAACTCAGGTTCTTCTCTGGCAGAGAACCAGACACTGGGTTTGCAAACAGATCACCCCCTGATCTCATCCCACCCCAAGGTCTTGCTAGCCAGAGGCTCCTGGGCAAGCGTCTGGCCACGAAAGCTCTCCTGAGGGTGTTAGAGAAAACATAGAGTGTTGGAATTTTTCCTCTCGCTCTCTCCCCATGATTCCCACCCCACCTCCCCTCCCCACCCTCCCTTCCACTACCTGTTTCTAATCTTCAGTTTTGTCCCTCATTTTTATAGATTATGATTTTGGAGATGTGTTTCCAGCAGTGCCGTCTGTACCCAGCACAGACTGGGAAGGTGGGACAGAGTCCGCTCTTTACCCTCTTTTTCCTGTTTTGCCATGTTTCCTTGCCAAGCTTGCTGCATGTGTCAAAATCAGTTCCTTCTTACTTATAATAATGTCAGTGATCCTAATAAAGCTAAGTCTGGTGTTCTGATAGATGGAATTCTACGGAGAGCACTTGGCCCACACCTAGCTTCAGGGGAATCCCTTCTCCCAGGGCAGGACAGCTGCTTTTACTCTGGGGCCTGTGAGCTCACTAAGTGTCTTTCAGAGAACATGCTGGTCACCCTTCCTGTTCCAGTGTCAGTGGAGGTGGATAGGGAGCTGCTTATCCCAGTGAGTGAGACTTGTTCTGCAAAATGTCCATTAGGTCAGACAAACTCCCATGATACCAGAAGCATCAAGGAACAGAGACAGAGGGTTTGGCTTGCTCATCCATTTAGGATGGTTTCTTCTCAATAATTCTGAAAGAGACTGAGGTCCATCTGTGATAAATTCCCTGGGCACAGCAGAAACTTCCGGCTGGGAGACTCTGAAGTTTAAAGGCAGATTAAAGTTGGTCACCTTGCCACTTGGTCTGCATGTCTTTGCCTGCAACCCACTCCTGGGCTTGTGTACATTCATACAGCTGCTTACCTGGTTCCCATGATTATGCAATGCATTTCTGAGAAGGTTAATGCTACTACCTTAAATCAGACCCTCTTTAACTGAAGCACCTCTGGTCCTGTGGGTCACTTTCTGCTGGGGGGCCCAGTCTTATGAAGGGGGAGATGCTGCCCATCTCAGCCTGTCAAAGGTTGAACAGGCAGCTGTCCCCACTGCCTGAGCTGGACCCGGGATCTCTGAATAGTGGATGACAGATGATCTTTCCCCATGTCCTCTTGAGTATGGAATAGCTGAGTTCTAAGGGAAACAAAATAGGGAATTGGGGAAAATCAATTACACCATGTAGCTGAGAGAGTAGCACTGAAGAATCCTATGATTAGCTTGAGATCCAGAATTCCATCATAACATCATTTATTCTTAGCCTCTCTCCTTGCGGCATACATGCTGGGCATTGATTTTTTTTCCCTCCCTCTCTAACAACTAACCCTCCTCCTGACCCAGCTACTTCCTGCCTGTTGCAAAGCCTGCACTTGACAAGCAGGACTGACCTCCCTCTGCAGCCCTCCAGAAAGCCCTCCCTGTGGTCTGAGAACTAACAGCCCCTTGTTGCACTGCTTGCCCTGGGTAGGGCTGAGTCCTGCGGCAGGGCGAGGTTTGTGCCTGCTGCAGAGGTCTCCTGCCTTCCCCAGCTCCTCAAACCAATGTTGGAGAATTCCTGAGCACTCTAGCAGCCCATCCGAAGAGGCTTTGTCTTCTCACTCAGACCTGGAGGAAATCTGAGCTTGGGGACAGCTCCAAACTCAGAACTCTATGGGGAGGGAATTGAGGACATATTTTCATGGTTGTTGGCTTATTTGCAGATAAGTGGGGGTGTCCTAGCCTTGACATCCAGCATAATCTATGAGTTCACTCACCTCTGAGGACATGTCCCTGAACCAACTGCAAATGCTGAGGAAAATCCTAAGGGCTTGACAAGGACAAAGGGTTGTTGCAGGGGCCTTTTGGGAGGCCAAAGAGCATGGTTTTCTGTATCTGAGAACTTAGGCTTAGAGGTACCAGGAAATCTGTAGAAACCTCGTGTATCACTGGAGTCTTGGGTAGCACAGCTAGCAGTTGCCTGTCTCCTCCTTTGTCCCTACATTAAAAAACACTATGTTTTTAAAAAAGACAATGCTCCTATCCACATGGGATCCAGTTGACAAGCACAACTTAGAATATTAGCCAGAAACTGCAGCGGCCAGTGAGTTCATGTTCATGGGGGAGGGGTAGTTGTGAGAATGGCTGCACAGCTTGACCAGTGTGATTGTTGTCACGGAATTGCACACACAAAATTTGCCGGATTTGTCTGTCTTCTGTTGTGTATATTCTCAAAAGCAGAGAATGAAATGCATTTTTTAAAAAAAAAAAAAAAAAGGCAATTTCTTCTTTATGAACAATCTATTTTCTAAAAAAGAAAATGGACAGTGTGCTGGGTCAGCAGACAGCTGCCCAGTAGTCAGCAAGGCCCACACAGAAGCTGCCAGCAGGTTGGGCCCCTCTGGACAGGGCTATCGAGAGCGTTTTGCCACGTCTCCTCTGGGCAGATAATGACCGTTGAGATGTGTGTAAACTAGCAAATGGAGCGTGAATGTCCTGGGTCCCTTGCCATTAGCCCTCACCCGGGCTTTTCCTCCATCTGGGACTCAGCTGTCTCTCTGCTGGAGTGTCACCCATCTGGAACAAGAGAAATGCCCTGGGTGGTTTTCCTGCTGGCATCTCCCCCTGCCCTGCCCCTGGGACTAAGGGTACATGATGGGAAGGAAGCTCCACCAACTCTTCTCTGGACAGACAGGCAGGCCCCCACCCCACCTCTCCTGCCTTCTCTCAAGGATGGAGAAAGGCCAGGAGACAAGCTGAGGGTGGAGTAGAATTGAGTTTCCTGCCCTCCTTCAGGGGCACCCACCCCTTTGGGAAGGTGCTGCCTGGAGGTCAGGGAGAGGAGCAGCTCTGAAGGGGCCAGGAGCATCTGTGCCGTCATCTCTTTGTTCTCCCCTCTCTCTCATCTCTGCCCCTCCACATTCTCCCTATTCCTTTAAAGGGCTCCCTGGCCTCACAGACCCACTCTGGGCCCATTTTCTCTCACTCTTCTTTCTGTCTCTTCCTTTGAGCTCCCCCTCTATTTGTCATTGCCTGGGACCCTTCAGAGGGGCCTTTAGGGATCTCTCAGTCTGACCTGTGGGGCTAAGGGGCCTCTGGGTACCCTTCTAACATCCTCTAACAGGCAGGAGGGCTTGCAGGTTAACCTAAGAGGTGTGTGGATCTCCCCTTTGTGATGCTCACTTACTCTTGGCGACATCAAGGTCATTATCGCCAAGGGCCTTTGCCTAGGGACTGTTTGACATTGGGGCTCTTAACACAAATGCAGACAAATCTTTGCGTGCTCTCGAGGGCTCTCAGTGGTAATGGCATTGGTGGCCTCTCCACTTCCTGTTAGGTAGGACTTTTACTCTTGAAACGGCTGCCTGCCCCCCTCCTGAGATAAGGCAGATTTTAGGGGGCCTGAAGTCCCTACATGGTGTCCGATGTGCTGTACCCCACGTTCTCATTCTCCCAGATGGAGACCTCACAGACACCGTCAGTGGCCCCCGCTCCACGGCCTCAGACCCGACCAGCAGCAAGGCCTCCACCAGGAGTCCCACCCAGCGCCACAACCCTTTTAATGAGGACCAGGGGGAGGGTGTGTCGTCCTCTGACACCACCCCTGTGCACACCACCTCTCTGGAGAAGGGGGAGTCCCACGCCCTGGACCTGCCAGAAGCCGGCACTGAGCTCGAAGTCATCAGGTTAGTAGTGGCAGCGTGATCACCTGTGGGCCGTCAGAGACCTCCTAACTTTATAGTTCTTGGAACACAAATAAGTCCCCAGTCCTGGGAAAGGTGCAGGGCAAGCCAGGCCTTGGCTCTCAGGACACTTGTCCAACAGGACCAGAAATCCCCCTCTAGGACGGCCTGTTTTCCAAGGCAGTTCTTGGGAGTTAATGTAGTTATTGTGATTTCTACACATTCTGAATCTCTTAAGTTTGTTCACCTGCTTAACCATGACACAGAAGGGAAGGAGGAAACTCAGCCCAGAGCCCTCTCGGCTCCCAGCCTCCCCCAGCCCTGTCTCCTGAGACCATAGCCGTGAACAAGAGGGGAGGCCATGTGTGTCTAGCTTTCTGTCCCCTCCTTGGTTGGGAATGGAGGAGGCTCCCCAGCACTGGAGCCAGAAATCCTCCTCTCACAAGCTCTTCCAGTGCAGAGCAGTGTTATTGACTCAGACAGACTGGGGTGGCTTGGCCAAGCCCATTCTGGCCACCTTGGAGCCAAAGTTTGTAGGGTATGAGTTTGACTCCCAAAAAGTACATTGTTTGGACCACGAATCCATGATTGTAGCTAATAGATATTGAGGTCTGTTTAGGGCCCATTGCCAGCATCCTAGGCGAGGGCTGAGCAGAGGGGGTTGTGGTCTTGCCAGTACAGCATGATTCTGTCTCCTAGGGGAGATAACGTGAGCTAGCTCAGTGCTTCCTGTCAGCTGGAACTCCATACGACCCTCTGTGGGATCCCATGACTGGTGCCCCTGCGCCTCCGTGGCACTGTTCCCAGCCCTGCCTCCTCCTCCTGTCTCGGGGCTGCGGTGCAGCTGCCCACTGACCAAGTCCCTCTTAGCACTCTGGCTGTGTCCTCTGAGGCCCCACACCCAGGATCACCTCATTGACCCAATCTCATTCCCTCAGTATTCGGATGGATGTTAGATCTCCCTTATCTCTGTTGTCCCAGGGTCACTAAGAAGAAGAAAGTTGGCAAGAAGAAGAAAGCCAAGTCAGATGAGGAAGCAAGCCCCCTTCACCCAGCCTCCACACAGCACAAATGCACCAGGCACGGGGCTGGCCCAGGCCGAGGGCAGGACTCACCAGACCCGACCCTGGCTTCGCCCCCAGAAGAGAGCGAGGGGCCTGGTAGTGCCGCTGAGAGCAGTGAATGTGCCTCGCTTGGCAACATGGGCCTCCTCATCCCTGCAATGAAGGACACCTCCATGGAGCGCCTCGGACAGCCTCTAAGTAAGGTCATCGACCAGCTCAATGGGCAGCTGGACCCCAGCACCTGGCATGCCCACGCACAGAAGCCAGATCAGTCCTTTCGGACTGGCTCTCCCGGGGATGCCCCGGAGAGGCCACCACTTTGCGACTTTAGTGAGGGGCTTCCAGCCCCCATGGACTTCTACCGCTTTACCGTTGAGAGTCCAAGCACTGCTGCATCAGGTGGCGGCCACCATGACCCTGCAGGGCCTGGCCAACCGCTGCATGTTCCTGGTAGCCCTGCGGCTGCTGGCCAAGAAGAGGAGGGAGGAGGAGGAGGAGGAGAGAGACAGGCGCCTGGACCCCTAGAGGACCCCCAGGAGCCAGAGCCTCAGAAACTGGAGACCCAGTTGCCAGTGGTCAGTGAAGGGCCAGTGCCTGAGCCAGAGCCTGAACCGGACCCTGAGCCAGAGTCTGAGCCTCAGGAGACATTGTGCCAGCTTAAGCGAGACCAGCCCAGCCCGTGTCTGAGCAGCGCAGAGGACTCTGGGGTGGATGAAGGGCAAGGGAGTCCTTCTGAGACGAGCCACTCATCAGAGTTCAGGTGAGACTCCCATCTCTGGAGCTGGGCCTCGGGGCCTCTGAACCCCAAGTAAGTGAAGCACAAACTCCTGGAAGACCTCACGTGCGTGGATTGGGAGGCACAATCACATTGGTGTGGTCTGCCTCCCTGACTTGGGCTCCTGGGGGAAGCAGGAGCCCCTCAAGCTCGCTGCCTCTCCCGCCGGCCGTCTGCCTGACCTCTCCCCACACTTGTCCCTCTCACAGAGTAGACAACAATCACTTGCTCCTGCTGATGATTCATGTGTTTCGAGAAAATGAGGAGCAACTGTTCAAAGTAAGTTCCAGGAGCACAAGAACGAGCCAGAGAGGAAGCAGCGAGGGGCGGGCAGGGCAGCCCGATCAGCAGGGGTGACATCTTCCCCAGTGGGGCCCGGCCCCCGCCCCTGAACCCTGTCTGCTTCTGCCCTCAGATGATCCGGATGAGCACCGGGCACATGGAGGGCAACCTGCAGCTGCTGTACGTGCTGCTCACAGACTGCTACGTCTATCTGCTCCGCAAAGGTGCCCGCAGCCCTGGGCCAGGCCGGGACGTCTGCTCAGGGCTCCTTTCCCTAGTCACCCCACTCTCTAGGCAGCTCTCAGCTGCCACAAGTAGTCACTTCAGGAAGCTGCTGCTGGTCCCAGCAGGCCGAGCATGAGACCACAGCCCTCCCCTCATGCCAGTCTCCAGCTCTGTCCTTTCTGAGTGCAGGACAAGGAGGGGCCTCACTACCGGAGAAAACAAGGGGGAGGGACAAGAAATTATTCTTGAGCTAATAGGCATTGGGGTCTCCTCTCTCAAGGGGCCACAGAGAAGCCATACCTGGTGGAAGACGCTGTTTCTTACAATGAGCTTGACTATGTATCGGTGAGTTCAAGCCCAATAGTCTAAGGACAGGTCTCTGGATCTGCCCAGGCAAAGAGCTTCAGGGCAAGACGTGTCCCCCAGCTGCCCACTCAGGGAAGCCTCTGCAAATGATTCTGGGCGTAAACTCAAAGAGTATCGCTTCTTGGGCATTTTTTCTGACCACCCCTCCCAAATTCACACCAGAGCCCCAGGCCACTGGGGCCAGTGAGCATTGCCCCCACTCCCACCCCATTCAGCCCTCAAAGAGCATAGCTGCCTCCCATGAGGGCAGCAGCTGAAGCTGCAGGTGCATGTGAGTGTGTGGTCTCTGGCAGGTCGGCCTCGACCAGCAGACAGTGAAGCTGGTATGCACCAACCGCAGGAAGCAGTTTCTACTGGACACAGCAGACGTGACGCTGGCTGAGTGAGTGACTCTTCTGCCCCTACGGCAAGACTAGACACTGCCCCTGAGGGTAGGAGACAAAGACGTGGAGAACAGCAAGGTTCCCTCTGGAAGCATAGGCTGGTCATGGAGGCGAGAAGGCAAACAGTCACCCTGTGGAGTTGAGTCCTGTGGTTGACCTAGGTGACCTCAGACCCTCTGTGACCCACAGAGAAGGGATGTGACGTGACCTGCCCAGCAGCCCTGCTGGGGCATAGTGCACCCGCAGATGCGCACATATGAAAGTTCCACGCAGGAAGATCATGGCTTGCTGGAAAGGCTTGATTCATGGTTCATCATCGAAGTCCTGCTGGCCACTGCCCTGTCCAGTCTTTTCTTAGTGTCAGAAATCCCAAGCCTTTTGGTCACTGGGACTGGTTAGCCTTTACCCGGTCACCTTTTGATACCCATAGGCTGCTACCACATTATACCCTGGTGACTCTCAGGTCCCACCCCTGAGTCTCTGAATCTCTCCCCTGAACCCTGCCTGGTGGAGGGTGGGTTAAGGATTCCTCAGGCCTCTGACAGCAGTTCCTACTCCCCATGCAGGTTCTTCTTGGCTTCTTTGAAGTCAGCCATGATCAAAGGCTGCCGGGAACCACCCTACCCCAGCATCCTGACCGATGCCACTATGGAGAAGCTAGCCCTGGCCAAATTTGTCGCTCAGGAATCCAAGTGTGAGGTAGGAACCTGGGGACGAGGGTCCTGGCCCTCTGCTAGCCAGCTTCGGACTAGTATTAAGTGGTGCAAATAGATTCTTTAGCATTTCTCAGTTTCCCACCTGGAAGGGGTCTCCAATCTTAAGCCTGTCCCCCTCCCAACTGGAGTATGTCCTGAGGTTAAAACAAAAGCTTCTCTTAGTGCAACAATGAATGAATGGAAACCCAAAATCTCTGTAAATGTTTATGAAAATTAATAAAATATAATTATAGAAAAAAAAAAAAAACAAAAGCTTCTCAATGGCCGTTTCTCATCCTGGGCTCCGAGTTATACAAAGCTCAGCCGCCCAGCTGGCCCAGACCTTACCAGTCTGTTCACTGCCCACAGGCATCTGCTGTTACTGTACGCTTCTATGGGCTTGTGCACTGGGAGGACCCCATGGACGAATCCCTGGGCCCCATATCTTGCCACTGTTCCCCCTCTGAGGGCACCATCACCAAAGAAGGCATGCTGCATTACAAGGCGGGCACCTCCTACCTGGGCAAGGAACACTGGAAGAGCTGCTTTGTGGTGCTCAGGTGGGAGCCCCCACATCTCTAAGCCTCAGTCTCAGACCCTGGGTTTGTGGGCTAGCAGGTCCCCAGCAGGGACCTCCCTGCTGCAAGTCACTGAGGAGAGAGGCCTGGGGAAACCATTTCTCTTCAGGGATTTGGAGCAGACATACCCCATAATAGGACAGAGCCAGCTATCAGCCCAAGGAGTCCCAGAATGCCTTACGTGAAGATCTGGGCTAGGTCCCCCTGGACATGCCTTCAGCTGTCCCCTCAGGCCTGAAGATGTCTGCTGGGGCACCAGTGAGCCTTGCTGCCCTCTGCAGTACTTCCTTCACCTCCCTTCCATAGAGAACAGGATCCTAGGTTCTTTGGCCTCTGAGGTTTGTGGGAGTGACCCCTGGGCCCTCTCCAATTCCTTGGGGAGCTCTCACCCTGCTCTGTTGGTCCCTGCAGCAATGGGATACTCTACCAGTATCCAGACCGTACGGATGTCATCCCCCTGCTCTCGGTGAACATGGGGTGAGCTGTGGGCGATGGAGGGTGGGCAGACGGTGGGGCTAGTGTTGCCATGCTGGGCCCAGCATTTCCCATTTCCCCTACTCAGAGGTGGGTTTCCCTCTTGTTGGGTTAACCTCTCTCCTTCACCCTTGACCCATCTCATAGCCCTGCGCGCTGCAGAGAACCCCTGGGAGACCCTAATTGATGGGGGCACACATACTAAGGATAAACACCAGGCCACCATGCCGAGCAGGCTCATCTGAGAGCCGGTGCCCCTTGCCTGACCATGCTTCAGGACCGGGAAAGACCTTAGTAATGCTGGGAGGAAAGGGTCCCAGGAAAAGGAGTGGAGCTACCGAGCAGCTGTCAACCTTCCCCGAGAGCCCTGGGTCCTCCAGGTCTCAGGACCAGGCCGGGGGTTCCCCCTGAAGCCAGCCCTGCCCCTCTCCTCCCTTTTCACCCTCCTCCTCTGGCCCAGGGGGGAACAGTGCGGTGGCTGCCGGAGGTCCAACACCACGGATCGGCCCCACGCCTTCCAGGTCATCCTCTCCGACCGGCCCTGCCTGGAGCTCAGCGCGGACAGTGAGGCCGAGATGGCTGACTGGATGCAGCACCTCTGCCAGGCTGTGTCTAAGGGAGTGAGTTCCTCCCAGCCCCACCAGCCCCCCACCTACCTGACCCCAGCTAGGACTCATGGTGGCTTCTGTGAAGGCCAAGACAGGTGGCCTCTGAGGGGCAACCTGGGAACCAGCCCTGCAGCCTGGCCTACTCCAGCCATCACCCCCCCCCCAACCCCCCAAACTCCTGAAGTGGGCAGAGTCTGCCTGACTGCTGGGAACCTCCCCTAGGTCCCATCAGCCCTAGAGAATTCAGCTAGCCTCCTCCTGACCCTCTGCCTTGTCTTGGCAGGTCATACCCCAGGGGGTAGCGCCCAGCCCCTGCATTCCATGCTGCCTGGTTGTCACCGACGACCGCCTCTTCACTTGCCACGAGGACTGCCAGACCAGCTTCTTCCGCTCGCTGGGCACAGCCAGGCTGGCTGACATCAGCTGCACCTCCTCCGAGCCGGGCAAGGAGTACTGTGTCCTGGTGAGCTGGGGGCGGTGTGGCGGCAGTCCCCTGCACAGGGAGCCCCATCTGCTCACCAGGACTCATCTCTCCCAGGAATTCTCTCAGGATGGCCAGCAGCTGCCCCCGCCCTGGGTCATCTACCTGAGTTGTCCTTCTGAACTGGACCGATTCCTGTCTGCACTGGGCACTGCGTGGAAGACCATCTACCAGGTAACACACTGCCCTCAAAAGCGTCAGCTGGACCCCTGGAGCACCAGCTGGTCCCTGGGGGAGGAGGCTCCAAGCCACACCCAGAACTTGACCCTGCCTGGTGTAGGGGCTCCACGGTCAAGGTCGAGACAGGGCTACCTCCAGGATTTGTGGGCATTCAGGCCCCAGCATAGGTCTGCTGCAGCCCCTCAGATCCCCACCCCTCAATGCCTGCAGGTGGACCTCCCACACAAGGCCATCCAGGAAGCCTCCAGCCAGAAGAAATTCGAGGACGCCCTGAGTCTTATCCACAGCGCCTGGCAGCGGAGCGACAGCTTGTGCAGAGGCAGAGCCTCCCGGGACCCCTGGTGCTGAGGCTGCGCTGTTGGCGTCTCTGGTGGGCAGGGAGGGAGGCCTGCTGCCCAGCACATCCCCTGTGGTCACTGCTGCTCAGGGCCAGGCTTGCACACCATTCTGCAGCTGAATTCTGCCTTGAGCGGCAAGACCACAAGTGGGGTCTCTGCACCCCAGGGATCCAGAGAAGGGTGCCTGACACCCCTGGCATCCTGCCCAGCAACTGAAGAGAGCTGGGCTCCCAGCCCAACGGGCTTCACAAATGCACAACCCCTTCCCAAGACCTGGGGCCTTCAGTCCACAGCATCTCCTCAAGATGACGAGGAGAAGATTGTAGATTCTAAGGGGAAAGAGAAAGGAGTGGGAGGGCATGAGCCCCTTCTTCCTCTCTGTGGGTTGGGGTCCAGGCAGAGGCTCAGGGCTGCCCTGGGAGTCCCGAGCGCCTGGTTACCCTTGTTCATTTTTGAACACTGAGCCTGGATGTGCAGGGAAGCTGGGACACAGTCTGTGCATGGCTGCTCCCATCGGCACCATCCCCAAGCGCCTGTTACCTGCCTCTTTGGAGCCCGGGGCCTGGGCCGGGCTGCCAGAAAGCCCTGCATGCCCACCACCCTGCCTTCCCCTGCTACCCGGCAGGACCCCAGGACCCAGGCCACTTCCTTTTGCCCGGAGCAAATGGGAGGGAGAAGGGGCTTTGGAGAGGAACGATCGCCTCAGCCTTCAGTTTGGTAGTCACATTGACACCTCACTGTCCGCACTTGACTGAAGCCAGGCCCGTCCCAGTAGTGTTGTCACAGGCACTCTGGGAGAAGGGTCCGGTGGTTTGTGTTTTGTTTTTTGTTTGTTTGTTTTTTAAATAAAATAGACCTGTTATATTGCCATGGCTCATCACTGGCCTTGTTTTGAATAAAGATACAGGAGTCTCCAAGCCCTCATAGAGCCCTTCAGTTCATCGATGCATTCTACAAATATCCCTCTAAGCATCTGAGCTGCTGTTGCCGCACAGGACACTGGGAAGCACAGGGTTGTTGCCCAGGGTGCCCCATTTAGAGAAACGAGGCCTCCAGGGAGTTTTTTGGTCTGACCTTTGCCTTTCTGTTTCCTGCCTGAGTCCCAGGCAGATGGGATTACCCAACAGGTTTACATGGCAAGGAGTTATGCTACCAATCCAAAGGCCTGTGGATCAAAACCACTAGCTGCTCTGTGGGAGAAAGATGGGCAGTCTCCTCCCACACAGTTTACAGACTCTGAAAACCCCCTAAGGGATCAGCTGTGAGTCAGTCCCAACATATGGCACACAAAACTACACAGTAGTGAACAATTTCACACTTTTCTGCCACAGCCAAGATTCTGCTTCTGGCTTGGGCTGATATCTGTCCTTCCAAACCCACAGAACCTTCTTATTGAATCAGACTTGAAATTTACAACCCCTGGCCGAGACAGAGTACCCAGTAAGCAAGTAAGCACAGGTGTTGCAGACCGAGGGTCCCAAAGAATGGAATAATTTTATAATTACTAATAATGAGACAGACTACCAGGAATGATATAGAACAGAGAGTGTGAAAAACAGGAGGCCAACAGTTCCCATGACTGAAGGCCCCAAGACATGCTTCTCTGAGTATTTATTTAGAATCATAAGGAAGGTGAACAAAGTAAAATCACAAGGAAGTACAAAACAAAAACAAAGGATAATGGTGAAGTCTTTTACAGATAAGGCCAAGTTCCTCTTTATGCTAATCTCAAGAGGGAGGGATTCATTTGACACAAACTAAGAACAATGTTGATTCCTAGGGAATACCCCAGTACCACAAGGTGACCTTCAGCTTGTATTAAGCTTCCCTCATTTCCAGATACAGCATTTGGTCTACTATTATTAAATTTGATGTTTGGCTTCCCTCATTTCCCCCTCTTTTGTTTAAATCATAATTTTGAGATCATCAAAATGAGCATAATTTCTCTTCTTCAGGATTTATTCTTCCTTGTCTCTTAATCCTTTATATATAATCAAACAAATATAAGAAAGCAAAATAAGTTCACGAAAATATTTCCAGTAAAGCAGCATTCCCTGAGGGTCAGCTTCCATTGTCATGTTGCCATAGTCCCCATCAAAACCAGTTCTGATTAATCTCCTCTGTCCATGCGTCCTTAGCCGTTCCCTGTCACTCCTCCCTGAGAGAGATTTCACCCTGATTCATAAGGAAAATGGGGCGGCAGACTCTCTTAGCTACTTCCTGCTGAAAAGGGATGCTGTAGGTTTCAGGGTGAAGATCTTCTCTCACTACTCTGAAGGGCCCTTTGGCAATAGGAAACACGTATACTTTTGAGGAGATTGATTTTGGAATTTAGATGCACTGTTACCAATTGTGCTTAGGGATAAACGTTCATATCCTTGAAGATCCATAAAGATCCATCATGGAACTGCTGCAGTCTAGAAGACACAAATTTAACTAAAAAGTACATGAGTCAACAGTGAAAAGCAATAATATTCCAATTAGAGATTCTAACAATGATACAAATCAAGTTACAGAGGGAAGATAATCCTTAAAATAAAAGTTTTATTGGCTGGCACTTTGTCTATTATAGTGAAAGGGCTAGGAACCACATGATGTAGAGGCATAACTATGTCATTTATTGTTCTTAAGTTCTGGACCAAATTCCATTTACTGTTGCATTATTTTACAGCTAGGAAGGCCACATGTAAAGCAGAGGTGAAGTAAGGAACTGCTTATGAGGTTTTCTGTCAATTCCAACAACTAAGGAATAGCGAGAAGAGATAGATCTGAGAAGGCTTTAAGACCGAATAATTAGGCTCTTGTGTCCAGGAGAAAACTGATATACTTACCAGCAAA
>NW_006399778.1:18576902-18601677 GCF_000299155.1 Elephantulus edwardii | reverse complement strand
GACTGGACGGCACATAACAACAACAAACAATCCTTAACTTCCAAGGAGTGAAGATTCTCTCATGACTCTGTTTTTAATTTTCCCAAAAGTTTCACTTACCCTGAGCGAAGTCCCTTTCGGTTCCTGGTGTCTGCTCAAAAAAAAGAAAGAGAAACCACCACCTTATCCACCAGATAACACCAGTGGCTTAGCCCAGCCGGGAGGCACTGCGGTGGCAGGGGCCATAGCAGGGGCACTGGGAAGGTGAACAAAGTAAAATCACAAGGAAGTACAAAACAAAAACAAAGGATAATGGTGAAGTCTTTTACAGATAAGGCCAAGTTCTTCTTTATGCTAATCTCAAGAGGGAGGGATTCAGTTGACACAAACTAAGAACAATGTTGTCTCCTAGGGAACACCCCAGTACCACAAGGTGACCTTCAGCTTGTATTAAGCTTCCCTCATTTCCAGATACAGCATTTGGTCTACTATTATTAAATTTGATAGTTGGCTTCCCTCACACAGGTGTACCTGTGCTTTCTTACCGACCTGTAGTGGACAGTTTACATCTTTTCACCACAAGTAACTCAGTGCTTATCCTGCTTGCTGGGTCATCCACTCCCCATCCTAGGACACATCTCAGGGAAGGACAGAGCAAGGCCAGCCAGCTGCTTACCTCTCCACTCTGGTTGGGGAGGGTGCCAGCCACTCTTGAGATAGACTCAGCAGAGTCCAAGCTGTATGCCCAGGGTCTTTGGCTGAGCTGCTACCTCCAGGGACTACCCAGCCAACAAACCTGGCCACTGGACCAGGGGAGCATGAAGGCCTTTTCTTGAATGACCATGTGGAAGTAAAGAGGTGCTACCACTGAGGCAGAGCTCCCCACATCCAGATTTAGGTCATCCAGGGGGCCCTGGCAGGAGTGACCATGATGAAGATGGGGGCACAGAGCAGACCCTGACAGAAGTGCTTGGGTGGGAGTGCCTTTCTTCCCAAGCCCTAGTCCAAGGTACCCCTCTCCTTCCGTATCAGCCACACCTTTGGGGAGCCACAGTCCCTCCTGGTGTCTACCAGGAGGAGGTGCAGACCTAGAGAACAAGGCATTACTTAGGGGCTGATGAAAGTAACTTTTGGAGACCCAGGGTCCCTACTGGGGCGAGGATGGGACCACGTTCAGCTCTCCACACTTCTCTAAGCCACCAGGGAATCTTGTGAAGTAGGTAACGCTGTTCCCATTTTAAGTCTTTATCATGTCTACTGCGTCTAGGAACAGCAACATACCCCACTTACAAGTGAGGGAGACACAGGCTCAGAGGAAATGACCAGTCCAAGGTCACACCTAATAGTCCTTAAGATTTAAAATCAGTTTCTGGGGCTCCGAAGCCAGTCTCTACCTCTGCTTCTGCACTCGGTGGAACCGGATATTGGGAGCTGGACTGGAAGATTGAACTGGACAGGGAAGCTAGGTAACTAGACCTTGACCGTGATAGGGTGGGTGGGGAGGGACTGCGCTCTGAGACAGGACTGGCTAAACCTGCGGAGGAGCAGAGGCACCCCCATTTCACCCCAGACCAAAGGGAGCTCAGGAGGAAGGGCTCGGGGCCAATGTAGGCTCCTCCCCACCCCCCACTGCCCCTCAGGCACCAGGTAACCTTTACCCCAGATCCCAGGGTCCAGGCCCCGCCTCACTGAGAGGTGTGGGATCAGAGGCTGCCGTGATTGGTCAGAACTGGTGGGGGCGTGTCCCAGTCGCCAGGGGGCGGGCCGTGCAGAGCAGGTGGACTCCAGAGTTAGACCCGGGACTAGGTCAGCTGTGCGCCTGTCCCACCATGACCTCTGCCCTCCAGACATGGGCTTCCGGTTCTCCGGCCTGGACCCCATACGGGAATGAAAATAGCCTAAACGCCGACTCCCCAAGCCCGGAGCCCATGCCCCTGACCCGGGCACAGCCGGCCCCCGGCCGAGAGGCCATGGAGACGGTGCCCCCTGCTGTGGACCTGGTGTTGGGCGCCTCAGCCTGTTGTCTGGCCTGTGTCTTCACCAACCCCTTGGAGGTGGTCAAGACACGGCTGCAGCTGCAGGGGGAGCTGCGGGCCCGGGGCACCTACCCAAGGCCCTACCGTGGCTTTGTGGCCTCTATGTTCGCGGTGGCTCGTGCTGATGGGCTGTGGGGCCTGCAGAAGGGGCTGGGCGCCGGCCTGCTCTACCAGGGCCTCATGAACGGTGTCCGCTTCTACTGCTACAGCCTGGCATGTCAGGCAGGCTTAGCCCAGCAGCCCGGAGGCACTGTGGTGGCAGGGGCCATAGCAGGGGCACTGGGAGCCTTCGTGGGGAGCCCTGCTTACCTGGTGAGTATCCTGCCCCATCCACCCCCACCCCCAGACCCAGCTCCTTCCAGGGCCCCTGCAGCCTCCAGCACTGAGCATAGCTGATGAATGAGGGCAGGTTGAGACCAGCTGGGCTTGGCGGTGCAGGGGAACATTCCAGCCCAGGTCTTGAATCTGCCCCCTTGGCCCATAGCACCTTGCGCTGAGCCTCCCTCTCCCAGGGCCCTGCCCCATTTGGGCAGCCAGGGTAGCAGGAAGCGTGATGACTCAGATTCCAGCATCATTGCCTTTCGTTCTGTGTGGTCCTGTCCAAGTTCACAGTAAAAACTTCTGCTGAGCAAAGACCCCCAAGTTCCAGGCATAGGCCTGGGCACTGGACACCCTGTCTCATGCACTCCTCAGAACACGCCTCCAGGGTGAGGAAACTGAGGCACAAAGAAAGTTAAATGGCTTTCCCAGGTCACACTGAGGTGCACAGTCAGGCTCACTCCTGCCCTTCTCCTCAGCTGTATTCCACCTGCCCCCACCCCAGCTCAGGTGTGACTCTTTCACAGGTTTGACGGGCCTAGAAGGGGTACTCTCAACACACACACACCTTTCTTAAGTCTCCAACTCCAAAATTCTCTGTCCCCATGACTCTTCCAGGTCAAGACACAGCTGCAGGCCCAGACAGTGGCCACCATGGCCGTAGGACACCAGCACCATCACCAGGTGAGACCCCTGGGCTGGGCTGGCTGGGCTCCAAGACTGGACAGGGCTGTCCAGTGACCCATGCCCTCTTCCCACAGAGTGTCCTCGGCGCCTTGGAGACCATCTGGCGGCAGCAGGGCCTGGTTGGACTGTGGAGGGGCGTGGGTGGGGCTGTGCCCCGTGTCATGGTGGGTTCGGCTGCCCAGCTGGCCACCTTCGCTTCCTCCAAGACCTGGGTACAGGAGAGACAGGTGAGGAATTAGGGATACCTGTGTCACTCACAGAGACACATAATGAGTTGGGAGGACCTGCCTCCTTTCTCCACATCTATCTGGACCCTCATCCCATTCCCAAGTCCCCAGCTGAATCTTTACACAGGAAATTCAAGGGGATAATGATAGCTGGATAAAGCCAAAGGCCCTGACTGTGACCTTAAGATGATGGCCCCAGCCCTTGGGTCCAGGAATACTGGGGCCAGCAGTGAACTCTGAAGATGTGAAGAAGTTTGGGGGTTGGAGTTGGGGTGCAGAATGGCTGGAGGGCCCTGTCTGGTCCCCTGAGCTGTTCCCCAGTTCTTCCAGCCCCCATGCCTTGGGGGTTGGAGAGACTATTATGTGGCTGGAGGACGGTCAGCAGCTCATGTCATCCCCACAGTGGCTCCCGGAGGACAGCTGGCTGGTGGCCCTGGCCGGGGGCATGATCAGCAGTGTCGCCGTGGTCGCAGTCATGACACCTTTCGACGTGGTCAGCACAAGGCTGTACAATCAGCCCGTGGATGGAGCTGGCCGGGTGAGCTGGATGGGATGAGAGGGATGTGGGGAGCCAGAGAGAACATGCACACATCCACACGCGTGTGTGCAACACAGTAATTAGTTTGGTTTGTTTGCTGAGCACCGGTGTATCCTGCCCATGTGAATCACTTTCACATCTGAATCTTACTCCATTCTTATCACACAATCCCCACTTTCCTTGATGAGCAAACTGAGGCCCAAAGAGATCGAGTGCTGGGCTGAGGCTACCCAGCTGGTAAGTAGAGGACGTAGCAGGGGGATCCCACCCGAACCCACGACCTTCCTGTGGCCCTGCCAGCCTCACAGCCCCGGTCCACGTGGAGCCCTGACGTCCGGTGCTGCAAGCTGTGCCTGGTCAGAGGTTCCTGCTGCGGACTAGTCAGGGGTGATGCACACTGATGTGCTCCTATCTCACCAAGCCCCTGGTGCGGGCCTGAGGCGATCCTCTATGAGGGGACCCTTTTCTTGTTGTACAGCCCAGATGATTGCTTGGTGCTCACCTGGTACATGCAGACACACCCAGGGAGGGGTGCACCTGTTGTGACACCTGCTATGTTCTCCCCCAGGGCCAGCTGTACAGGGGCCTCGCCGACTGCTTGGTGAAGATCTGGCAGCAGGAGGGTCCCCTAGCACTGTACAAAGGTCTGGGCCCTGCCTACCTGCGGCTGGGCCCCCACACCATCCTCAGCATGCTCTTCTGGGACGAGCTCCGAAAGCTGGCCGGCCAGGGCACCTAGTCCCACCCAGCACTTGCCGGCACTGACAGTTTCTCACCTGGAACAATCACCTCCTGTTGCAGGGGGCCAGCCCCCCCCGTGTGGACAGCCCTGTTCAGACCAACCCCAGCTCACAGCACTGCCACCAGCAGAGCATCTGTCCCAAATCACCACTGCTGGTCCTTCAGAAGGTTCTCTCTGGACAGGGCTAACTCATCCCAGAGCTTTATGCACTGTCCTGTTAACTGCTCAGGGCATGGGGCCTAACAGAGAGTGACTGACCTGCATCAACTCGCCTCATCTTTAAAAAAAACAAGCCAGACTGGTTGCCAGCAAGTGTGCCCCACCTCCTGGTGACCCCACGTGTATCCGAGTAAAACCTTGCTTCTCAGCATTTTCAATGGCTCATTTTCCATAACCAGATCACCAGGCCTTTCTTCCAAGGAGCCTCTGGATGGACTCAAACCTACAGCCTTTCAGTTAGCAGACAAGCACCTTTGAACCTTTCTTTGAACCACCTAGAGATTTCCAAATAGTATGAAAGCCCATGCTGTCCAGTTAAGTTCCAGCTCATAGGGCAGAGTGAAATCTGCCCTGTGGATCTCTGAGGCTGAAACCTTTGTGGAAGTAGACTGCCAATGTCTTTCTCCTACCAAATAGCTGGTGGGTTTGAACAGATGCCAACATTTCTGTTCATAGATGAGTGCTTAAACACCAGGCCACCAGGGCTCCCTACTTATTGTGTTGCTTCCCATCCTAACCAGTATGAAATAGAAGGAGCCTTCATTTACCAATAAAGAACCAGAGGCTGAGAGAGGCTGAACATATGGCAAAGCTATACAGTTTTGAAGTGGTAGAAGCAAGAGTGGAACTTGGCTGGCTGTGAACCTGTGCCCTTGAGATGGGCATCACCATGCCCGACCATGGGGGCCTCGGGGATCACTGTCCATGTGGAAGGTCTGGAGGTACACAGGGAGGCCAGGGCACCTCACCTGAGACTTTTATTGAGGGACTCCTAGGTTTCCAGCTCTGTATGGGCATTTGCACATATCCTCTTGACAATTCCTAAAAGAAGCTCTAGTTGATACCCATTATTCAGATGAGGAGACTGAGGCCCCAAGAAGGGAAATGACTTACTCAAGGTGAGTAGATTAGCTAGGTATTCTTGTTCTGGGGCTCTGAACTCCAGCCACACTCCCTTGTGCACTCGTCTTAAGGCCCTGCACCGACCTTTGTGCAGAAATGAGATTGTGGAAAGGGTGGAACTGGCCCAGGGTCTGGCAGCCTGATGCCGTTCACCACACCCTGGTTCTGCCAAGAGCTGCTCCCCATCAGCTCCTCCTCCTCTTCACCCTGTCTTGCACACTCCAAACCAATAAAGATTTTGTTTTGTTTACTCTAATGACTCTCTTTGCTGGCAGTCTCCATCGCCCCATCCCTAAACTCTCTCTGTTCTGTCTGGAAAGGGATTGGGGGGGGTGGGGTGTGTGTGCGCGCGCAGCATGCCACCACATCTGACCCAGTTGAGGTCCGCCACCTAGTGGACACTGGGAGGAATGTCAAGGTTGTTAGGTGGCCCTAGAGCTGTGTGTGTGGAGACCCTATGAACCCTGTCCTATCCTGTGCCAGCCTCCTCTTCTCTGACACACTTGAGCCCGTTGCTGCAGTTACAGTGTTGATACATCTCAGCAAGGGTCTTTCTTTCACTGGCCCTCCGCCATTCCAAGCATGATGTCCTTCTCCAAGGAACAGCCTCTTCTAGCAACATGTCCAAAGTATGTGAGATGAAGTTTTATCATCCTTGACTCCAAGAAGCATTCTGGCTGCACCCTCTCCAAGACGTATCTATTTGTGTTTTTTTTTTTTTTTTTTGGCAGTCCATGGGATATTTAGTACTCTTTTCCAACACCACAGCTGAAAGGCATCAATTCTTTTTCTGTCATCCTTATTTGTTGTCCAGGTCTCAGATACATAGTGATTGAAAAGACTATGGCCTGAATCAGATGCACCTTAGTCCTCAACCTGACCTTGTTGTTCCTCAGTAATTTAGAGAGGTCTCCGACAGCCAATTTGCCCAAAGCAATATATCTCCTGATTTCCTGACTGCTATCTGCTATCACCAAGGGTGTTGACTGTGGATCCAAGTAAGATGAAATAGTTAACAATTTCAATCTTTTCTCCATCTCTCATGATGTTGCCTATTGGTCCAGTGGTGGTGATTTCTGTTTTCTTGACGTTGAGATGTAAGGCTTTAGTCTTTGATCTTCTGCAGCAAGAGCTTCAGATCCTCCTCAATTTCAGCAAGCAAGGCTATATCATCTGCACAATGCAGGTTGTTGGTGAGTCTTCCTCCCACCCAGAGATCCTGATGCCACATTTTTCATCATAATTACTTGAATAGATATGGAGAAAGGTAGGTGGGTTGCTGTTAAGTCTCAGAGAGGAAGAAGGCCCAGAGTTGAATTTGAGAAAAATGAATCCAACTTTCCTGCCTCAGGAGGATCTACCCTCAAATCCCTCTGTGAGAAGGCAGAACTGCAGCCCAGGCTGAGGTCCAGGTAGACTCCCACACTTCAACTGAAAGAGCAGAGCCTGGCTGTTAGGATTGCGCTAAGCCCACCACACCACCTCAGGCTATGGAAGAATAAGACACCCGCTCAGATATCAAGCTATGTGGAGCTAGAGCCTACATACATCGGGCTGTGTGGGATATAGCTCGTCTTTCAAACCTTGGGCTGAGAGGGTGGATCCCACACTTCTGGCTAAGAGAGAGCAGAACTCCAACTTAAGAGGAAGTCTGGGGTGTCTGGAAGGCATTGTGCACCTACAGCTGTAGGGGAGGTGTTGACTCTAGGGCCAGAGGCCAGTCCCAGAGCCAGTCCTTCCAGCAGGAACTGGCCCCAACACCTCTTACCCTTGGACCAGGAACCTGCCTACCGGCCACCCTATTCTGAAAGAGTTAAGAGCACTGACCTCTCCTCTCTCTCTCTCTCCCCTCCCGTGGGGACGTCCTCCCTCCCAAGGGGCCTTTGGCCTCTCAGGCCCCTCCTCTCTTGCACTGATACCTTTGCCCAGTGACGTTGGTCTGTCCCTGCACAGGGGCCGGAGTCAGGGGCTGGATCCCAGCCGCCATGTTCTCACTGCTGGCCCTCCCCTCCTGGCTCCCTGGCTTCCCCTCCCTCGAGTGGGGCTCCAGCCTCCTGGACTCTCTCCTGCAAGGTGAGCCTTTCCTCCCAGCCCCACCCCAGCCGACACCTGCTCTGTGTGGTACACGTGGGCGCCCCCCCCCCCCGACTGCCTCCTCCCCAACCCCACACACCACACCTCCGCCTGTCTCCTTCTCACCACTCAGGCCTCATCGGGGCCTGCGGAGTCTCGGTCCTGAGCAGTCTCCTGAAAGTTTACTTCTTTGTGGGCTGTGTCAGGTGAGTACCCACCTGTCAGACACTCTCGGCTCACAGCCAGGCCCTTGGGACCTACGCTCTGGTCCTGGCACCTGAGGGCAGGTCTGTGGTCTCGTCTCCCTCTTGGAGAGCATGGCAGGGGCACCAGGCTCAGCGCTAGAACTTCTGCTCACCCACTCTGATCCTATAGAGATCCTGAGAGGCGGCAGCCTGAAAAGGAGCGGCTGCGGACCCAGTGGGCCCTGGAGGCAGTGCATCTGGTGGGGCTGGCCTTGATCCTGACCATCGTGAGGACGCGGGTGGCCGCCCTTGTGGTGCTCGAGTTCTCCCTCCGAGCTCTCTCTACCCTGATGTCGCTGGCCAAGGTGAGACCACCCACCCAACCCCAGAACGGTGCAGAGAGACAGGGAGGGTGTCAGTCCTGGGTTCGGAGCCTTTGTACTCACAGTGCTTGGAACTGGTTCATTCATGTTCAACTCTCTGCTGAGAATTTGTCTTTCTACCCAAATACACTGAATCAGAAGTGACAGTGTAACTGGCTTCTCAGGTGACCCTTACAGATGACAGGTGATTCCTGTTAACATATAGGGTCTGGCTCCATATGTCTGGGAGGAAATGCAAACTCTCAGCAGTGGTTGAGCCAGAATGAATTGGTTGGAATCTCTGAAACACGGGAGGTGGGTCCAGGTTTTCCATCACCCTCTTGTCTGAAGAAGAATGTGGCATCAGGATCAGAGGAAGACTCATCAACCTGTGCTATGCAGATGACACAGTTTAGCTCGCTGGAAGTGAGGAGGACTTGAAATGCTTGCTTCAGAGGATCAGGGACTGCAGCCTTTAATATGAAATGCATCTCAATATTAAGAATATAAAGATGCTTACCACCAGGCCTATAAGCAATATCATGATAGATGGTGAAAAGATTGCTGTCAACGATTTCACCTTACTTGAATCCACAGTCAACACTCTTGATTCCAGCAGTCACGATATTAGGAGACTTATTGCATTAGGCAAGTCCACTGTCAGGACTACTACAAAGTACTGAGGAGCAATGATGTCAGTTTGAGAACTAAGATACACCTGATTCAGGCCATGGTCTTTTCAGTCACTTACTGTGCATCTGGGAACTGGACAATGAAAAAGGCTGACAGAAGAATCAATGCCTTTTGAGTTGTGGTGTGAGAGAAGGGGACTGAATATCTCAAGGACTGCCAAAAGAACAGATATGTCTTGGAGAAAGTGCAGCCAGAGTGCTCCTTAGAGGCAAAGATGGTGCAGCTGTGTCTCTCATACTTTGGGCATGTTGCTGAGAGAGGCTATTCCTTGGAGAGGGACATCACGTTTAGAAAGGTAGAGGGACAGCAAAAGAAAGGAAGACTCAACGAGATGGATTGACCTGGTGACTGCAGCAGTGGGCTCAAGTGTGTCAGAGATGATGGGGCTGGCACAGGATAGGCCAGGGTTCAGATCTGTTATTCACAGGGTTGTTATGAGTTGTACTTGGCTTGATGGAGCCTAACAGTAACAACAATCTGTCTGCGGGATTGTGAATAGAAGCTTCAACTGGGCTCCTGGGTTCTTTATTTTCCGAAATCTCCACTCTGATAGCTACAATCAGACCCAAGAAAGTAACAGTGACAACTCCTGTGTGTTAATTCTCAAATGCTCAAAACAACTATGAGATATCATCTCACCCCAGTCAGAATAGCAAAATTAAACAGAACAGCAAGCAACAAATGCTGGCAAGGTTGTGGAGAAACTGGAACCTTTATTCACTGTTGGTGGGAGTGTAAAATGGTGCAACCACTGTGGAAGGCAGTATGGCACTGTCTCAAAAAGTTGTAAATAGAGATACCATTTTCCACTACTGGGAATATACCCCAAAGAGACCATCACTGACATCCAAGCAGATATATGCACACCCATGTATATCGCGGCTTTGTTCACAATAGCAAGGAGTTGGAAACAGCCTAAGTGCCCATCCACAAACGAATGGATAGAGAAGCTGTGGTATATTGACACAACGGAATACTATGCTGCACTGAAAAACAAGGAGATCAAGCAATATTATTAAACATGGGTGACTCTGGAAGACATTATGCTGAGGGAAGTATCTCAGTCACAAAAGGACAAATACTGCATAGTGCCACTGTTGTGAAACAGGACTGATATTGGGGTTGGGGGGAGACTGAGAAAGATGGGTTAAATAATGTATACTGCATTGAAACAGATGAGGGAGAAAACCGTTTAAAAGGGATATGTGATTAGGTATTTTTGTCATGACAGGAATCCAGAGCGAAAGCTGCATAGTGGAGTGGACCTGGGGGGAGGGATTGTAAAACAATGAAAGAATTTTTCTTTTACTTTTCCAAGACGGTAGTGTACTAGGAGGGAGGGTTGGGAGGGGAGAAAAGTGCAACAATGAATGAATGGAAATCCAAAGTCTCTGTAAATTTTCATTGAAATTAATAATAAATTTAAAAAAAAAGATGTCACTTAAAAAAAAAGAATTCTCAAATGCTGGGCACTGGTCTAAATCCAAGTATCCCTGGTGTCACAGTGCCTAAAGTGCCTGGTTACTAGGTGAAAGGTTCACAATTTGAACCAACGGCCACTCCACAGGAGAAAGATGGGCTTCCATGAAGATTTCAGCCTTGGAAACCCCAGGGGCCTGTTCTGTCTGTCTTGCAGGGTCATTATGCATTGAAATTAGCTCAGTTTGGATTGTTTTTTTTATTTGTTTTGGTGCTTGATGAGTTGAGTCTATCACCTCAATTTAATCCTCAAAACCACATTCTGTGATCCCATTTCACAGCTGGGAAAACCCAGGGTCAGAGATAGAGGTTGCATTGTTTGTCTGTGGGCATCCACCAGCAGGGGGCAGAGCAGGCTAGACCAGCACCCTTCAGCAAGGAGATGAGCTCAAAGTGATAGGATTGCAATGAAGTGTAGAGAGGTGGTTCCTACAGGCCCTAGTGCATTGTGTGTGTCCCTTTAGCCTTCTGTAAAGTGGAGGGTGCTTCTGGCAGTCCTCTTCCTCCTGGCACCTTCAGGGGTGACCTGAGCACCAGTCCTGAAGCCTCTTCTGTCTCTTCCCCACCCAGGGCTCTCGGGACACAGAGAGGCTGCAGCTCTTCCTGCTGTGCCAGTACTCCCTGGGCTGTGGGCTGACCTGTGGCCTGAGCTTCCTGCAGGAGGGCGCCCCTCACCGCTCGCTGAACCTGCTACTGGCCCTCGGGCTGGCCGCACTGCTTAGCTCAGGAGCCCGGCGCCTCTGCCGCCACATCTACCGCCTGTTCGAGCTGCACAGCAGCCAGAACTACTGCGGGGTGTGCCTGACTCTGCTGGTTCGTGCACAAGACCTCCCCGGGTTCCTGGGCCGGGCATTGGCCTTGGCCTTTGCTGTGGGTGACCTGGCTGCCGTGGCCCTCATCAACCGGGACTTCCTGACCACCTCAGAGGCTGTGCGCTTCTGGACCCCGCTCACCATCTGCTACACGTTACTGGTCATCTACATGCAGGGTGAGGACTCAGGGGGCAGGGTCCGGGCACTGTTCATTTCCTTGTCTGACCTGCTGAGCAGTGCCTGGCACTGGGGTACCACACACAGTCAGACCCATGCCTGCTATCTCAGAGCATCAGTGCAGTGGTAAAAGCCACACAGGGAAGCTCAGAGAACGTGCAGTGTGAAGTGGGATCCTTTGGATGAGGCTTTGAAGGTTAAATAGGAGTTCCTTAAGAGAGGAGGGAAGGGAAGGGCATGTGGGTAGAAGGAACTGCATATGCCCTATCCTTTTGGTCAAGAAGTGAAAAGAAAGCATGGTGGCATGAAACAACTAAAAATAATTGAGCGTGGCTGTTACCCCAAGAATCAGGGGAATGGGTGTGGCTAGCCAGAAGTATGGAAACCGAATCTCAGACCCCCACAAAGCGATGTGATAAGCCCATGCAGAGTGTTAAGAAGCAGAGTGATGGAGCTGGATCCGGGCTCTAGGCAGGGCCCACTGGCTGCAGACTGGGCACAGGAGGATAGTGAGAGCCGAGGAATAGCAATCCCCAAAGAGAGAATAGCATGTGCAAAGGCACTGAGGTGGGAGTAAGTTTGACATGCTCAATGAAAGGAAGAATGCCAGGGGGGCTCAAGGGTCAAGAGTAAGGGTGAGCGAGCCAGAAGTGAGGGGAGAGGAGCAGGGGCTCTGCCTCCTGAGGTGAATGGAAGAATGGGGGGTTCCTCCAAGTGCAGGAGAAGCCCTGGGGACTTAAAGCAGAGAACTGATTCCATTCAGTTGTCTTCAAAAGGTCACTCAACAGACAAAGGAGTGTGGGGTCAGGAATGGAAGCTGGGAGCTTGGAGGGGGCTGCCTCAGTAGACATGGTGAGAGGTAGAGGGGCTCAAACTGGAGTGAGCAATGGAAGTGACCAGGTGTACTGGGGGTTGGATAGGGAGGTGGTATATTCTGCAAAGAGAGTGGGTGTTTGGGAAAGAGAGAAGTCAAGGTGTCCCTGAATCTGGGCACTGCTGTCCTCAGGTAGTTGGACGGCAGAAGGAATGGGTGAGCAGGGGGACCAGTACAGGGAGCAGAGTCCTGGGGGGCAGAAGTACAGGTGCCCAGAGAGTGGGGTGAGGTAAAGAGGAAGCAGGAGAGCTGCAGGGGGCGAGGGGGACGGATGGGACACAGGGAGGTCCAGGTCGATAGCCCAGCTGGACCTCAGGTGGAGCCCCGGGATGTGGTGGGCGGTGACGGTGTCCATGATGTGTGCCCCCAGAGGAGCAGCGGCAGCACCCCGGCATGCAGAGCCAGGTACAGACGGTGCTGGTGCGCATGGGTGGCCTCTTCGTGCTGCTGCTGACCGTGGGCCGCTGGCTGGACTTAGTGAGCATCCTTGTCTCCCTTCTGGGCGAGCTCTGGTGCCTGGCAGGCACCCGCACTCTGTTCCACCTCTGCCAGATACAGGTGGGTACCAATCCCAAGTACCCCCAGACACTGGACCCGCTTCAGTTCAAGGGGGACTGCGGCTCGGGGGGAGGGATAGAGGGAGTTAACTTTTACCTCTAGCCAGGCCTGGGTTGTCCTCTGGGTCCCTGAGAGGGGCGAGACTGAGCAGCACCCCTCACCCCACCTTGGCCCAATCAGGCCGTGTCCATAGGCCCTGGCATGAGAGGAAGTGCCCAGAGCCCCGGATTACTGGAGGCATCTCCCAGGAGGTGGGTCGGGAGTCAGGCATGTCCTCTTTCCCCACCCTCTCAGGATTTGCCATCCCAGAGTCCTCCTGTGTCAGCATCCAGACAGCCTCCGCAGTCCACAGTTGCCCAGCCCCGGAGCACAGTCCCTTCCTGAGCGGCCTCAAAGAGGACTGAGTCTATCTGAAGCCAAAGCAGACTGATCCACCAGGCCTTGGCCCATGATGCTGCCTGGAGGCAGAGAGCAGGGCTGGCCCCCACCTGGGGTTCAGGGTAGCCACTGAGGACCCTCAAGGTGGGCACAGAGGAGGTGTGGGAGTGGGGAACTCTCAGAGGGAGGCTGCTTGGGTTGACCCCTCTTGTTCACAGGGTGGGTAGTGGCTATGGCCCCTTGGATCTGTGTTCCTTGGTGGGGAAGAGGGAGAAGTATCCCCCTCAGAATGGCTTTCCCAGGTAAACTGGCCTCCTTCTACCTTCTCTACAAACAATAAAGACGCTGATTTTCCCAGCTTGTTCCTGAGGCCTATGAACACATAGAGAGAATAAGAGACTTTTCTGAAGTCACAAAGCTCTCCTGATTGGGGTTGGCTCACTATGTCCACCTCAGAGTTGGCCTGCACTGGGTCCCCCCAAAACAGAACTCCCTGCAGACAGAGAAAAATAATACAGCCTGAGGGGGGAAGGAATGGGCAGCAGTCCTAGGCAGGGGTTAATACTGAGGTGGTGATGGGAGGGGGTGGGCTGGTGTGTGGATACTTGGTATAGCACCCACTTGCAGTCAGTCTTGGGGGGAGAGGGTCCATGCCCTGTCCATCTAGTCTGGGAAACAGCTGAGGAGGGCACAGTGTTGCCCAGGCCTCTTACAACCCTTCCTGCCCCACAGGGCCCAGCTCAGAGCACTCACAGTGGGCATGGAAAAGGTTAGGCCTTCAGGGTCACGTGCCTGTGCCTACCTGCTATGTGAGCTCAGAGAAGTCACTGCACCTCTCTGGGCCTGCTGTAAGAACAGCTACCATATGTCGAGTGTTCGTGTGCCAGGCACTGTGCCAACCACTTCTTGTATGTGTATTTGAAATATATGCGCACAAAACTTTTGTCATTTCAGCATTTTTCATATGAATACTTCAGGGGCAGTGAGGTTATCATGTTGTGCAACTATGTGAGAGTGGCATCGTTGGGACATCTGACCTCCTCTTACATCACAAATCCCATCACACCCACTGCCATCAGGTTAATTCCATGGCGTTTCCAAGGCTACAAATCCTTACAGGAAGACACTGCCCGTATTTCTCCCATGGAGCAGCTGGGAGATTCAAGCTTCTGACCTTCCCACTATCACAGCACATACATCATGCCACCAGAGCCCCTTCTCACCTTACAAGGCGGGATGATAATCAGCCCAAGGCTGGTTGCTCCGAGCAGAGATCAGACACACTCTGCTCATTGTTTTTACCAATTCTAACACAGTGTTTTCTCCCTCAGTATTCTCCACTTCTTCAAGGGGTTTGATAATTCCTTGCAGCAGCTACACAGAACCCACAGACAATATTCAAAGTAACAGTTTATTAGGCAAATTTTTGTTGTTAGGTGCCATTGAGTTTACCTCTGATTCATAGGGGACCCTCTGTCCAGCAGAACAAACCCCTGCCTGATCCTATGCTATCCTCCCTGTCTCTGTGGTGTTTTAACTAATTGGGGGGGGTTTTCCTGTGGTTTTTTTAAAAAATGTTTATTTTTTTAACTCTTTGGGGTTTTTTTATTAATTTTAATGAAAATTTACAGATATTTTGGATTTCCATTCATTCATTGTTATACTTTTCTCCCTGCACCCCCAGTTCGCTCTTTTCTTTGAAAAGTAAAATTCTTTCATTGTTATACAATCCCTCCCCCCAAGTCTACTTCACTCTGCAGCCTTAGTTCTGGACTCATGCCATGACAATAATATCTAATCATATATCCCTTTTATGCGGACAGAGATTGGGGTGGAGCGCCCTGATTAAAACAAGCTTGGAAGGAGGAGTGGCATCCACTTCCGTAATATCTTGCCTCTGGAAACCCTATGAACCTGGAGAGAGGATGAAAGGCACCCAAGCGTCAAGGACTCTCCTTCATAGGGTCCCTATGAGTCGCCTGTGACTCGATGGCACTTAACAACAATGACAACATATCCCCTATAAACAGTTCTCTCTCATCTGTTTCAATGCAGTATACATCTTTTATCCCATCTTTCTCAGTCTCCCCTAACCCCTATGTCAGTCCCGTTTTATAACAGTGGCTCCATGCAGTATTTGTCCTTTTGTGACTGAGATATTTCACTCAGCATAATGTCCTCCAGGATCACCCATTTTGAATAATATTTCGTGAGTTCCTTGGTTTTCAAAGCAGCATAGTAACTCATTAATTAATCTTGTTGAGGGTCTTCCTCTCTTTCTGACCATCTACTTTTCCCTCACGGACTGGCTCCTTCTAATAACATGCTCCTTTGTGATAAGATGATGAAGTGTGTAAGATAAAGTCTCACCATTCTTGCTTGCTTCCAAGGAAGATTCTGGTTACACTCTTTCCCAGATAGGTTGGTTTGTTGTTTTAGCAGTCCGTGATATAGTCAACATTCTTTGCCAATACCACAATTTAAAAAATTCCTCTTTGGCCTTCCTGCTTCATTGTCCAACTTTACATGCATATGAAACAATTGACAATACCATGGTCAGGCACGCCTTCGTTCTTACAGGGACATAATTGCTCTTTAGCACTTTAAGAGGTCCTTGACAACAGATGTGCCCCAATTCAATATATTTTTTTTAATTGTGTGTATGTGTGTGTGTGTGTGTGTACTGTCAAATAGGATCTGACTGGTACAGGAGGAGATTGCCATCCTTCTCCAGCAGAGCATCTGGTGGATTCAAACCGTGTACCTCAGATTGCAGTTCAGCTTCTTGCCACTAGGCAACTCAGTTCAATATATCTTTTGATTTCTTCACTACTGCTTCCATGGATGTTGATTGTGGAGCTAAGTAAAGTAAAATAATTGTCAGCATCAATCTTTTCTCCATTTATCATGATGCTGTTTATTGGACAGTTATGAGGACTTTTGTTTCCTTTGTGTTGAAATGTTGTTGTTACATGCCGTCAACTCGCTTGTGACTCATAGCAACTGTAGGTACAATAGCTCTGAAACCGGCCCTATCTTGAGCCAGTCTCAATGTCTCCAACACACCTTCCCCCATTATCCCAGTTACTGTGTCAGTTATCTAATCCGGGGTCTTCCTCTCCTGCAGTGTATCTCCACCTTTCCAAGCATGATGTCCTTCTCTAGGGACTGATCCCTCCTGGCCATGTGCCTAAAGTATGTGAGACAGAGTTTCAAAATCCTTGCCTCTAAGGAGGAGCCTCATTTCATCCTCTCCAGGTTAAATCTTTGTTCTCTTGGCAGTCCATCCATGGTATATTCAATACTCTTCTCCACAACTCAAAGCATAGATTCTTCCTTGGTCATTCTTGGTCATAATGCACCTCTCTGATGCATAGCAAGTAATTGTGAAGACCATGGCCTGAATCAGGTGTACCTTAGTCTTCGGGCTGACGTTGTTGCTCTGCAACACTTTTGAGAAGTCCCTTGACAGCAGACTTTCCCAGAGCAATTCGTCTTTTGATTTCCTGACTGCTGGTGCCAACAGTGTTGGTTGTGGAGCCAAGCAAGCTGAAATTGTTAACAACCTCAATCTCTTCTCAATCTATCATGGTGCTGCCAATTGACTCAGTGGTAAGAACCTTTGTCTTCTTGATGTTGAGCTTCAGACCATACTGAAGACTGCAGTCCTTGACCTTCTGCGTCAAAAGCTTCAAATCCTCCTCAATTTTGGCAAGCAAGGTTGTATCTGTCCATATTAAAGTCTATCATCTTCTGGTTTCACCAATAAGTGCTTCAGGTCTTCACCATTTTCTGGCAACAAGGTTGTATCATCTGCATATCAAAGATTGTTAATGAGTATTCTTCAAATCCTGATGCTGTCTTCTTCTTCATAGAGTCTAGTTTCTCTGATTATTTCTTCAGTATACAGATTGGATAGGTGTGGTGAAAGGTTTTGACCTTGACACACACTGTTCTGGATTTTAAACCATGTAGTGTCCATCATTCTGTTCAAATGACTGCTTCTTGGTCCATGAACAGATTCTGCGTGAGCACAATTTAGTTTTCTGGAATTCCTGTTCTGTTATGTACAATTTAATGCCTTTGCACAGTCAATAAAACACAAGTAAACCTCTTTTTATAGCCTCTGCTTTCAGTCAAGATGCTTTGCCTGACATCAGCAATGATAGCCCTTATCCCTGAGAGGCTCCACAGCCTCTTCTGAATCCAGCTTGAATTTTTTTTATTTCCCTGTCAATGGAATGCTCCAGCTGTTTTTTAAATAATTTTCATCAAGATTTTACTTGAGTACTGAAGAGCAACGACATCAAGCTGGAGACTAAGGTGCACCTGATCCAGACTATAGTCTTTGCAATTGCATGTTATGCATCGGAGAGCTGGACAGTGATTAGGGATGATAGAAAGAGAATTGATGAGGGGAGCTCTGGTGGCCTAGTGGCAAGAAGCTGCACTGCAATCCCAGAGGAACACGGTTCGAATCCACGAGATGCTCTGCCAGAAAAGGAGTTGCAATATCCTCCTGTACCAGTCAGATCTGATTTGACGGTACATGCACACAAAATAATAATAATAATAATAATAATAATAATAATAATAATAATAATAAAGAGAATTGATGCCTTTGAACTGTGGTGCTGGAGAAGAGTGTTGAATATAACATGGACTGTTAGGAGAACAAACAGTTTGCCCTGGAGAGGGTGAAACCAGGCTGCTCCTTGGAGTCAAGGATTCTGAGGCTTCATCTGATATACTTTGGGCATGTTGCAAGGAGGCACAGTTCCTTGAAGAGGGACATCGTGTTTGAGAGAGTGGAGGGACAGCACAGGAGAGGAAGGCCCTTGATGAGATGAGTCAATTCAGTGATTGGGGTATTGGGAATAGGTGGGTCGGAGACAGTGAGGTTGGCACAAAATAGAGCGAGGTTTATGAGCTGCAAGCAACTTGACGGCACATAACAACAACAACATGATGTTAATGATATGGTTCAATTTCCACATTCTTTTGACTGACCTATCTTTTGGAATTGGTACAAATATAGAGCTCTTCCAGTCAGGTGCCAAATTTGGCCCAGACGAATGAGCATGTCCAAGACTGAATCTCTTTGTTAAAACATTTTAATTGGTATTTTGTCAATTCCTGGAATCTTTCTGATTGATTGATTGATTGATTGATTGTGTCTTTAGTGCAACCTGGATTTCTTCCTTCAAAACCATAGATTCTTTATCGCATGCTACTTCTTGAAAGGATTCGGTGTCAACCAGCTCATTTTGGTACAGTGAGTGTGTATTCCTTTCATCTTTTGATGCTCATTACATCATCCAAGATTTTGCCCATAAATCCTTCAGTATTGCAACTTGAGGCTTGAATTTGTTCTTCATTTATTTCTGCTTGAGAAATGTTGAGCACGCTCTTCCCTTTTGGTTTTCTGAGACCAGAATTTTGAACATTTTGTTATAATAGTTTGCTTTGTCTGTTCAAGCTACCCTTTGAAATATTCTGTCAATACTTTCTTACTTCATTTTTTCTCTCTTTGTCTAGCTTCTTTACATGGAAGAGCAAGTTTCAGTGTCTCTTCTGATATCTCTTTTGTTTTCTGTTGTTGATGTTATGTACTGTTAAGTTGGATCCAACCCATAGCTGACCCTGAATTTTTAGAGGCAGTAAATCATATGGGGGAAAATTGCCCATCTTTCTCCCTTGGAGCAGCTGGTGGATTTGAACCATGGGCCTTCAGGTTGGCAGCACAACTCCTTACCTCTAGACCACCAGAGCTCCCTTTGTTATCTATTTACTTCTTCCTTTTCTGTCTTTTTAATTACATTTCTCTTCATTAATAAGGTCCTTGAGGTCATTTGTCTTTCAGTTATTAGTGTACAATGCATTAAATCTGTTCTTGAGATGGGCTCCAAAATGAGGTAAGATATACTCAAGGTCATATTAGATAAGTAACAGGTTACAACTCAGGGTAAGGAAGGACTCAAGATACAGTCCTTTGATCAGGACAGCCTCTTCTCACCTCTGCTCACAGGTAGACCTGGACCTGGGCTTCTCAGCTTTCTCTATCCTCCTTTGACAAGTGTTACAAAATTCTTTAGCTCTGTCAGTAAGTGTTCAGGGGCACCCCACTCCACCAATAAGGCTCAGCCTAAAATAATTTGTACTTACTCTAGTTGGCAAGACTAGCTCCACCAACACTTGCCCAGAGGTTGCTCCATCAGTGCCTGGAAGCACTCCACACCTGCCAGCAAGCTTTCTGCCCGAAGACACTCAACTGTCCCATTCTCTCCATGAACCAAGAAGCCCACTGCACTATCTCTTGCCAATCTCCCTGTTTTACTGCCATGGCTTCTCACTGTCTCTGCTGTTAGAGCTCTCTGTCTCCTGGCTGTCAATGCAGGAACTTGACTTGAAAAGCATACACTCTCTTCTTTTCTTCTTGGTGATGGTCCCCCATCTGCACTGAGATTGCCTCATTTAAGTCTACTGGATTGGAGGGGGGGAGGGAAATATCAATCCCATTGTTAGGGTACAAGGATTCCACATATCTTATTTGTATTAGTAAATTCCCAATCTCCTTAGTAGACCATATATATCTTATTTGCATTGCCCCCCACACCCATTCAGTCTTTATACTGAGCAAACTATTCAAGAAGCTGGACTCTATGAAGAAAGACTCATCAATAACCTTTGGTATGCAGATGACAGAACCTCGCTTGTTGAAAGTGAGGAGAAAATTAATTAATTAATTAATTAAAAAAGAAGAAAGTGAGGAGAAAAAGAAAGTGAGAAGGACTTGAAATACTTGCTGCAGAAGATCAAACACTGTAGCTTTCAATATGGATTATTGTTGTTATGTGCCATTGAGTTGCTTGTGACTCATAGCGAACCTGCTAAATGCTGCCTTGTCCTGTGCCAACCTTACCATCTTCGACACACTCATTCACACCACCCCAATCACAGATTACGTGTCAATATAAAAAAACAAAGAAAAATTCTTACCACTGGACCAATAGGTGACATCATGATGTTGTTGTTAGGTGTTGTCAAGTTGAGTCTAACTCCCAGGAACCCTATGAACAAAAGATCTGAACGCTATTCTATCCTGTACCCATTGCAGCAGTCACCATGTCAATCCACCTAGTTGAGAGTTTCCGCTCCTTTGCTGACCCTCCACTCTTCTCAGCATCATGTCTTTCTCCAAGGAATAGCCTCTCCTAGCAATATGCCCAAAGTATATGAGGCAAAGCCTCATCATTCTTGTCTCCAAAGAGCACTCCGGCTGCACCCTCTGCATGATATATCTGTTTGTTCTCTTGGCTGTCCATGAGATGTTCAGTGCTCTTCTCCAACACCACAGCTCAACGGTATCAATTCTTTTTCTGTCATCCTTATGCATTGTCCAGCTCTCAGATGGCATGGCAAGTAATCAGAAAGACTATGGTCTGAATCAGACGCACCTTAGTCCTCAAACTGACATCATGATAGATAGAGAAAAGATTGAGACTGTCAGTAACTTTGTCTTACTTAGATCCACAATCAATCCACTTGATACTAGCAATCAGGAGATGTATTGCACTAGGAAAGCCTGCAGTCAAAGACTTCTCCAAATTAGTGAGGAGCAATGATGTTAGTTTCAGGATTAAGTCCATCTGATTCAGACCATAGTCTTTTCAACCACTTGCTATGTCTCTGAGACCTGGACAGTGAATAAGAAAGAAAAAAAATTGGTGTGTGGGAGCCAAATTTCATATTAAATATTTATAATAAACCAAATGCTGTATCAGGATATGAGGGAGGCATGAATACAAGCTGGAATTCACCCCAAAGCACCAAGGCAGATCTTAGGTGTTCATAGTGGTTAAGCGCTAATGCAGACCTTAAGCATTTACACAAAGCAGTTACACAATTCTTGGATTGTATTTGCTAACCCCTCCCTCCTGAGTCAGGCATAAGGTTTTCAATAGAAAGAGTTTAGCTTTATTTACATAAAATTATCTTTGTGACTTTCTCCCTGGCAATTTTCAATAAAGGCACAGGGAAGCTGAGTTAGGTACTTCAGCTCTTCCAACTGCTTGCCCCCTGCTTTACTTCTCTGTATTCTCCTACATTCTTGGTTATCCTGTCTTTCTTTCTTTTTTTTTTTATTCTTTACCCTCGGTCAACAACAGTGATGTCTGTGAGCTGTGGTGTTGGAGAAGAGTACCGAATAGCCCACGAGAGCCTCAATAACAAACAGAAATGTCTTGAAGAGGGTACGGCTAGAATGGTCCTGAGAGGCAAGGGTGGTGAAACTTTGTCTCACACACTTTGGACGTGTTGTTAGGAAGGGCCAGTCCTTGGAACAGATCTCATGCTTGGGAAGGTGTAGTGTCACCAAAAGAGAGGAAGCCTGTTAACAAGGCGGAGGGACACAGTGACTGTATCATTGGGTCCAGGCATATCAGAGGCGACGAGGATGACACAGGATAGGGCAAGATTCAGATCTGCTGTTCACAGGGTCGCTATGAGCTGTAATTGATTCTCTGGCACCTAACAACACCTGCTTGTATGGTGAAAGTTACAAGCCCAAGACAAGAAAGGCCATGCAACCATGATCCACCGCACTGCTAATTATCACCATTATTGATTTCCATTTTTTTTTCTCATCACCCTTAACAGAAACTCTGTGTATCCTAAGAAATGATCCTCTATTGCCCTTTCTTCTCACCTACACCCTGGACATGAATTGAATTGTGTCCCAGCCCCCAAACTACATGTACGTAACGATTTAATGTAGAAACTATTCCCTGTGACCTGGTAAACCAAAGAATTACAAGAGGATTAAGGATGGACAGCAACACAGTCTTGTTTGATTTGCTAATTGTTTTATAACCACAACAAACTGGTACAGAAGAAGTTCTTGTACAAAACACAACAAAGGTTCGAAGATGGAGACGTTCTCTTAGCACGGCTGAGGAGTTCAGTTTCTGGTATTTGGAGTTTAGGCTGCAGTCCTTGTTTTTGGATGGATAACTGGGTGTGTGGGCTCAGTCCATCCTTTAACCAGATTTGAGCAGAAGAATGGGGACTTGGCCCAGGTAGGAGATGAAGTGCTTCGTTTCATGTGTCACGTAACTACTGGAGTTTCTCCCCACACGCAGGGCCAGATGGGATTGTGCTTCTTGTCAAACTCCTCCTTGATGTGGGTGGCAATGTCCTTCTCTATGTTGTGTTTCTACTGTGCCTGGGTCGCTCACTCCACTGAATCCCGTTGTCTCCACATTTTTGGTCACTGCCTTTCAGTCCTACATGGTTACCACAGAGCAGAGACTAAGTGGTTTCCTGGGCAAAAGGTTAGAGTGACTCAAGCCTGCCGGACGTGGTGTGTCTAAACTATGCCCAGCTCTTTTCTTGCCCTATTTCGCTTTTACCACAGTCCCAGGAAGCCTGTTGTTATCCCTTTACACAGATTCAGAAACTGAGGCTCAAAGAGGTTAAATAACTTGCTTACGGGCACTTAAGCCAGGATTTGAATCCAGAGCTCGCTGCTGCCCTCTTCTTGTTGAAGATTTGGGCCCAAGGACTCTGATAGATGAGTGAGAAGCTTGGCCAGTCCATGGCTAGCAGGCTTCCAAGTGTGGCCCTGCTGTCTTCCATCCAGAGGAGCCTGAGGCTCCATCCTCATGATGGCCTCTGGCCTAGACCCACAGTGGCAGGGAGTTCCAGTTCCACATGGTCTGAGGGCTCCAGCTTAGGACCCTTTCTCTGGAGACATCCACCCTGCCCATCAGAACAAGAGACACATAGCCAACAGGCTCCTGTGGAGCTGTGAGAGTCACTGCTGCCCAGAAGTCACCAGGAAGGAGGGAAGCCAGTAAAAGGACTTCGAGAGGTTGAGGCTCTCATGGACCTTTACTCTCAGCAAAGACCACACCAGTCACTCAGCCTGACCTGGGAGTCTTCACAAACCCAAGAGTGGGACGGTGTGGCTTTGCTTACCCTAGGAATGGCCAGCCCTTAGTCAACTTGAGCCCAGCCTCTAACCCTTGCTCCTAGTTCTGCCACCAGGACGGGTCTTCAATCTCATGGCGAGGTACCTGAGGTGGTGGAAACGCCTGTTGCCACATCATTCCATCTAGAACTAGCCCAGCCACCTGGGCCCTGCCTCTGGGCAGGAAGCATGCCTCAGAGCATGAGGAAATGGCTTAGCTAGGTGGGCACAGGGCCAGCCCTCTACCAGACCCAGATTGGGCACGGGGTTTCAAACCGGGGCCTGCTGTTTTTGCTGGAAGGTGTTCAGGCCTCAGGGATCCTGTGGGGACAGGCTGGGAGAGATCTGGACTCAGCAGTCCTTTCCTTTTTATGGGCACAGAGATAATTTTCCAAACAAAAATTGGGGCACATGGCCTGGAATAAGATTCTTTCCTTATCTAGGAAATTATTTTTGTAAAAAGTCTAACAAGGGTATAAAATTTAGATCATTCTAAGTGCAGCATTTAGCAAATCTTTGTGCCAAAGAAAAGAAAGATAGGCATGAAGTCTAGAGGGTGGGGGAAGTCCGGATTGTATTAACCAGGACAGGGCGTGAAGCTGGGAGTTGTTCTCCCATGGAAACCATGAGAACACGAATCCTGGGCTCCCACAGGCCAGCACCAAGGTCCTGGGGTAGAAGCAACCTTGTTCTGAAGAGGTGGGAGAGTGTGACTCCAGTCCCCAGTTAGAGGTTGCAGCAACCCCTGGGGTAGCTGGGGTGGAGATAAGCAGCCCCTCACCTCCTGAAGCCCCACCCACAGCCATGTTTCTGAGCTATGGCCCGCCCTTCTGGGTGTTCAGCATAGTCGACAGTGTTAGGCACTGGGAATGCTGATATGAGCCAGATGACAGCAGCACCTTCTGGTGGAGGGTCCAATCAGTGGTTGAGTGCTGTGATGAAAAAGAAACATTTTCAATGTCACTTTCAGTGACAAGGTGATAGTGCTGATGATGGTGATGGTGATAATGGTGTTGATGTGATGGTGATGATCATGGTGATGATGGTAGTGGTGATAAAGGTGATGGTTGTGATGTTGGTGGTGATGGTTATGGTGGTGGTGGTGGTGGTGATGGTGACAGTGGTGCTGGTGATAGTGGTGGTGATGGGGATGGTGGTGGTGGTGAGGATGGAGATGGTGGTGGTGACACTGGTAGTGGTGGTGGTGGTGGTAGTTGTGGTGGTGGCAGCAGTGATGGTGGTGATGGGAATGGTGGTGGTGATAATGATGGTGATAGTGGTGATGTGGTGATGATGGGGATGGTGGTGGTGTTGATGGTGACACTGATAGTGGTGCTGGTGGTTCTGGTGGTATTGATGGTGGTGGTGGTGGTGATGGTGATGAGGGTGACACTGGTAGTGGTGCTGGTGGTTCTTGTGGTGGTAGTGGTGGTTATGATGATGGTTGTGGCGATGGTGAGAGTGGTGGTGGTGGTTGGGATGGTGGTGATTGTGGTGATGATGGGGATGGTGGTGGTGGGGATGGGGATTGTGGTGTGGTGGTGGTGGTGATACTGATAGTGGTG
>NW_006399778.1:18573632-18576802 GCF_000299155.1 Elephantulus edwardii | reverse complement strand
GGTGGTGGTGGTGGTGGTGATACTGATAGTGGTGCTGGTGGTTCTGGTGGAGGTGGTATTGGTGGTGGTGGTTGTGATGGTGGTGGTGGGAATGGGAATGGGGATGGTGGTGATGGTGATAGTGATGGTGTTGGTGGTGGTGATGGTGACATTTGTAGTGCTGCTGCTGCTGGGGATGGGGATGATGGTGGGAATGGTGATGGTGGTGATGGTGATGATGAGGTTGGTGATGGTGATAGTAGTGCTGGTGGTAGTGTTGGGGATGGTGGGGATGGGGATGGTGAGGTTGGTGGTGGTGGTGGCAGCAGTGGGGATGTTGGGAATGGGGATGGTGGTGGTGGTCATGCTGGTGGTGGGGATGTGATGGTGATGCTGGTGGTGGAAGTGGTGGTTATTAGATTCTATTGAGCCAGCAACAAGTCATAACAACTCAATGTACAACAGAAGGAAGCGCTGCCCTGCCCCCCTCCATCCCCACACAATATCCTCTGTGAGTGAGCCCAGTGTTGCAGTCCCTGTACCAATCATTCATCTCCTTTACTGATTTCTCTACTTTACCAAGCATGATATTCTTCTCCAGTTGTAATCTACAGCTGAGTAACAAATTGTTCTTGTTATTTCTCTTCAAGCCAGTTCTGACTTTCGGCAACCTTATGTGTAACAGGAGCTCTTGCCTGGTCCCGCCCCCGCCCCCTTCACCATTGCTGGTGTGTTTGAGGCCATTGCTGTGGCTGTTGTGTTAGTTAATCCATCTTATTTCATGTTCCCGACATTTATTTGACCTTTTACCAAGATGATGCCTTTTTCAGTGACTGGTCTTCTGTGATGCTGCTTTGAGGTGGGGCGTTTGAGTGGAGGTCTGGGTGGAGGGAGCAAGCAAAACAATGTCTCCTCATTGATGCTTCTAAAGGATAAAGCCTTAGGGGTGAATAACAAACTGCTCCTATCCCCTCACCTCATCCTCCACTCCCTAAACTTAGCTGCTTAAATCAACAAACGCTGATTATCTCATAGTTTGTGAAGGTTGGGAAACTATATGTGGTATGTCTGGGTCTTTTCTCATAGGCTCAGACTCTCTCACAGGCTGCAATCAAGTGCCAGCTGAGACTATGATGTCAGCATAAAGCTCAACTAGCGGGGAGTCAATTCCCAGCTCACTCATGTGGCTGTTGGCAGGATCCAGTTCCTCGTGGGCTATCAGCTAAGGGCCTCAGATCTTCTCTGGCTGTTGGCTTGGTACCTCCCTCAGTCCCTAAGCACATGGGCCTCTCCACTGGGAAGGAAGCTCACAGTACTGCAGCTGGCTTCCCTCAGGACAAGCCAGAGAAAGAACAAAAGGAGATAAGCAGTCTTTTTGTGACCCAGAATTGAAAGTGATACCTCTATGGTTTTGCTATATTTATCTCACATACTTTGGGCGAGTTATCAGGAGAGAGAGGCTAGTCCCTGGAGAAAGACATCATGTTTTAAGAAGTCAAGTGCGAGTTAGTGAAAAAAGAAGACCCTCAAGAAGATTGTAAAACAACTATGAGAAATCATCTCACCCCAGTCAGAATAGCAAAATTAAACAGAAGAGCAAGCAACAAATGCTGGCGAGGTTGTGAAGAAACTGGAACCCTTATTCACTGTTGGTGGGAGTGTAAAATGGTGCAACCCCTGTGGAAAGCTGTGTGGCGCTTTCTCAAAAGTTGCAAATAGAGATACTATATGACCCAGCAATTCCACTACTGGGAATATACCCCAAAGAGACCATAACTGACATCCAAGCAGATATATGCACACCCACGTTTATTGTGGCTTTGTTCACAATAGTAAGGAGTTGGAAACAACCTAAGTGCCCATCAACAAACGAATGGATAGAGAAGCTGTGGTATATTCACACAATGGAATACTATGCTGCATTGAAAAACAAGGAACTCATGAATATTTTTCAAAATGGGTGACCCTGGAGGACATTAGGCTGAGTGAAGTATCTCAGTCACAAAAGGACAAATACTGCATGGTGCCACTGTTGTAAAACAATACTGACCTTGCAGTCTGGGAGAGACTGAGAAAGATGGGTTCAATAATGTATACTGCATTGAAACAGATGAGGGAGAAAACTGTTTAGAAGGGATATATGATTAGGTATTTTTGTCGAGCCAGTTGTCTAGAGCGAAGGCTACATGGTGGAGTGGACCTGGGGAGGGTTTGTAAAACAATGAAAGAATTTTTCTTTTACTTTTCCAAAAGAGTAGTGTGGGGAGCGGGGAGGGTTGGGAGGGGAGAAAAGTGCAACAATGAATTAATGGAAATCCAAAGTATCAGTAAATTTTTATTGACATTAATAATAAATTTAAATTTAAAAAAAATAGAAGATGGATTGAGACAGTGGCTACAGCTATGAATCAAACACAGCAGATTGTCACAAATCCAGACAGGACTTCATTCTGTTGTATGTAGAGTTACCATGAGTCAGAGTCAAGGTAAAAATATCTAATAAGAACAGTTACACTGGTTGGAAGCAAGTCACTAAGTCCAGGCCCTCTCGAGAAGAGGAGATTGTGTGAGAGCATGAGTGCTGGGTGATCCCGATCACTGGTGGCTGTCTTGGAGGCCACCTTCCATGGAGGGCTGCTTTGAGGTGGAGACATGTGAGCAGAGACATGGATGAAGTAAGACAGTGTTACTCCTTACTCCAAGTGAGAAAATGAGAGACTTATCTACATTGAGCAAGTGCACAGAAGTCAGTCTATGAGTGGTTGCCAGGAACAGGCTGAAGGGAGACGAAAAAGGAGACATAGCCTAGTGGGTATGTAGTTGCACTGTCAACCCAGAGGCAGGCAGTTTGAATCTACCAGCTGCTCCTCAAGAGAGAGCTTGAGCAATCTCCTCCTGTGCAATTTACAGCCTCTGAAAATCTACTGGGAAATCTTCAGCAAGAAGTTGGTTCCAACTCGATAGCATCTAAGCAACAACAACAATTGGTTCCAACTCGACAGTATCTAAGCAACAACAACAATAAGCTTCTGTTAAGAGTGATGAACAATTTGGGAAATGGATAATGATGATGTTTGACACCATGATGAATGTAATGAATGTCACATGTGAAAAATTATAAAATGGAAAATGCTTTGTTACACGTATATTTATAACACACACACACACACACACACACACACACACACACA
>NW_006399778.1:18536251-18572179 GCF_000299155.1 Elephantulus edwardii | reverse complement strand
AGGTTGAAAAGATATGGAGATAGGACGCATCCGATAGGACGCATCCCTGGTGTACACCCTTCCCAATTTTGAACCATGCAGTGTTCCCTTGCTCTGTTCTGACGACTGCCTCTTGGTCCAAGTATAGGTTTTGCATTAACATGATCCAGTGTTCTGGGATTCTCATTCTTCTCAGAGTCAGCCACAGTTTGTTATGATCCACACAGTCAAACGCTTTTGCATAGTCAATGAAACACAGATAGACATTCCTCAGGTACTCCCTGCTTTCAGCTGAGATCCATCTAACATCAACACCCTTAGCCATTCTTAAATGACACTGTCACCCTTAGTAAAAGCTCAGTGTCCCCTACATTTGGTTCCTCTTTTATCCCTCTCCTCAATAATCACTAGTAAACTTCGGATTCTGGGCATTTTTAAAAAACAGTTAATAGACCTTCCTGATTAATTAGGAAGGAAAGATGAAAGAGTCCCTGGTGACATAGACAGTTCATAGACTTAGCTGCTAACTAAAAGGTTTTAGTGTGGCTCATGTTGTTGTTAGTACGTCCCACCAATTCAGAACCGACCCATAGCTAACCCTGCAGCAGGTTTTCAGAGGCAGTAAATCACACAGGAGGAGACTGCCCATGTTTCTTCCTTGAAGAAGCTGGTGAAATTGAACTGCATACCTTTGGGACTGCAGCACAGCTTCTTACCACTAGGTCACTAGAGCTCCCTGAGTCCACCAATAGGTGCCTTGAATGAAAGTCTAGCATCTACCTCTGAAATGTCCACCATTGAAAACTCAGTGGAGCTCACTTCTGCTCTGGCACACAAGGGTCACCATAAGGCAGAGTTGACTTGATGACAGCTGGCTTGGTTGTATTCTGAGAGGCTTAACATAAAAACTGAAGCAAGCGAGCTCTGGTGGCCTAGTGGCAAGAAGCTGCACTGCAAGCCCAGAGGTGCATGGTTCAAATCCACCAGACGCTCTGCTGAAGGAGGGACAATCTCCTCCTGTACCAGTCAGATCCAATTTGACGGTACACACATAACAAAAACAAAAACAAACAAAACAAAACAAAACACAAAAAACTGAAGCAGTGTGAATTCTTAATGTTGTTGTTGTTGTTGTTGTTATGTGCCGTCGAGTCGCCTGCGACTCATAGCGACCCTATGTACAACAGCCCTAAACTCCGCTCTGTCCTGTGCCAATCGCACTGTCTCTGACACTCCCATCCCAATTATCCCAGTCACTGAATCAATCCACCTCATAGAGGGCCTTCCTCTCCTGCGCTGTCCCTCCACCCTCCCAAGCATGATGTCCTTCTCCAAGGACCGGTCTCTTCTTACAACATGTCCAAAGTATGTCCACAATGAATTCTTAATAGAGAAAGAAAATTCCCGGATGGCTAGTAGATTTTAGCTTGATCATTTGAGTGGATGAGATGGGAGCTGGAGGCACAACCTGACAGTTGTGGTCTGGTCCAGGTGCTGTGAGGAGAGTAGTCTTGGGTCTCCGGGGGCTTTGCTGAAGGAGAGCTATTGGTGTATAACAAGCTGGTATGTGACCAGTTAGAGGGATCAAGGCTGGAGCAGAGAGGTGAGGGGCACGGTAGCAGGACCACACAGGCTGCAGTGTGTGGTGCAGTGTTGACCCCAAAAGCAGCAGGGAGCCCCCAGCAGAACTGTGAATGAACAAGGAAGTATGGGGGGAGACCAGACACAGCTCTAGAAAGATGGCTGCAAACACTATGTGGATAAGGAATAAAAGCAGGAGTGAATCTGATTATTAAAACCTCTTTAGAAAAGACTATAAAATTCATATGAAGGGAATATTTATTTAGAATGAGAAAGGAAAGCACAATGAATTACTGGAACCTTGGAGATTTGGTTATGTGTTCATGCTTCCCTGGGCAATTTGCCAGAACAATTTCATGAAAATTTCTTCCTGAGTGTAACTCAGCCCTTCTTTCTCCACCTAGAACACTCTATAGCTCCCAGCAGCATCCTACCCTCACAGAGGCCATGGTGGAGAGACCTGAGTATATGCTTCATTCATGTCACGGTAAGCCCACCTCAGGTCAGGGAGAGGTCCTCCACTCCCTCACAAGGCCTGACCATACTACATGTTGGTAAGAAGGGGTCTCTGGATGCAGTACTGAAACAGACAGAGCCAGCGGCTGGGATCAATGCTGACAGGAAGGGAGGCTCTCAATGCGGGGGAGGGCTCAGGGTGGGATTCGTGAGGAACATGAGCTCAGCTGTGTGGCAGGTTGGGGACCCTCCAACATCAGGGAAGCCAAAATTTCCTCTTCTTTGACTTGATCAAGGAGGGACTTCCCAGCCTGCTGAGCCTCAGCCTCCCACCCCTTTGTGATCCACATACTTCCCATCCCTCATTGTAGGAGGGAATGGATGTCTGTAGGAACTGTGGGCTCCCTCAGAGCTGTTCAGGCCTCTATCCTGAGGCCTCAGGCCCTTGACCATGATGTTGTCCCAGTCAGGTCTTGGGACACTATGCCCTGTGTGGTGAGACAAGCAGACATAGAGTTGAAGCTTCAGAGTGGGGGATTCTGATCCACTTGGCTTCTGAGAATTTCCCTCCAGTCCTGGTCAGTTCAACAAAGGGGCCTGCAGTTAAGCTGCCTGGACCTAAATGAAATTGTCTTTTAGTAATGGTGTGACCTAACACACCACTCAGGACCTTGACTCACCCAAGTTGTTCTATATGAGTGCAATGGGTCATACTCAACTCGACCAAAACTAACAACAATCATGTCACCTTGGATAAGTTCCTTTCTTGCCTCAGTTTCCCTGTTTGTTGTGAACAATATGATGCCGTAGGGCACTAAGCCCAAGTTGTTGTTTGTCATCTAGTCAACTGTGACTCATAGCAACCCTATGAACAATGGCTCTGAAACTTGCCCTAGCCTAAGCCAACTTCATCATCTCTGGCACACTTACATAACTAGTCAAGACCCCTTTGCATCAACTCTAGGTAAAGCACAATCAAGCACCACCCTGGTGGTGGTGGAGATACTGTGGTATTGCTGTGGAGAAGCTGTGGCAAGGTATGACCTGAGGCTTCTTGCATTTGTGCTAGTCACAGTTAAAGGTTTGGCTGTCCTACCTGAATGCTTGAAGAAGAAGCTGACTTATAACTGCTCTGAGGCAAATCTCACTGGATGATTTGGATTTGACTGCTGAACTGAAACTGGAGCCTGGACTTTTTGAGGAATTGTGCCTTGAGACCATCGGGCTGAAACTTGGATTTGCACTGGGTGGTATTCTTTTCTCCCCAACTCTTCAACTTCCTTCCCTAATAAATCCCCATTGTTGGTACCATAACTGTGAGTCTGTGCATCAGCAGTGAATAAACAAACCCCCTTGCTGCTGGTGTGGCTCTCGGGGCACCGTGGAGCTGGTCTATGGGCTCTTTATCTGCTTTCTGTTCTGGGGAAGTGAGGGGCTGTGCTGTTCTCACTCACTTGCCCCCTTCAGAAAGACATTCATGGTCCTGTGATCCTATGTCCTGTTTTCTCCTCTTTAGACAAGAGTAGAGGAACCCCTGAGACTAAGCTGAACTCCACCCTTGGGGCCTGAAATTGTGACACAACTTGCAGTCAAACAATAGATCTATTAGGTGAAAAATAATACCAGGGAGATACTCGGTCTTTAGAACAATCAATCATACAAGATCACAAGGGCAGTATTTTTCTCAGGGATAAAGTTCAGAAGGCAGGAAAACGGGGTAAAAGGATGAATGGAAATGAGAACCACAGGAAGACAGTAGGAAAGTTCGGTTATAATGTGGAAACTGTAATGAATGTCAAAACAAAATATATATGAGTCATTGAATGGAATATCAATCTACTCTATAAACTTTACTCAGATCACATTGTTGGTATCATTGTTGTTAGGTGGTGTCGAGTAGAGTACAACCCACAGCAACCCTATGAACAACAGATCTGAACCCTGGCCTATCCTGTGCCACCCTCAGACTTTGACACACTTGAACCCATTGCTTCAGTCACTGTGTTGATTTCCTCTGGTTGAGGGTCTTCCTCTCTGTGGAGTTTCTTTCAATATGACTTTCCCAGACGTCATTCCGACCTGACCATCTGGATAGGCAGGACTATGACAACAGGGACTGCTAGCCTATCCACAAGGGGATTGGCTATCTCATCATTCCACAAGGGAAGTGGACAGTCTCAACAATCTACAATTGGCTAGTTTTGCCAATAAATCGAACCACTCTAGCCACAGATCATCTAGATAGATAGCGAGCTGAAAGAGGTCTGGTGGCCTGTTGTTATTGTTGTGTACCGTAGAGTCAGAACTGAACCATCGTTGACCCTCTCGTGGGTTTTCAGAGGTAGTTAATCCCACGGGACGAGATTGCTTATCCTTCTCCCATGGAGCAGCTGGTGGCCTGGAGCCACATTTCTTTGGGATTGCAGCATAGTTTCTTGCCACCAGGCCACCAGAGCAGGAGTGGCATCCACTCCCTAAACAACATGCCTCTGCAAACTCTATGCACTTTGATAAATGTCAATAGCTGTAGAGGGGCTTCAGGCCTTTTGTCATAGGGTTGCTATGGGTCATCCTCGACTTGAAGGCAATCAGCAACAACAACAACGAGTCACAGATCTTAGATCTTCCCTGCCAGTGAGGAAGAATGAGATCTCTCCCCACCACCAGAAAGAGCATCCATGGCCAAACTAGAGACCTGATGTGAGATGGGACCTTAGGATTATTACAGCTTTGGAAACAGAGCAGGGAGCTTTCATCTGTTGGACACCTCGGAGTAGAAGGCCATACATAATTCTCAGGACTGAGAATTTGTAATACTGGCTAAGACTGAGGAGGGTGGGGAGCCAATATTGGCAGGGCTGAGAACTTTTTTATTAGCCTAAAGGCTCAAGGCTGTGAGCATATTTCAGGAGCTGTCCTAACTGTATTCTGCTACTAACCTGGATTGTAACCTATTGACTTTCCTAACCTGGTTCTATGTGGTCTGTGAGCTACTGCATCATATTATAAACCCAACAAAGCAGTAAAATTGGTTTTAAGATGAGGCTAGTGGCAAGAAGCTGCACTACAATCTCAGAGGCAAGCGGTTCGAATCCACCACATGCTCTACTGGAGAAGGAGGAACAATCTTCTCCTGTACCAGCCAGATCTGATTTGATGGTACACACAAAAAATAATGAAATAAAATAAAATTTAAAAAAAGATGAGGCTAGAGGTATGAGGCATGTGATGTCTGACCTCATGGGGATTGGTTTTGTGTTTTTGAAACTGTTAATGGGGACAGTTCTCCTTTGTGAAATTGAAAAGGTCAGGCATGGACATCCCCATGCGGTCCTTGCTCTTTTTACACTTTCTTTCACCGACCCTCAACCTTTCCAAGCATGATGCCTCTCTCCAAGGACTAGCCTCTCCTAGCAACAAGACTGAAGTATGTAAGATGAAGCTTTATCATCGTAGTCTCCAAGGAGAACTCTGGCTGCATTTCTCTAAGACACATACGTTCTTTTAGCAGCCCATGAGATATTTAGTACTTTTCTCTAACACCACAGCTCAAAGGCATCAGTCCTCCTCTGTCATTCTTATTCATTGCCCAGCTCTCAGATGCATAGTAAGTAATTGAAAAGATCATGGGATGACTCAGACATAACTTAGTTCTCAAACTGACATCATTGCTCCTCAATAATTTGGAGAAGTCACTAACTGCAGATTTTCCCAGTGCAATATGTCTCCTTTGAGCTGTGGTGCTGGAGAAGAGTATTGAGAATACCATGGACTGCTAGGAAAACAAACAGATTTGTCCTGGAAAGGGTTAAACCGGGTGGCTCCTTGGAGGCAAGGATTCTGAGGCTCCGTCTAACATACTTTGGACATGTTGTGAGGAGAGACCGGTCCTTGGAGAGGGACATCATGCTTGGGAGGGTGGAGGGACAGCACAGGAGAGGAAGGCCCTCTATGAGGTGGATTGATTCAGTGACTGGGATAATCGGGATGGGAGTGTCAGAGACAGTGCGATTGGCACAAGACAGAGCGGAGTTTAGGGCTGTTGTACATAGGGTCGCTATGAGTCGCAGGCGACTCGATGGCACATAACAAGAACAACAACATATGTCTCCTGATCTCCTGACTGATACTATCCAAGAGTGTTGATTGTGGATCCAAGTAAGATGAAATCGTTGACAACTTCAGTCTTTTCTCCTATATGTTGCCTATTGGTCCAGTGGTTTTCTCTTTTTGTTTTCTTGACATTGAAATGCAATCTATATTGAAGGCTGTTACTTTGATCTTCTGCAGCACGAGATTCAAGATCTCCTCACTTTCAGCAAGCAAGGTTGTGTCATCTACATAATGCAGGTTATTGACGAATCATTCCAAATCACAAATGAAGACCTGAAAGAAGGGTAAAGTATGAGGTTTTCATGTCTCCTGGAGTGACTGTAGCAACAGCTTCACGAGTTTCCTTTTTCCTATTTTTATAATAGTCCTTACACTGACTTACTTTATTTTGAAATAGTGGCCAGTCACAGCTGCAAACCTTACTCTGCAGCACACATCAAGCATTTCAACTGTTCTTGTCATTCAATACCCTTCCTATGCTTCTTGGGAGCACTTTCACCGTCACAAGGGACACTTTGTTGTTTGGGGCTTATTTGGTTTTTTGGGTTGGGTTTGTTTTTGTTGTAGGTTTTTGGTTTTTGGTTTGTTATTTTTTTTTATTTTTTTTTTTTAGTTTTTCTGGCACAAAACAATTCCCTCCACCTTCACTGAGGTGGCTGACCACGTCCATGACCAAATCTGCTTCTATACTAGAATTCAGTTGGTGATCCAGCCCCAGCCTTGGCTTTCTTTTTGGCACCAGGAGGCACTGTGCTCCATCTGTATGTGTCTCTGTCAGCCTCCCCTGAGTCAGTCTTGCAGATCCTTCACCTTCCTGACCTGTAGTCGTGGCCTGCCAGTCTCAGGACAGCTGTGGCTGAACGTGGTGGGCACAGACTCGGGGCAGGTGGAGGTAATCCTGCAGATATTGGTAAGGTACCAGAAGAAATGTCTGCAGGTGAATTGTTCCTTCACATCACCTCGTGACCTGACACTCTGCATGGCCTTCATGACAGGAAGGCTCGGCACATTCTTGTCTGCCAGTTTGGGATGCTATTGGGGTGCATGTGGACATCCTTCTTGGCCACCACTAACCCCTCCTTAAAGAAGAGTTCATATATGGCAGTCTGGGTCTCCTTGGGCATCAACATCATGACAGTGGCTGCATCCAAAGCCAGGACTAAAGACATTTTGTATGTGTCTCAGGGTGTTACTCAAGGTTTACAGCATTGCCTACTAAATATGATGGGGAATTAAAGAGCTCACATTTTACTACAATACAGAATTGATCAGAGACATGACCTGTTCACATGCTGATTTGTTAGTACTGCATGTTAAAGGAAATCCATGTAGAAGTGGACCCTTGCAGCTCAAACATGGTTTGGTCCAAGCTCCACTTATCTTTTCAGCTCAGACTGAGGACTGAGATTGGGTGTGCTATTCATCTCTGAGCCAGCAGCCACCGTGACTGAACCATGCATGCATCCCTAGACCTGGAGGTGCAACAACCCCAGGAACTGAGAGTTGGGGGAGAAGGTTCCCCAAACAGAAGTGCAGTGCTTACCAGTGATAGTGTGTTGGCAAGAACCATGTTGTTGTTTTTGTTGTTGTGTGCCATCTCATCGGAACCGACCCATAGCCCGCCCTCCAGTAGGTTTTCAGAGGGAGTTCACTGAACAGGAGGAAATGGCTCATCCTTCTCCTGCAGAGCAGCTGGTGGATTTGAACTGCGTGGCTTCAGGATTATAGAGCAGCTGCTTACCACTAGGCCGCCAGAGCTCTCTGGCAGGAACCATGGATGCCCCTTCTTTGTCTGTTGAGACCAAGTTTTCCCCCTCACTTTCAGCCCTTTGCCCAACTCCCTAAAATTTCCCAAACCTCTGGGAGTTCTGGTGACATAGTATCAAGGAACTGTGCTGCACACGGTTCAAATCCACCATCTGCTGCATGGGGAAAAGATGAGCAATCTCCTTCCGTGTGATTTATGGCCTCTGAAAACCTGGTGGAGGGTCAGCTATGAGTCAGTTCTGACTCAACAGCACATAACAGCTCTCTTTGTGGTAGGAAGAAGGAAGCAGCTCACTTTTTTTTTTATTTTTAGCAGCTCAATTCTGAATTAAGCACCAGGCATTCATCCTATTACAAAGCCCTGGTGGTGTAGTGGTTAAGTATTCAACCACCAACCAAAAGGTCAGTGGTTCAAACCTACCAGCTGTTCCATGGCAGCAAAATGTAGCCGCCTGCTTCTCTAAAGATTTACAGCCTTAGAAATCCTAAGGGGCAGTACTGCTCTATCCTGTTGGATCACAGTCAGAATCAAACTGATGGTAGTGGGTTGGGTTTGGCTCTATCCTATCAGATCCTTACAGAAAATCCAGAGTCCTGCTACCCCCAGTGGAAACAAAAGCTCAGAAAGAAGTGACTCACTCAAGATAACAGGCCAGGAAAGGTGGAATTCTTCATAGATACTGGTATTACTCATCTCCGTGTCTGTCCCCTACCTCTGGCCCGATTCAATGACTCCCCACTGCTCTGTACTGCTGCACTCCTGCCAGTCAGTGCTTGACACACGGCAGGTGCTCAGAAATAGATGTTCGACTTGCCTGACTCCAAGCAGGCAGGCTCGAGGATGGAGGAGGGGCAGGAGCCAGTCCAGAGCTGCGACAGGAGGCACAGGGTTTTCAGAGGCTCTTTGACAAGCAGTGGATGCCTGCAGTGCAGCCTCAGATAGCACATGGCTGGGCACCCTCTGGCTGAAGCGGGGTGCTTCTGCTCGGACCTGGCGAGATGGAGCCTAGGGGGAATGTGGTAGACGCCTTCCCCTGTTTCCCCTAGGCTAGTCCTGATCCTGGGGTCTCACTGGAGAGAAGACTATAGCTGGTGTAAGCAGAGATTTCTGGAAGCCAGGCAATAATGAAATGAGAATGACAACCACTTCCTTTCGCAAACATAGTTACAGACCAGCCCAGTGCCTTTGTCCTAACAATTCTGCAGAGGGATGCATCACATTTTCATTCAAGAGCATCCAGTCCAGCCCTCCTGTGACAGATGAGGGGCAGTGACTTGTCCACGGTCACACAGCCAGTACCAGGGAGCTGGGCATTATTCCTAATCTGACCCTAAATCCCAGTTCCTCAGCCCGACTCAACCTCCCTGGAATGCTAGACCTTATTCTTCTCATCCACCCTCTCCTCATGTGCCTCCTATTTGTCAGCTTCTCATATTGTATCATGATGGTGACTTACATGTTGCTGGGATGCTGGAAGCCACCACTGGTACTTCAAATACCACGAGAGTCATCCATGGTGGATAGATCTCAGTGGAGCTCAGAAAGAAAGGCCTAGTGATTTACTGCTGAAAATCAGCCAGTGAAAACACTATGGGTGGATCCCAACAGAATACACTGCTACAAAAAAAAAAAAAAAGAATACATTACTCAGTTCATTGCCCTCAAATCAGAACTAACTCAAAGCTGACCCTCGAGTGGGTTTCCAAAGCTGTAAGTTACACCTGAGGAGATTGTCCAGCTTTATCCCTCAGAGTCATTGGTGGATTGGAACTGCCAGAGAGGTGTGGCCTTCAGGTTAACAGTCAATCTCTTTATGGCCTTAGAAGGCACTCAAGACACTCACTCATTCACTTACTCACTCACTCATTGCCTTCAAGTCAGAATGGACTCACAGTTGACCCTCCAGCCTGTTTACAGAGGAGAAGCTGTAAATGACACAAGAATAGATTGCTCATCTTTCTCCTGAGCAGAAGTTGATTGATTCGAACCAACCACCTTTGATTTGGGAGTGCAACTCCCTACCTACTAGGCTGCAGATACAGAGGACTGTCAAAGTACACTGTGACCATCAATGGATCGAGCATATCAGTCATCAAGGAGACGGCACAGAACTGAACAACATTTGGATCTGCTTTTTATATAGCTATCATGAGTAAACTCACGGGTAACAAACAACAATGAACTCTTCATCTCTGCCGAAATCCTCCTCAGAGAAGCCTCTGACTCATCCCTTTATCTCTTCATGCCTTATTTCATTATAAGGAGACTCATTGCAGTGGGAAAATTTGCAGTAAGGGAACTCTCCAAACTTTTGAAGAGTAATGATGTCAGTCTGAGGACTGACCAAGGTCCGTCTGATTCAGACCATGGTCTTTCTGACTACTTGCTATGCCCTCTGAGAGCTGGACAGTGAATAAGGATGACGGAAAAAGAATTGATGCCTTTGAGCTGTGGTATTGCAGAGCACTGAACACCTCACAGATGGCCAAGAGAACAAATATATACATCTTAGAGAGGGTGCAGCTGGAGTGCTCTTTGGAGGCAGGAATGGTGAGACTTCACCTCATATACTTTGGGCATGTTGTTAAGAAGGACTATTCCTTGGAGGGAGACTTGATGCTGGAAAGGGTGGAGAGTCAGTGAAGACCCTCAACCGGGTGAATTGACACGGTGACTGCTGCAATGGGTTTTTGTGTGTCAGGAAGTGTGAGAATGGTGCAGGAAGAACAGGGTTCAGATCTTTCATTCCTAGGGTAGCTATCATATCGTACTCAACTCAATGGTATCTAACAACAACAATTAACAGGATCTGTGAGAGAAAGTAAGGCAATCTCCTCCTGTACAATTTACAGGTCTGGTGGTAAGAAACTGCACTGCAGTCCTGAAGGCATGCAGTTCAAATCTATCAGCTGCTCCATGGGAGAAGGATGAGACATCTCTTTCCATGAGAAAACCTCTCGGCTCTGAAAACCTGCCAGACGGTCAGCTCTGAGTTGGTTCTGACTTGAAGATAATATAACATCACGACAAGGAGTAATGTTAATGTTGTTGTTTGTTGTTATGTGCCGTCGAGTCATATGTGACTCATAGCGACCCTATGTACAAACAGCCCTAAACCCTGCTCTATTCTGTGCCAATCACATTGCCTCTGACACACCCATCCCGAATACCCCAGTCACTGAATCAATCCACCTCATAGAGGGTCTTCCCCTCCTGCACTGTCCCTCTATTCTACCAAGCATGTTGTCCCTCTCCAAGGACCTGTCTCTCTTACAACATGTCCAAAGTATGTCAGACGAAGCCTGAGAATCCTTGCCTCCAAGGAATAGCCTGATCTAACCCTCTCTAGGATGAATCTGTTTGTTTTCTTGGCAGTCCAGAGTACATTCAATACTCTTCTCCAGCACCACAGCTCAAAGGGGTCAATTCTCCTTCTATCCTCCCTAGTCATTGTCCATCTCTCAGATGCATAACAAGTGATTGCAAAAACCATGGCCTGTATCAGGCGGACCTTAGTCTCCAGAGAGACACAGTTGCTCTTAAGTACTTTAGAGAGGTCCCTAACAGCAGACTTTCCTTCCCATCGCAATACATTTTTGGATTTCCTGGCTGCTGGTGCCAAGAGTGTTGACCGTGGAGCCAAGCAAACTGAAGCTGTGAACAATCTCAATCTCTTCGCCATCCATCCTGATGCTACCGATTGGTCCAGTGGTGAGAATCTTTGTCTTCTTGACATTGAGCCTCAGTCCATACTGAAGGCTGCAGTCCTTGACCTTCTGCAGTAAGTGCATGAGGTCCTCCTCAGTTTCAGCGAGCAGGGTTGTGTCATCTGCATATCGCAGATTGTTGATAGATTGTCCACCAATCCTAACGCCACGCTTCTCCTCATAGAGCCCAGCCTCCCGGATAATCTGCTCTGCATACAGGTTGAAAAGGTATGGAGATAGGACACATCCCTGGCATACACCCTTCCCAATTTGTGTTAATGTAGAATGTATAACATTTATCTCCTCTCCTGCCTTGTATAATATAATGTCACTACAAGGAGTATTGTTAATGTAGAATGTATAATACCTATCTCCTCTCCTGTCTTGTATAATATAACATCATGACAAGGAGTAATATTAATGTAAAATGTATAATACCTATCTCCTCTACTGTCTTGTAAGTTCAGTGGGGACAGAGACTGGGTCTGACTTGTGTCCAGCACATAAGAGGGACCAGTCAATATATATTGACTCAGCATGTACCAGCCCCTGTGTACCTGGGTAGCAGAAAATCCTGCTACTGTGGATCTTTCTCCTGAACCTGTTCCCCACCTCTTTCCTGACACCTGGGGTTTCACCTGACACAACTGCCGTAGAGGTCTGAGCCTCCTCAGTGCCCAGGCCGTCAAAAGGAGACAAAGCGTGTCCACAGGCTGGCAAGGAGGGAGGCAGGGAGCAGGCCTCTGAGCTGGCAGACAAAGGGCGTGTGTTCTCATCCAGCCCACTTCCTGGGTTTGCATTGCAGGAAGCTTGGTACCTGCAGATCAGTGATCAGTGACACGGACACCAGGGCCACTGCAGGAGACCCGTGGCAGGACTTCCTCTCTACCCTGAAGGTGGGGCAGACAGCCAGAGCTGAAGAGCAGGTGAGTGGTGGCATCTGGACCCCCGCAGCCCCGATAGAATCTCCCAAGTCAGGCTGAGCTCAGCATAGACACTGAGAGGCCTGCATCTTGCACTGAGTCTGCGTGACCTTGGATTAGATCCCAAACTAAGCTTTCTGTGCCTCCTTGTCCTCACCTGGGGGTGTGGTGAGGTGACTCAAGGGATATTGTGGCTGTGAAGGAGGACAGCTCCATTCTTCCCCATTTGAAATAAGTTTTTGGGTCAAATCACTTGAAAACAGTGTTCCACTGCCAATGGGTCTGAAAACCTCTTTTCTTTTAGGGCCTTCCTAGCCCTGATGTTAAGTAGATCCATTTTTTTTCTCTTGTGGACAGGACAAGAAGTTCCCCTCTAAATAGTTTTGCAAAGTGGGGGACACCATTGCCATACAAAGGGAATGAGCCAGAACCAGACCCTGACAGTCCAAGTCTCAATCTGTATGCAGAACTCCGGTTCCGTCTCCAAGCCTCAGCGTCTGCACCTGTAAAGGGAGGCACTTGTAGCCACCCCTTGGCCTGGCACAGCAGTGCCCAGGGACACTTGCTTGTCTGAGGTCGAACCTCACTCTGCTACTTGGCCTTTGTGTGGCCTTGAGTGACTAGGGACCTCAGCATCCTCCTCTGGGGCTGGCCATTGTGCACAGGGCTCTCCTAGGATTCATTGTAAAGGAGGCTCCAGAGGTGCCCACCAGCACAGAGGAAGCCCGGACACGTGACAGCTGCTGATATTGCTGTTTGGGGCCCCTGGATGGTGCAACTGGTTACGCCTTCAACTACTAAAAACTTGACATACTTCAGCCATGTTGTCAGAATGGACCAGTCCTTGGGAAAAGACCTTATGTTGGGAGAGGTGGAGGGTTAACAGGATGGAATGGCACAGAGTTAACAATGGGGGGCTGGAGCGCTCGGTGGTACATCATGAGGGCATCTGGAGGGTGGTACAGAATAGGGCAGGGTTCTGAATGCTATGAGAGAGAAGCTGACTTGTCCACACCTAGCAACAACTAGATGAAAAATCCATGGCGCCTCAGAAGACAGACCTGGCAATCTGCTTCCAAAAGGAAGCACACCGGGGTGAATGGACCCCACTACAACCAACAACAGTGACTGCTGGTTTTGTTGTTGTGGCATGGCTGAGGGGATCAAATGAGAAAAGGGAATGAGGAGGGGGGGCAATGGGAGTGGCCAAATGAACCAGGGAGGGAGCTGGGGAGGCCGGAAGGAGAGAGTGGGAGGGATAGGGTGTTGGGGACCCCCTACGCCTGGCCCCCAAGAGGAGGAGCCCCTTGGAGCACCCTCAAAGCTTGCTTGTTGGTGATAACTAACTGTTCCCTGGGGTCTTGCAGGGGTGAGCCAGCCCGGCCTGGCCTCCCCCCAGATGGCTTCAGCCACTGAGAGGCTTTAATCAAAGGAACAATCTATTTGCCTCTGAATCAGACCCAGATTTCTTTTCCCAGCAAAGTTCCTGAGGCCTCTGGGGATCCAGCGGCCCATCCCAGATCCATCCCTGGCCACTCCCCTCTCCCTAGTCTTATCTGTAACAGCCTGGGGAGGGGAGAACTCTGGGGACTGGAGACAGGAGGTCAGCTGACAGGACCTGGGGTTGGCAAATCTGGTGGCCTAATGGCCAGCTGGGCCTTGCCTCCCAGCCTCGTGTCCCTTCTGGCCACTAGGAAGGCTGGAGGGGTCTAGACAGCACAGTATAGTATAGCAAAGGGAGGTGACCTGCCCCACTGTGATCTTCGATCTTCAAGGCATCCCCTAAAGACACCCCAGAAAAATCTCCTCGGCCAATATATACATATAGTGCTTTGCTGTCTCGCCTTTTAGCTTCAGGTCTGCCAGGTGTTATCACAATTTTACAAATGAGGAAGCCGAGGTTCAGGGAGGTGGAGTGAATTACCAGGGTCACACCTAGCCCTAGAATCCAGACCCCAGGGCAAATCTGGAGTTTAGCACCCCACCTCCACCTGACCGAACAGGTGGGGAAGCTATGTAGGTGGTCAGAGGCGAGTGCACTAATGACCCCTCCAGGAGCACAAAGGTTTTGTGGGGTGGAGGGTGGGCAGCAGAGGAGAACTCCTGGCCCCCATGCTTGGGCCAAGGGAGAAGGGATGAGGGGGTGGAGAGAACAAAGAGAGGGGGAGGGGGCGGGGAGGGGCGGTGCGGGTGCAGCCGGGCAGGTGGGGGCCCCTTCCGCCCGGCGGGGCTCCCAGACCCCCTCCCCGCAGCGTCACCTTTTATGGTAAGGCGGCGCGCCGGGCGGGGGGCGGAGGGAGCGAGGGGCGGGGAGGCGCGCGTTGCTCTCGAGGTTGCGCTTGGGCTCCGCCGTCGGCGCCGACCCGGGCGCGCACACCAGGTAAGCGGGTGGGGGTCAGTCCTCTGTTCTCGCCCCACGACACACAGGTGACAGCACGGGCTGCCCTTGACCGGAGCTCCCTACCCCCGAGCCGGGATCCCCGCCCAGGACCCCAGCTCCTGCGCTCCTGGAGGGGGCCCCCCGGGACATTAGGGGTCAGAGAGATCCTGTCCTTGTGTCTCTGTCCCCACAGTGGGGGAGGGGGACGCAGGTCTCGGGGAGGGCTCGCGGCTGGGAGGGAGGGTCGTGCCTCTGCTGGGGCGCGGGGCGCCGGGGAAGGGGCGCGGCAGCGAGAGGCTCCCGCACAAAGAGGCAGCGTCCCGCACATGGATCGAATTAAAAGTCCCCGGCTGGCGCCCCACCGCCACCCGACCGGCTCTGCTCCGCCGCCTGCGGGAGGCCGCTGGGTTTTCCGGAGCTCTGCGGACGCCGAGGGGGGCCTTCCCCGCTGGGGTCAGGCGAGGGAAAGGAGGGGCTCAGGGTTGCCTCGAATCCCCGTTTGGAACTGGGAAGCCGAAGGACCAGGTGAACCCTAAGGTGTGCCCCTTAGTGACCACTCTCAGCCTAGATCAGAGGACCCTGGGAAGAGGCTGAGGCAGCGCCCAGATTCCTGCTCTTAACAATGGTGGTCTCTGGGTCCAGTCCTCTGGAGAGCCCAGCCGAGCCCAGCCCCTGAGCGCCTTGAGGGCTGAGTAAGCAGCTGTTCCCCTCGATACCTACCGAGCACCCACATCTTGGCTACCCACTCCTTTCATCTTCTCGACTGCATGATTCTTATTTTATGGAAAAAAGAGCGAAACCAAAGAGGGTCAGTGACCTGCTCAAGGGTTCCCAGTCAGAAAGGTGGGTGCAATATGTGCCCAGATCTCTATGCTCCCCCTACCCTGCTTCACCGGGGCTGAAGAAAGAGCAGGCACCCCTGTGCTGGGTTACTGAGCCTCTGCAGGGGAGGGGGGTGCAAGGAGACACAGCCCTACTTACAGTGAAGTTTCAACCCCACAGAAACAGGCAGCTTTATAGAGACGTTAAAGAACAAAACTTAGAGGTGGTTCCGAGCTGGATTGGGGGAGGGGAGGGGCAGCAGGAAGGGGGCTCTTCCTGGAGCCCCTGGAGTGTCCCTCTACCAGCCAGCCCCAGTGCTATGCCTAGGCTGTGACCCCCGAGACAGGCTAGGTGGCTGGCTGGATCTCTGCCTCTTTCCTTCCTCTTAACAGGAAATGACTTTCTTTCCCTTTGTTCCCACTTTCTCCGCTTACCCAACTGAATCTTGGTTTCGCCCTCTGGGAGAGGAAGGGTGGGAGTGGAGGGTCCATGGGCCCCATTGGCTGGAAGACCTCCCCACTGGGAACTTTCTCACACTTACCCCGCAGAGTGATCAGAGGGACAGTGGGCCCTAGGGAAGCTGGGGATCCCGTCCCCTCCCGCGGCCTGACAGGACTTTGGAAAGCCCCACCCAGCTCAGGCCCTTCCCCTGGGGCCTGGAGTCCCAGCAGTGCCCAGTGGGAGGGAGGGGCCAGGGGCTGCCCAGCTGTGCACAGCTGGCTCCATCACTGGGATGTGAGACCGGGAGTCTTCCAAGAAAGTAGGCAACCGGACTTTTTGGAGCCACTGGGCTGGGAGCGGGGCTGAGGGGAGTCAAAGCTGGGCAAGTAGGATGTGGAGGGCTTCCTGAAGTTCCGCTGAGGTCCCTGTGGACAGCCAGAGTGTGCTGACCACAGGATTTCTCCTCCGATTTGGATCATTCTGGGGTGAAGGCAGACACCGGTGACATCCAGGGAAGAAGTGTGTCTCCGGAGGAAGCAGTATTTCATTGGTCACCCCCTGAACTTTCAGATCAAATGATATTCAGAATTCCAATCACTCAGACTCTTGGCGCTCACACTACTCGTCTGTAAAATGGGGGCATAATGGAGCTTACTTATAATTATGTTGGAAATTAGGTAAGTTCCGAGGCATGTAAAGCATTTGGCACAATGCCTGGCACGGAGCAAGTATTTTATCCGTGAATACCACTGTTGATTTTGTTATTATTATCCCCTAGTCAGCAGGAGAACTCTGATAGTGGTGGAGTCTGTGTGGAACTTTGCTGCTGCCTGGAAGGTCACGCTTCTCTGGTAGTTCGAATCCACCAGCTGGAAGAAGAGAGATGGGTGGTCTCCTTGGCGAATCACAGCTTCCAAAAACCCACTGGAAAGTCAGCTGTGAGTCAGTTCTGACTTGACAGCAATGACTTTTGAGTCATTGAAGAGGAAATCTGGAAGTGTAGCTCTCGCCCATAGTGAGCTGCGTTGCTAAACCAGCAGCCATATGCCTCCAGTGGTTCAAATCCCCTGCAACAACAAGGGGAGGAGGAAGAGAGGCAGAGGCTCCCCGCCACTGTGATTTATAGTTTCAGAAACCCAGTGGAGGGTCAGCCATGGGTTGGAACTAATTTGATGGCAGTGAGAGAAAGTCACTACAGAGGAGTGGGGAAGTGGATTTTGAGAGAGGTGTAGGCAGTCCTGGAGGTCCACCATTGGGGCCATGTCAGGGTGGCAGAGCTGGGAAGGGTAGGGGGAAAAAAAGGGGCACAGTTTTATCCCAGGAAGTAAACCTTAAGTACCCAGGGAGGCTCCTGGTGACTGACTTGCCCCACCCAAGACTGCCTCAGCCTTCACCGCAGGCTACTGTCTGCAGGAAACACCTAAGAAATGGCAAATGGGCAGTCCTTGATGCCTGCCGGGGTGCTGCCATTTCCCCAGACATGCCCCAGATTTGATGCCTGCACTGTGAGCTGGCTCTGCATGTGGCTGAGGGCACACACACTGGGAGAGGGACAGAGAGCCAGAGTGGCCTGTGACAGGGCTATCAGCACCCTGGGGCAGCAGACAGCTGCCCCAGGGAAGGGCTCAGACACTCAGCCTGTAAGAGTAAGTGGAAATTCACTGTGTTGGAGCGGGAGAGAAAAACAGGTACAGAAACCTTCATAGGTAAGTAAAGGGCAGAGACACCTTCAAGAGAGTACGTGGTCCAGGGTGGTCAAAAAGAGGCTTTGACTAGAGAATTTGGACTTTATTCTGAAGGTAGCAGGGAGCTATGTTGGAAGCAGGAGTGGCATCCACTTCCTAAATCACATACCTCTGAAAACTCTATGAACTTTGATGAATGTCGATAGTTATTAAAAGGCTTCAGCTTTTTGTTCATAGAGTTGCTATGAGTTGTGCTCAATTTAATGGCAATCAACACGAACAGGGAGCGATGGAAGGCTTTTGAGAAGAGACAAAACAGTCAGATTTATACTCTGGAAAGATCGCTCCAGAAGCAGCTTAGGAGGTGGCATTAGGGACTATCAATGGAGAAAGCTGTGCCTGAACCAAGACCTTGATTTGGAAAATGTCAGGGCGAGAAATTCAGGCAAGAGAATCATCAAGACTTGATTGGATGTGGGCTGAGAGGGGAGACAAGGTGAAGCCCTGGTGTTGACTTGTGGGCTGGTCTGGGGAAGGGCAGCTGAGTCGAGTGGCTGAGGGTATGAACTATCAAATCAGACTGTACAGGTTCAAATCTCAGGTTTGCCACTGTGTGACCCTGAACAAGTGACGCCCCATCTCTGAATCTCAGTCTTCTCCTGTGTGACGGGATTTTATGCCCCAGGAGCATGGCTATTATTTGTGAGTGGAGAGTGAAGAGACCAGTGCTGGCGCTGGGCAGTTCTGGTCAGCAGTAGCTGCTGTAATCCTGTCCCTCTGCCTCTGTCACCCAGCCCTGATGACCTGCTGTCCATGTTCTGTTTCCTTCCTACAGAGGAGCTGCCCTGGCTGGAGGGACTTTGGCTCTCCCTGGAGATTCCAGATCCCAGGTGAGGCTCCGGGCGGGGGCTGGTGGCCAGCTGTGTGCAGGGAGGAGGCAGCTGGAGGAACTGTTACTTCCTCTTGCTTCAAGAAGAGGAAGATTAATCATTGGCAAGGGGAACGGGCAAGGCTGCCCTTTGCCTCCCCATGTGTGCAACTCAGGGAGTGGCACCTACAGGACGTTTGGGTCCCATCCCTGTCACCAGGGCTCCTGGAGAACACCTGGCCTCCTCTTCCGTGGCTGGGTGAGGCTGAGAAGATACTGTTCCCCCTGCATGGAATCCAGAGGGGCTATATCTCCTACCCTGTGCCCTGCTTTCTGCTCAAGTCTGATCATGAGTCTTTCCGTCCCCAGGAGCCAAGACAATGGCCACTAAATCGGAGAAGAGGATCGCCTCGTCTGTCTTTATCACCCTGGCACCCCCTCGCCGAGATGTGGCTGTGGCTGAAGAAGTGAAGCGGGCAGCTTGCGAGGCCCGGCCTGGCTGTTCCAAGAGCTCCTCTGGCCCCGTGAAGGTACCTGGGGCTGGCCTGACTGGGAGGCCTGGCCCCTGGACACCCCTTGGCAAGGCTGCATCAGCGGTGCCAGTGGTACCCCCGCAACTCTCCAATGGAGGTAAGAGTGAGGGCCGGGGAGTAGGCTGGGAGCTAGGCAGCACCACAGGAGAGGAGAAATAGCCGGCTCCAGAGTCACTCATTCCTTCTTTCATTCATTCTCACCCACTGCTTTCAGGTTGATTTCAACTCCTAGTGACCCTCCATGGGGTTTCTGAGAGTGTAAATCGCAACAGGAAGAGATTGCTTGTATTTTTCCCAAAGAGCCCCTGGTGGATTTGAACTGCTAGAGATGAACAGCCTTTGGGATATTAGTAGTGAAACTCACTATGACTGTGTCATCCCAGAGTTCCCCAAAGGTGTTTAAAGCACCTTCTATGTGCCAGGGAGCTTTGGTGGCCTAGTGGTAAGGAGTTGCACTGGCAGCCCAAAGGTACACAGTTCAAATCTACCAGCTGCTCGTGGGTGAAAGATGAGCGGTCTCTTCCTATATATATGATCAACTTCCTCTGAAAGTCTGCTGATGGGTCAGCTAGGGATCAGTTCTAACTCAATGGTACACAACAAAACAATGTGCCAACCAGACACTGGCACCCAACTGCCCAGGTTGAATCCTGGCTCATTCACTTCTTGGCTGTGGGGAGGGCAGCTGACCAGAGTGGCTGAGAAATGAACTCTGAAGTCAGACTGCACAGGTTCAAATCCCAGCTTCACCGCTGTGTGACCTTGGACAAGTGACTTCACATCTCTGGGTCTCAGTCTTTTCCTCTGTGTGATGGAGTGATGCCTCTCTTTGCCTGAGTCCACGTATCACACACACACACACAGTTAAGTGCTTAACTATTAGCTGGCAGGTTAGCAGTTCAGATATACTCAGAAATGCCTCAGAAGAAAGACTTGGTGACACGCTTCTGAAAAGCCAGCACACAGTTCTGGGACAGATGGGGTTGGTGTGAATTGGAATCCATCCAGTGGCAACACCAGCCACCACCTCAGAGGGCTATTGTGAGGATGAAATGAATTACTACGTCTGCAAAGTGCTTGTCCAGCGCCTGTCATGTAGAAAGTGCTGAATGTGTTACTTGCTGTTATTATTCTGCGCTAGACACTGGGGCTGTAGAGACAAAGTTTTAACCCACATCCCACTGCCAGTGGGTCAATCCAACTCATGGTGACTGTCCACCAGGTTTCTGAGGTTGTTCATCTTGTGTGTGTTGGTGTTAATTTTTATTTTATCTTAGTTTGATTGCCAAGTTTGTATACATTGTGTTTCACCCTATCCTTTATTCCCATTGTGTTTCATAAAATCATTCCCATTCATTACATTTGATAGAATTAATCACTGTTGAACTATGTCCACCGTTACCCTGCCTTTCCAGATTACTGCTGGATCTTTCCCATTTCCTTTACCCCCTCCCTCCTTCCACCCAACAAATTGTGTGACCCTATAATGTGACCCCTGCTCATCCTCACCTCTCTGCTCCCCATCCCCCCTTGGATCCCCACACACTTTTTACTAGTTCCCTATTTCCACAGTAATGCTTTTTATGCAGTATTTGTCCTTATAAGACTGAGGTAGTTTACCCAACATAATGCTCCCAGTCCCTCTCAAGTTATGTAGTAATTTTCAAACTCATTTCTCCTGAGTCCTGTGTGGTAATCGTGTGAATATACCACAATTTCTCAGTCCATTAGATTGTGGTTGGACATTTGAGCTGTTTCTGTGTTATTGCAATGGTAAATGGTAAAAAAAAACCAAAACACTGCTATGAGTATTGGTGTAAAAATCTCTGTGTCTCAGTCCTAATTTTCTAGAGGTATTTTCCTAGTAGTGGGATAGCTGGGTCAAATGGAATATCTATGTTCAGCTTTTTGAGGAAGTGCCAAACTGCCTTCCAGCGTGTTTGTAACATGAGGTTGTTAATTTTAAGGGAAGCAGACTATGGGGTCTCCTATGGAGCGACTGGTGGATTCAAACCTGCAACATTTCTCGTTATCAGCCCAATACGTCCAGGGCTTCTTAAAAGAGCATCTTCCACCCTATCAGTGAATTGAACTCTGGTCTCCTATGTGACAGACAAGATACTCAATACCGCTAAACTAATGAGACTGACGTTAACCCACAAAAGAGATCATAAAAATATATCATACCATGTCATAATACAGACACAAATATTATAAAGGAGGAAAGAGTGGTAACAAGGTAGAGAAACGACTTTTATGAAGTTTTGAGTTGGCTGCTCTGAGGAGCTGACACTCAGCTGAGACATCAATGTAAGGACAGAGCTGACTTGGGAAGGAGGACTTGGGGAGCGGAGGAGCCGGTTGGTACAAGTGCCCTGAGGCAGGAGCAAGCTTGATGAGCTAAAGGAGCTGGAAAACGGCTTTCTTCTCTCTTGGACTCTTGGTGCAAGCCATTTCCTCTCTCTGGGACATGATTTCTTCTTCTATAAAATAGATAATTCAGTTATGTATGTGACTATGTCTACCACAAAACAAATGTTTCATAAATGATGCTGCTTTGTCTTGTGCTTGGTCTGTACTGGTCCTGTTGTTGCGGCAAGAAGAGATTCACCTCCCTGCCACTTCCATGGAAAGTCTCAGCTGTTGGATCAAATGAATCGAAGGAGGGTGACAGCCCAGGGGCCTGGGACAGCAGGGATGGCTCACTGTCCGGCAAGGGCATCAGCTGGTAAGGTGAAGCTCTGGGACATCACAGCTCAGAGGCCTGCTTGAAAGGGAGCTGAACTCTATGAATGGCTTGCCTGCCTGGCCAGGCGTCCTGTGTCCCAGAGGAGGCTAGGGCAGCTGTCCATCCATCACCATGGAGACCGCCGAGGGGCCAAAAGGAATGCCAGCTACTGGACCAGGAGGGACACCCACAAGTATACGACGTGTGTGAGACTGAATGTAGATATGCTTGCCACACATGTCTTAATAATAATATTAATAACAACAACAACAACAACAACAACAACAACAACAAAAGATCCCAGGCTCACTGTCATGGATTCCGTGTCGCTGCACAGAGAACTGTACTGGAGAGTTTCCGAGGCTGTGAATTTATGCTAAAACCCACTGTCCCACCTTTCTCTCGCAGAGCAGCTGGTGGGTTCAAGTCGCTATCCTTCTGGTTAAGAGCTGGATGCTTTAGTCACTGCATCACCAAAGCTCCTTATGATGAAACCTGTTACCCTCTCCTTTTCCTTCCTCACAACACAGCCCAGGAACAACCTCTCCATAGCGAAGAGCTAGGACCATGTTTCCCCAAAATCACTTATGTGACCAGATAAGAAAAAATGATACTGCTTCTAGGAGAGAGAAGGAAACCAGCAAATACAGATTAGAGGCCCCAAGTGCTCCGTGTTCCTGGGTATGTCATGAGCTATTTGGATGGTCGTCGGAATGCTCCGGAGAGGTGAGGATGGTGAGACTTTGGACTTGTTTTCAGGAGAGACCAGTCCTTGGAGAAAGACATCATACTTAGTGCCAGGCCAGGGAGAAGGAAGAAGCCCCTTAAGGTGATTGACACAGAAGCAGCAACAGTGCCTGTGAGCACGGTGCAGGCTGTGCGGCGTGGTGGTCTAGCCTACGTGGGGTTGCTATGAGACAGGTGATGTCCCCTGACAACAACATTAGGATTGGAGGCATGTGGTGCCGGTACTGAGGTAACAGAACCCAGGCCTTCCTCACAAGGGAGTCGCCAGTGAGTCACCAGTCACTGTCTGCCATTGTGTCCTCCAGCTCTGCCCACTGGAGCAGATCATGAAGCTTTTTAGGGTCCAGCCCCCTCCTGTGAGGTGAGTTCTCAGTGTGCTGGCCACTCAAAACCATCTATAGAGCTGTTCTCTGAGGCCTCGTCTTGTGCTTGGGCCCTCAGAAGTGAATCCACCAGCATTTGGCCCTTTCTTCCTGGAAAAGTTCCGTCTTTCTTGTTCTTCTCCATGAGATACGCACACACTCACCCCCTCACCATCTAGTTCTTGTTTGTAAGTCAGATTTTCCTTTAGACGTGCTCTCCCCCTCCTGCTGTTCTTGGCTTCCTGAGCCACATCCTCCTCGTCCTCACGTCCTCATTCTGTGTGAGCTGGCCCATGCCCTCCAGCCCCATCTGTGGGCTCCCTGGCTCTCCCTTCCTCTCTCTCTCTCACACACACACACACACACAATTATGGTTTGGGTGAAAGTTTGCAGAGCCAGTTATTTTTCCCATTTCATGGTTTACATCTGTTTTGTGGCATCACTTACCAGCCCTTCAATGTAACAGCACTCGCCCTTCTCCTTCCCTGGGTTTCCTGTTTCCATTCACCCATCTTTCCTGACCCCTCTTGCCTTCTGAACTTTGTTTTGGGGCAAATGCTGCTCTTTCGGTTTTGTGTGGTTGATTGTTCTGAGGAGCACATTCCTCCAGGGTGTTACTGTTCACTTTATAAGACTGTCTGTTGTTTGGCTGAAAAGTGATCCCTGGAGTATGTTCAGTTCGAAGTTTGAAGGATGTCTGGGGCCATCGTTTCGGGGTTCCACCAGTGTCTATAAGACAGATAAGTCTGGTCTACTTTCTTATTTTGAAGTTTGTTCTACTTTTCCCCCAGGGCCTTCTCTGGTGACCCTAGTCAGTAGTTGTGGTAGCTGGCACCGTCTGTGGCTTCTCTCAAATTCCTGCTCTGTCAGCTAGCAGTTCTAGAATGTTAAGGTGGGACGTGGAGAAACCTCAGCATTGGCCTCTCCATGAAATCAGTTCCTGAGTCAGGATTGTTCCTCCTTTCCCACACTTCAGTGACATCAGCATCACCCCAGGGCTTGTTCTAACATTAGTTATGGGCCTCGCCCCCAGAATTTCCGATTCAGCAGGTTTAAGGTGAAGTTGAAGAATCTGCATTTCAAGCTGGTGAGATCCGAGACTGCGTTTTCTATCAGGGCTTCACTTTTGGGCCAGAGCAGTCATTCTCAAAGGGTGGTCCCTGAGCCAGCAGCGCAGGCATGACCTGGAAGCCATAGTAATACAGACCCTCAGGCCCCACCCCAGGGTGGTCCACTGGAACCGCAAGGGTGTGGCCTGGCCGAATGTGTTTGAACCAGTCCCCTTGTCCCCATTTGTTTCTGACGCACAAGTTTGAGGACCTCAGGACTCAAATGATCTATCATTGTGCAGAGGCGTCAGCCCCTGGAGAAAAGGGAAGGGCTCAGGAAGCTTTCAACTGCTAACTGAAAGGTTAGCTGTCAAGTCCACCCAAAGGCTCCTTGGAAGACAGGCGTGCTGATCCATCCTGAAAGCTCAGCCACTGAGAAACCTGCCTTATTCTTAAACCAAACAGTAGTTTCACATAATTAGTAAGGAATGTCGGCCTTGAGCACAGTGTTCCTTTAAGAACTTTTTATATGGGATCAAACTGACAACTCTGGAAAGATTAGGTAGGAACCTTGGAATTGTGAGTTTATATTACTAGAGAGGGAAACTTGGGCCAGGAGGATGAGAATGGTTGTACAACATTGAGAATATAGTCAGGGTCGCTGAGTGAACGTGGAGGATCTGTTAAATTGGGATGTGCGATCTGCTGCCTGTATTTGCGACCAAAAAGACCCCCCAAAAAACCCCCACATGTGCTGGTGCTGCCAGAACAGAATCGACTCTGTGGCAGCCGGTTTTGGGGTGGGGGGGCTGGATTTCAGGTCTTCAGGCTCTGGGGTATCCTCAGGCATCTCTGTTTACTTACTGAAACCTGGCACCAACTCGGTACCATCACAGAAGGTGGTGCGGCACTATGCCCCTTCTCTGTCTGGCACACTCTTCCTAGTGCTCACCCTCCACCCAGCAGTCTTTCACGTGCAATGATTACTGTGCCTCACTAAAACTCCTCTCCAGACCCCTTCGGGGTGGCCCCTTGTTGGGTGGGAGCTCCATGCTGTGATTGCTCCCTGGTGACCCCCAAACAGCACCTCCTCCCTCCATCAGGAGGACCAGGTAGGGTCATGAGTGCAGAACCCCATATCCCAACATCCAGTTGCAGCTGTATCGAGATCTTGCTGCATTGGCTTCATCCAGCCCTGTGCTCCTTTCTTCTGTTGAAGTATTTTAAAGCAGACCCCAGTCAGCGTGTCTCTCAGTCCCACGTTTTTTAGGGTGGTTGTTGTCAGGTGCCCTGGACTCATAGTGACCCTATGAAGATCTGAATCTTGCCCTATCCTGTGCCAAGCTCATCATCTCTGGTGTACACGAGCCCATGGTTACAATTATTGTGTCAATCTATTTTATGAGAGTCTTCCTCTTTTGCTGACCAAAAGGTGGCCAGAATCCTGTGGCCACACCTAACAAAGCAAACAAGAGTGCCTATGATCACCTGCTATCCTGTTCGTAATTAATTTACTGATTGCTTTTTAAATAGCTGTTAACTGTTGGAGTGTAGAAGAATAGTTTCCCTTTGGGCTACAAAATGCAGTGGAATATGCAGCTTTTATGAACCTTAACTTCCTTTATGCAGTTAGGATTGTTAAGTGAGGTAACTTGGAATCAGGATCTAAATAAGGTCTGTCCAGTGCTTCCAGGAGAAATTTACCTAAGGTAAGTCATCAATGCAAGCCACAGGGGTCAATACTAAGGTGACATTCACATAAAACGAACCTTTTTAAAGGGTATGCAATTAAATGATGCTTAGTATATTTACAATTTTGTGCAACTTTCCCTGCTATCAAGTTTGAAAATATTTTTATCACCCCGAAGAAGGCAGTCATCCCTCCTCCCCCTCCTCCGGCATCTGATCTAGGGGCAACCACTCATCTACTTCCTGTCTCTGTGGATTTGCCTTCCCTGGACACTGCATGTAAAGCTTGCTCTGTACAGAATTTAAGATATACTGGTATCCACACTGAGAAAAAGTGAAGAAGAAACAAGTGACATTCATTCTAATTTAATATATGTTATATGCAAGCCAAGAAATCTGGAGACCAACCACTTGGCCAACTGACTGGAAGAGATCTATATTTGTTCCTATCCCAAAGAAAGGTGACCCAACAGAGTGCGGAAACTATAGAACAATCTCACTGATTTCACATGCAAGCAAGATTTTACTGAAGATTATCCAAAAATGACTGGAACAGCACATCAGCAGAGAACTACCAGAAGTCCAGGCTGGGTTTAGAAGGGGTCGTGGTACTAGAGATATTGTAGCTGATGTTAGATGGATCTTAGCTGAAAGCAGAGAATACCAGAGGATTGTCTATCTGTGTTTCATTGACTAGGCAAAGGCATTTGACTGTGTGGATCATAACAAACTGTGGCTGACTCTGAGAAGAAAGGGAATCCCAGAACACTTGATCGTTCTAATGCGAAACTTATACTTGGACCAGGAGGCAGTCGTCAGAACAGAGCAAGGGAACACTGCATGGTTCAAAATTGGGAAAGGCGTACGCCAGGGATGCATCCTACCTCCATACCTTTTCAACCTATATGCAGAACAGATTATCTGGGAGGCTGGGCTCTATGAGGAGAAATGTGGTATCAAGATTGGTGGATGATTTATCAACAACCTGCATTATGCGGATGACACAACCCTGCTTGCTGAAACTGAAGAGGACCTGAAGCACCTGCTGCAGAGTGTCAAGGACTGCAGCCTCCAATATGGATTGAGGCTCAATGTCAAGAAGACAAAGATTCTCACCACTGGACCAATTGGCAGCATCAGGATGGATGGTGAAGAGATTGAGATTGTTCACAGCTTTAGTTTGCTTGGCTCCACAGTCAACCCTCTTGGCACCAGTAGCCAGGAAATTAAAAGGCGCATTGCCATGGAAAAGTCTGCTGTTAGGGACCTCTCCAAAGTACTGAAGAGCAATGGTGTCTCTCTGGAGACTAAGGTGCGTTTGGTACAGGCCATGGTCTTCACAATCACTTGTTATGCATCAGAGGGTTGGACAATGACCAAGGAGGATAGAAGGAGAATTGATGCCTTTGAGCTGTGGTGCTGGAGAAGAGTATTGAGAATACCATGGACTGCTAGGAAAACAAACAGATTCGTCCTGGAAAGGGTTAAATCGGGTGGCTACTTGGAAGCAAGGATTCTGAGGCTCCATCTAACATACTTTGGACATGTTGTGAGGAGAGACCGGTCCTTGGAGAAGGACATCATGCTTGGGAGAGTGGAGGGACAGCGCAGGAGGGAAAGGCCCTCTAAGAGGTGGATTGATTCAGTGACTGGGATAATCGGGATGGGAGTGTCGGAGACAGTGCGATTGGCACAGGACAGAGCAGAGTTTAGGGCTGTTGTACATAGGGTCGCTATGAGTCGCAAGCGACTCGACAGCTCATAACAACAACAATATATGCAGCCATCGATACATTAGAGGTATTCTCATGTCACATCATGCAATCAATATGAAAATTTTAATGAAATATTTTAGTCTTTTTTCCCATACTGTGTTTTTTGTTCTGTTTTGGTTTGTTTTTTTAATTAATCATCTAGTCATTCCCAGGAGGGCGCTGGCTGCCACTGCCCTGTTTGATTTGAATCTGGATCATCAAAGCTCAGATTCAAGGGGAGCTCTGGTGGCCTAGTGGCAAGAAACTGCACTGCAATCCCAGAGGTACACGGTTTGAATCCACCAGATGCTTTGCCGAAGAAGGAGGAGCAATATCCTCCTGTACTAGTCAGATCTGATTTGACAGTACACGCACACAAAATAATAATAAAAAATTTAAAAAAAACCGCTCAGATTCATACTGCATGGACTGTTCATATTGCCTATGCTCAGTCAGTAGACACGTGTGGGTGGGTGGTGGCTACCATATTGGCCAGATAAACAAATGCATTCTTTGTAGTTGCTTTTCTCTTAAGCCCCACAGAATTCCAGGGAATCTCTCCCTTCTTTTCCCTCTCCTTCCTATGTAGTTAACCTGTCTGGGGGTGAGTTTCTGCACATTCTGGGTCTTTTTTTCTTTGCTTCTTTCAATCTCATTGAACTTGCCCATCTGTCTTTCATACTTGATTATAAATGGACCTTGTATCTAGAGACTAATGAGATTGAAGTTATTTTTTATTTTTGTTTTGCTTTGTAAACTATTCCATGGAAGAGATTGCTCGCCTTTCTCCCTCGGAACTGCTGGTGGGACTGAACCACCAGAGAGGCATGGACTGTGTCTTAGCAATGCCAACTCTCTACAGACTATGCCAACGCAGCTTCCCTCTGTCTACTAGGGTTGGTCAGTGGGTCTAAGTTTTGACATCTGACTCTTCCTTTGGAAAGTTCTCCTTAAGACTTTTGCCTGACGATTTCAACACTCAGCCAGTGATCCTCACCTCAGAGAGGCGTTGTTGGCTACGTGTGCTGTCAAGTTGAGCTGACTCACAGCTGACCCTCCTGTAAATCACACAGAAGGTGATTGCTTTCCCTTGCGGAGCAACTGATGGATTTGAACCACCTGCCTTTGGATTGGCAGCACAACTCCTTACCCTCTAGGCCACCAGAGCTCTCTTCTCAGAGGAATAGTATCAAAGATATGGGGGGTATGGCATGTCCCTACGTGCCCCTGAAGGGGGCGCCACTGAGCATTTTCGTTAATCATTGCTGTTTCCATCACCAGCTATAAAAGACCATCGAGCAAGTGAAAACTAACACACTGGGGTTTAGGTTTTGTTTTTGTTTTTTTAATTTTTTTATTCATGTGTGTGTGTGTGTGTACCATCAAATCAGTTCTGACTGGTACAGGAGGAGATTGTCCCTCCTTCTCCAGCGGAGCATCTGGTGGATTCAAACTGCACACCTCTAGGATTGCAGTGCAGCTTCTTGCCCAACACGTTGGTTTTTAAGAGTCTCTGTGGGTCCAGGGAAGGAGCCCTGGTTACATTATGTGTTCGGCTCCTCATCTGAAAAGTCAGCTTTTTGGAACTACCCTGCTGCTCCTTGGAAGAGGTGAGGCAGTCTGTTCCCGTTGAGATTCATTCACAGTTGAGAAATCTGGTGAAAGTCAACCGGAATCAAGTAGGTTTGAGTGGGGCCAAGGGAGACTGAAATTCTGAGTGTAGAAGAAACTGGAGAGGAGGGACTAACTTTGAGCGGATGATAGACCAGTTTTCATCAGTGAAAACAAGGTAGATGCAGTTGGAATTTTCATATAATATGTTAACTAAAAGATTAAGGAGTATCACATATATCTCTGAGCTAATATGATGGGTTAACTGCCTAAAAGATGAACGTCAAATGTTCAGACAGGGGTACAATTTCAGTGCTTGCTGTAGGCACTATTTCCTGTAGGTACAGCCACTGCCTGGCCTGACTCTATTATCTTTTCAAAGTGATGGTTCCTACACTGAGCTCAGGCCCAGCTGGGGGGCTTTGTGGACCCAGATGCCAGGCCCCAGCCCCAGTCTGTGATTCACATGCCTTGGCTGCGTGGGCAGCACATTTCTAACAAGCTCCCAGGTGGGGCAGTCCTGGTGATGCTAATGCTACTGCGTCAGAGATGCGTTTGAGAACTATGGTGGCGTGGGGCTTGGTTGTGGATGTATTTTAATAAAAATAATCATTTTTTAAAAAAATTATTTTTTGTTTGTGTGTGTTTACCGTCAAATCAGATCTGAGTGGTACAGAAGGAGATTGTCCCTCCTTCTCCAGCAGAGAATCTGGTGGATTTGAACCATGCATCTCTGGGATTGCAGTACAGCTTCTTGCCACTAGACAACCAGAGCTCCCTAAAGATAATCTTTCTAATGGAGCATTTAGTATCCACTAGGGCAAGACTGGTGAGAAGGACCCAGCAGCTATTGTGTTCTTAGCCTTCTCATAAGTCACTTGCTGTACCAGTCCCTATACCTGCATCATCTCTCCCTACCCTTTACTGCTATCCATCTGAGCAAACAAAGAGATTCATCCTAGAGAGGGTTACACCAGGCTACTCTTTGGTGGCAAAGATTCTGGGGCTTCGTCTGACATACTTTGGACATGTTGCAAGGAGAGACAGGTCTTTGGAGAGGGACCTCATGCTTGGTAGAGTAGAGGGACAGCGCAGGAGGGGAAGACCCTCTATGAGGTGGATTGATTCAGTGACTGGGGTAATCGGGATGGGTGTGTCAGAGGCAATGCGATTGGCACAGGATAGAGCAGGGTTTAGGGCTGTTGTACATACGACTCGACGGCACATAACAACAACAACATCCGAGCAAACTAACATTCAGAGAAACCAAACTTCTTGCCTAAGGACACATAACAAGTAAATGGGTAACAGGTCTGGGTCCTCACGTGCCATGCCCTGTGGCTTCTGGGTGCGTGGACACTTCCTCTGTGCACTTGCAAGGGCTTCAGCCAACCTCCCCTCCCCTTCTGATTGCAGGGTGTTCTCCGCCTCCTCCCACCCTGGACTCACTTCCTGACCTGGACCTCCTCCCTCCGCCGCCCCCACCTGCGTACCTGCCTCCAGAGGAGGAGCCCCTTGGGCCAATGGGGTCATCAGTCATCGCTGACTTAGAGCAGCTACACCTGCCCCCGCCCCCACCCCCACCGCCATCACAGGTACCGCGGACCCCTTGGTCTCCAAAGCACCATGGGTTGGGAAAGGAGAGTCAGAGCCTTCTGGGCCTCAAGGATTATAAATCCGGATGTCTTTTGGTCCATTCTTCTGTGTCAGAGCATCCCCTATTTGGAGCTCTTTCAGGCCAAAATTAATCAAGTTTTCAAGGTCGCTCGTGGCATGGAGAAGGGACCCCATACCTTCTGCCCATTCAGTCACCTGCATCTGCTCTGAGGAAGACCTGTCCTGCTGTCTAAACAGAATCTTTCATAGTGCACAGGAAATGCATTTTCCACCTTCTGCCCTTCACAGAGATCCTTGTGGACTTGGGAAGGCAGGGAGAGAGAGGGCAGATTCCAGGCCAAGGGCTGAGTCTAACTCAGTCTGAGGCCCAGGAGAAAATCCCTTAGAAATAAAGGAAGTAGCTGTGTTTAATTGAGTAGCTGCTGGAACCTTCCCAGGTCACAGGTGCCTCTCTGGGCCTCAGTTTCCTCCACAGTACAGTGGATTCATCCTGCCTGCTGCCGAGACATGGCTGTAGCCAGGACCCAGGCTGAGCGGGTTTCCTAGGGTCCCAGTTGGACACATCCTCTTCTGACTTCTCTCTTTGTCTCTTAGGCCTCCACTGAAGGGTCTCCACTCCAGCCTCGGCTTGGTCACCTCAGACCCTCAGAAGAGGATCTGCCGCCTCCCCCAGAGGAGCCTGTTGGTGTGCCAGAGAGAGAGGCGTCCACAGGTACGGGCTAGTGGGCTCTGCAGTGGTCTCCAGGTGGGATCTAGGAGAGCAAGACCACCAGCAGCCACCCAGCTCATGGTACAGTGTTGAACCTTCTAGTTGGCTTTCGGTTTTATTTATGATCTTTTTTTTCCCCTTCAGAACTTTAATAACCTATTTAAATATTTACTTGCCAACTTTGCTGTATTAGCAAAAAATGTTTTATATTTTCATACATGATATTCTCACCTAGTACAAAATATAGGACACATCCCTGGCATACACCCTTCCCAGTTTTGAACCATACAGTGTTTCCTTGCTCTGTTCTGACAACTGCCTCTTGGTCCAAGTATAGGTTTCGCATTAGCACGATCAAGTGTTCTGGGATTCCCATTCTTCTCAGAGTCAGCCATAGTTTGTTATGATCCACACAGTCAAACACCTTTGCATAACCAATGAAACACAGATAGACATTCCTCTGGTACTCTCTGCTTTCAGCTAAGATCCATCTAACATTAGCTACAATGTCCCTAGTACCACGACCCCTTCTAAACCCAGCCTGGACTTCTGATATTCATGGCCTGTATCAAACGCACCTTAGTCTCCAGAGTTACACCATTGCTCTTCAGTACCCTGGAGAGGACCCTAACAGCAGATTTTCCCATCACAATACGTTTTTTTATTTCCTTGCTGCTGGTGCCAAGAGTGTTGACCATGGAGCCGAGCAAACTAAAGTTGTGAACAATCTCAATCTCTTCACCATCCATCCTGATGCTGCCACTTGGTCCAGTGGTGAGAATCTTTGTCTTCTTGACATTGAGCCTCAATCCATACTGAAGTCTTCAGTCCTTGACTCTCTGCAGCAAGTGCATTAGGTCCTCCTCAGTTTCAGCAAGCAGGGTTGTGTCATGTACATAACACAGATTGTTAATAGATCTTCCACCAATCCTGATGCCACACTTCTCCTCATAGAGCCCAGCCTCTCAGATAATCTGCTCTGCATACAGGTTGAAAAGGTATGGAGATAGGACACATCCCTGGCGTACACCTTTCCCAATTTTGACTGTTTGATAACTTCCACACTCTGTTGGGTCTCCTTTCTTCGGAATGAGAACAAATATAGATCTCTTCCAGTCAATTGGCCCAGTGGTTGTCCTACAGATTTCTTGACACAGCTTGGTGAGCACATCTAGGGCAGCATTTGTTAGTTGAAATATGTCAATTGGTATACCATCAATTCTTGGGGCCTTATTTTTTGCCAATTCCTTCAAAGCAGCTTGATCATCTTCCTTCATCACCTTAGGCTCTTGCTCATGTGTTGGGAAGGGTGTACGCCAGGGAGGTTTTCTAACTCCATGCTATTTCAAACTATATGCAGAACAGATTATCCGGGAAGCTGGGCTGTATGAGGAGGATTGAAGGAAGATTCATCAACAATCTGCGTTATGCAGATGACACAACCGTGTTTGCTGAACTGAAGAGGATGTTAAGAGCTTGCTGCAGAATGCCAAGGACTGCAGCCTTCAATATGGATTGAGGCTCAATATCAAGAAAACAAAGATTCTCACCACTGGACCAAGTGGCAGCATCAGGATGGATGGTGAAGAGATTGAGATTGTTCACAGCTTTAGTTTGCTTGGTTCCACAGTCAACACTCTTGGCCCCAGCAGCCAGGAAATTAAAAGACACATTGCAAAAAAAAACCAGACACATTGCAACAGGAAAGTCTGCTGTCAGGGACCTCTCCAAAGCACTGAAGAGCAATGGTGACACTCTGGAGACTAAGGTGTACCTGATACAGGCTCTGGTCTTTGCAAGAAGCAACATGTCCTTGGAGAAGGACGTCATGCTTGGGAGGGTAGAGGGACAGCACAGGAGAGGAAGACCCTCTAGGAGGTGGATTGACTCAGTGACTGCGGTAGTGGGGTGGTGTGTCAGAGACAGTGAGGTTGGCACAGGATAGAGCAGGGTTTAGGGCTGTTGTACATATGGTTGCTATGAGTCGCAGGCGACTCAACAACACATAACAACAACAAGAAGCACAAAATAAAAGGGCACGTAGAGAAAGGCTCCCTTCCATGTTACCGCTATGATCCTGTTTTCTTTCATCTAATAGACCACCTCTGTTCATTGTGTTGGGAGTCCTGGTAGCTTAGTGAGTTAAGTGTTGGACTGTCAGCAGAAAGGTTAGCAGTTTGAACCCACCAGCCACTGTAGAGGAGAAAGATGTGGCACTCTACTTCCTATATAGCCGTGGAAACCCCATAGAACTATTCTTTTTCCTGTAGACTTGTCAGGAGTTGGAATTGACTTGATGGCAATCGGTTTATTGATAGGGCTTTGCAGACTTTCCATAGATAAGCAAACACAAATTATGCCTTCTTCCCACTTTCTTGTTTTGGAAAGTGGAAGTATTGCTTAGAATACTTTACATTTTCACTTTTTTCAGGTATATTTTGCTGTCCATGTTCATCTACTTTTCACAGCTAGTTATTGAACTCCTTAATTGGCCATGCTGTCGCTCAGTAAACACACTATTTCCTATTTTAGAAAGTAGTCTTTTTTAAAAAAAAATTCAACTTTGCATTTTTATGTTTTTCCACAAATAATGGAAACATTTTTAATTAATTTCTTCTTGTTGTTATTGAGAATACATATGATAAAACATTTACCACCCAACAGTCCCATTTTTTCCAAACAGTAGTTATACACTTTGCTTCGTTCCTCGTTGATGGTTGTGGTTGAGGTACTGTGGGTTGGTTGTGGCTCCCAGTGACCTGTGTGACAGAATGACAGTCCAGTCCTCTGTCCATCTCATTGAGGGTCTTTTCTAGTACTGGAAGTTCACTCCACTGGAGAAGACAAGGCAGCACTTTATTCATTTTCACAGCTGCATGGTATTCCTAAGTGGTGGTGGGACCCCCACCTCATTGCAGTCAAGTTGGAACTTAATCATAGCTGACCCTCCAGAGACTGTAAATCACATGGGAGGAGACTGCCCAACTTCCTCCTGCAGAGAAGCCCGTGGATTTGAACTGTCTACTCCCACTTGCTAAAGAAGGTCAAGGACTGCAGCCTTCAATATAGATTGAAGTTCAACATCAAGAAAACAAAGATTCTTACCACTGGCAGCACTATGATAGATGGTGAAGAGATTGAGATTGTTAACAGCTTTGGTTTGTTTGGCTCCACAATCACAAGCTTTGGTACCAGCAACCAGGAAATCAAAAGACAAATTGCACTGGGGAAAGTCTGCTATCAGGGGCCTCTCCAGAGTACTGAAAAGCAACAGTGTCAGTCTGGAGACTAAGGTGTACCTGATTCAGGCCATAGTCTTCACGATTACTTGCTATGCATGAGAAAGCTGGACATTGAGTAAGGATGATAGAAGGAGAATTGTTGCCTTTGGGCTGTGGTGTTGGAGAAGAATGGACTGACAGGAAAACAAACAGATTCATCCTGGAGAGAGTTAAATCAGCCTGCTTCTTGGAGGCAAGGATTCTGAAGCTTCGTCTGACATACTTTTGACATGTTGCAAGGAGGAGTCCTTGGAGAGGGACATCATTCTTGGAAGGGTGGAGGGACAGAACAAGAGAGAAAGACCCTCAATGAGATGGATTGATTCAGTGACTAGGGTAATGAGGGTAGGTGTGTCAGAGACGATAAGGTTGGCACAGGATAGAGCAGAGTTCAGGGTGATTGATTATACATAGGGTCGCTATGAGTCTCAAGTGGCTCGATGGCACATAACAACAGCCACCTCTGGTTACCACTAATATGTATTTGCCTATAGACACAGGGAGCTCTGGTGGCATAGTTCCTCTCTGGCAGGAGAAAAATGAGCACTCTCCTCCAGTGTGACGTACAGCATTGGAAAGCCAATGGAGGGTCAGCTGTAGAGTCAGTTCCAATTTGATGGTGATGAGATGACAGCCTAGATATATAAATTAAGTAGGGACATATAATCTCTCTTCTTTTATAATTTTAGTTGTTTCGCTTACCATGTGTTCAACATTTGATACATATAATCGCATGTATCAAAATTTTCTTTTCAAATTGTGGTAAATGTAGGTATCACCATGAACCCTGTCCTATCTTGTTCCATCCTCATTATCTTTGACACCCTTGAATCCATTGCTGCATTCACTGTGTCAGTCCATCTCCTGGAAGGTCTTCCTCTCTTTCGCTGACTCTCCACCTTTCCAAGTATGATGTCCCTCTCCAGGGAGTAGCCTTTTCTAGCAACATGCTCAAAGTATGTGAGATGAAGCTTTATCATCTTTGTCTCCAAGGAGCAGTCTTTCTGCACCTTCTCAAAGGCATCTGTTCTTTTTTTTTAAATATTTTAATTTATTTTTCATTTCAATGAACATCTACAGAGATTTTGGAATTCCATTCATTCATTGTTGCACCCTTCTCCCCGC